>NC_064628.1:518963475-519272171 GCF_023864275.1 Schistocerca cancellata | reverse complement strand
TTTCTAAATACATAACTGCACAATTTCAAGTTTCCTGACTTGAAGTCACAGATAATACCTTTGTTCATGTCGTTCAAATACCTTGTTTCCTCATTTTAATACTCCACTACCTATTCGGGTTGTGGCCAAAGTATTAAAAACTGGCTGGAACCCCTAAAAAATTACGTCCGATGAGACAGTGTTTCAAAAAAGTATTTAACATTTTCATTTCATTTTCCGTGAGATATTTATTATTATTATTATTATTATTATTATTATTATTATTATTATTATTATTATTTTCGATTATTCCCATTTAAGACAGCGTTTGAACTTGAATTCCTTTATGATGATTGTTTATGTTTTTTTCTGAGCCCAAATTTTCTTCATGTGTTCACTGTGTTGTTTCTTTCGCTCCGCTGTCCATTTGCATCCTGGTCTCTTCTGTGTTGTGGTGTCAAATTTATGTTTTTTGATGATGTTCCTGAATTCAGTTCTATTTTCTGCAACGTTTACTGTTGTGTGCTTGTCTGAGGTCGTCTTCAACTTCTTTTATCAATTTTGTTTTTCCTCTGCCTGAGTTGATGACTTTAAGAATTCGCTTTGAAATTCTGTTTTCACTCATCCTGTGGATATGTCCGTAGAACTGCATTCTTCTTTTCCTTATTGTAACCGTATTTGTATAATTCTGATGTTGGTCTCTTCATCCAGAGTCCTTGCTCTTGTATCGGGCCAAAAATTTTCCTGAGAGTTTTCCTTTCTTGTTTCTCTATTTCTTTGATTTTAGTTTGCCCTCCTATTTGTGTTGTTTCAGATGCATACAGTGCCTCCGGAAGTACGGCAGTGTTGTAGTGCCTTAATTTTGCGTTAATGGATATGGACTTTTTGTTATAATAGTTCCACGTGAGTTTATATGCTTTCTGTAGTTTTTTTTATTCTTTCCTCATTGGCCTTTAGGCAACCTGATGGCTGGATGATTTCTCCCAGGTACTTAAAATGTGGTACTTGTACGATTTTCCCATGGGTTGTCACAATAGGCAATTTGTTTTGTGGCACTCTTTCTATGTACTGGGTTTTCTCATATGAGATTTGCAGGCCAGTTCTTCGTGCAATTTCGTGTAACTTCTCTATGGCGTTAGTGGCTTCTTTTCTATTATTTGTGAGGATTGCAAGGTCATCCGCAAAAGCTAAACACTTCAAATTGAATCTGTTATCTTTTCTAATGCCAATTAGGATTCCTTTGACTTCTTTTTCCCATGTCCTAATAATTTTTTCAAGAATGATATTGTGACTGGTTTGATGCGGCCCGACACGAATTCCTCTCCTGTGTCAACCTCTTCATCTCAGAGTAGCATTTGCAACCTACGCCATCGTATTTGCTGGATGTATTCCAATGTATGTCTTCCTCTACAACTCTCTCTAGTACCATGGAAGTTATTCCCTGATGTCTTAACAGATGTCCTATCGTCCCGTCCCTTCTTCTTATCAGTGTTTTCCACATATTCCTTCCCTCTCCGACTCTGCGCAGAACCTCCTCATTTCTTACCTTGCCAGTCCATGTAGCTTTCGACATTCTTCCGTAGCACCACCTCTCAAATGCTTCGAATCTTTTCTTTTCCGGTTTTCCCACAGTCCACGTTTCACTGTCATACGGTGCTGTGCTCCAGACATACATTATCAGAAATAATTAATAACATAGTAACTGTTATTTTCATAAAATTATTACGGGTTCGCTGTAGAAGAAAGTTCCAGCTTGGGTGATTGGATGTAATCCCTTCTGAATTTCTCTGTTTCTGATGAATGAAATTATAAACATTATTTTTCAATGAAGAAATAGCAGTTTTAACTTTAGTATGCCACAGTTTGTAAGAATTTAAGATATTACTTTCATTTTAATTTTAATTTGAAGTAATTGACTTCCAGGAGCTCGTAATATAATTTTATTTGATCATTTTGTGCGTTTCTGATACTTTAATTACCGTTTAATTAGGGTACATGTTGTCCAGATATATTAGCAACATTTGGTGTTTATTAACGGTTTGTGTGTCGTCATTTATAGGTTACGTGGAATCGGTGACAACGAGTAAACTGTTATTTGAATTTCAGATTCATAATCATCATCCACAAATCTCCCTGACCAGCGTTTTTTTTTAAAAATTCAAATCACGCCATCATATTTTGGTCTGTGTTATAAACTTTGGCAGCACTGTACACTTCTGTGCTCTAATAAAAATGTCTACAAGTTTTACGAGTTATAAATGAAACAGTATATACAGATCGATACGTAATTCAATTTATTACATATTTCATTATATACATTGGAATTCTACTTCCTTACACACACATATTTTCCTACTGCGAAGTTTGTAAATACTGAGTAACATGTTTATAGCATATGTCTTTCGCTGACAGCGGTAATTTGTTTCACAGTCGTATATTTATTACTAGTGTGTTGCCCTAACAACATAAATAATCGTATCAACAGCCACTCCTATTTGTCAGTATTTTATCGTTTAGTTGAAACTACTCTTCAGTTTTTATTGCTATTATAATGTACAGAACTGTTTTGTAGTGTTTTATACGCCTTTTTAACGAACATTTAACTATGGACAGTGAAGTACGGTGAAAGAGGCCATTTCGATGCGCGACTGAACACGGACTAACAACTGTCAACGCAGGAACCAATACATGCTGTTCTAAATAAGACTACAGCCCTAATAAGCAGAGCAAAAACATCAAACTTTTAAACATGAGCGTCGGTTCCACAAGTTTGCAAATTAAAATGCAGGCGTTTGTCTGAGGAAAAAGCTTCTAAGAAAGATAAGAGGCAAGCGAAAACAGAAATTACTGTGTGAACCTGATGAGCTGGCTATACAGGTATTGTGTTACAGTAACCTGTAACCGTCTGTGGAAGCAGATAAGGTGTTAGACAGCTTTGTGTGATGAAAATTTCCTCCAAATAAGAACTAATATGATAAATTCGGTGGTCTTGTCTCAGTTAGACACAGAATGAGTGCCAATAATACTATTCCTTTGATGTGTAGTATTACTCTAACTTTTCTTAGAAATACTAGCATTCGCTATGCCAAGTTTTTTGGTTCGCAGTAGTAGATATACTTCTAGTCTACATTTCACTATTTTATATAGGCTATGTATGTAATACATGTCCACGTGGGCTTCGGACGTCTGTTAAGTTTTATTGTCGATTACAATCCTATGCAGCAGCAGTTAAACAATATGTTGTCTGACTCAAATACGATTACATTAATAGACAACATCGTTTTAAAAAACGTTGTAAAAATTGTGAAGACAACCAACACAAATCCAATTCCCAATCTGCGTTCAGTGTAAAGGGAATCATTATTCAATGGATAAGAGGTCACTAGAGTGTAAGAAACGGACACAAATAAACGAAACTTCTAAGATAAGGTCAGTATTTTATACGCTCGAACCAAGAGTCCAGAAAATCAATGAAGTTGAGAAGGTTGATTGGTTGATAGAAGACGAGCTAACCTACTCCAGACTTCCTAATACACAACACAGGTTAACAACTTGCAGGCAGCTTCGGCAGCAAACAAAACCTTCGGGATAATCCATTGAATCAAGATTTCCTATTGTTCGTCGTGAAAACGATTTACCGTTAGGACCCACTGAAGTAAATCCTTATCCTCCCTACTCAGTTTTGTTCTACTGAGCGATCAGAAAGTTTACGTTCGGAGGCTGTACAGTCCAGGATCGGAATGCCAACCAGGCAAAACCGCTGTGAGCACTGAGCAATAATCCCACCAACGCACCAGGTTGAGTATAACCGTTTGGTACAACACACTATCCTGCTGCATGAAACAGCCTGTAACTGTCTGCTACACATCCTCGTCCGACAGGACTCGCCGACCGTTCAAGGCCTTTTCTCAAGGGACCGATGGCGTGATAACCGCAGGGGAAGAGATCAGACCTGTGGGCCGGGTGCTCGAGTGTCTCCCGCTTGAGGTGGCGTAACTTCTGCGTTGCGACGTTTGCGATATGGGGACGTGAGTTATCATGAAGCAGAACCACCTCTTGCACAATTCCACAACGGTCGTTTTCGACAGACAAGCTGCCACACACACATTCTTCGTTCTCCGATGGATGTCCACCAACGTTTGTCCTTCGGCAGCCAAGGAAAGAATAACAACACTTTGGTAATCACGTCGCCAGACTTCACGCTTCCGCGCTGTCTGCACGCAAATTGGAAAGATAGGAATGCCACACCAATACCTTGCCTACATGTCGGTGCTTATATACCCGCATCGGAGTCGCGCCGCGTTGCATATACGCCCTCAGACGGAAACTTTTTGAACGCCCCTTATACGAGGGTGAGTCAAGTGAAAACCTTAAATTTTTTTTAATATTATTTATTGTGCAGAAGTGGTACAAAGCTGCATCACTTTTCAACATAATCTCCACCACGGTCAATGCAAGTCCTCTAGCGTTTAGAAAGTGTATAAATTCCTTTAGAAAAAAATTCTTTCGGTAGTCCGCGCAACCACTCACGCACCGCGAGGCGTACTTCTTCATCAGAACGGAACATCTTTCCTTCCATTGCGTCTTTGAGTGGTCCAAACATATGAAAATCACTTGGGGCAAGGTTTGGTGAGTATAGTGGATGAGGAAGACACTCAAAATGCAGGTCTGTGACTGTTGCAACTGTTGCACGGGCAGTGTGGGGCCTTGCATTGTCATGTTGCAAAAGGACACCTGCTGACAGCAATCCACGTCGCTTTGAATTGATTGCAGGCCGCAGTTTTTAGGAGATCTGTGTATGGTGCACTGGTGACTGTGGTCCCTCTAGGCATGTAATACTCCAAAATGACACCTTTTTCGTCCCAAAAGAGAGTCAGCATAACCTTACCTGTTGATGGTTCTGTTCGAAACTTCTTTGGTTTTGGTGATGAGGGATGACGCCATTCCTTGCTCGCTCTCTTCGTTTCCGGTTGGTGGAAGTGAACCCAGGTCTCGTCCTCAGTAACGATTCTTTCGAGGAAGCCATCACCTTCTCGTTCAAAGCGGCGAAGAAGTTTTTCACAAGCATCAACACGTCGTTCCCTCATTTCAGGAGTCATCTGCCGTGGCACTCATCTCGCAGACACTTTGTTAAACTGGAGCACATCATGCACATTGTGGTGTGCTTATCCATGACTAGTCTGTAAACATGCTGCAATGTCATTCAGTGTCGCTCGCCGGTTTTCCTTCACTATGGCTTCAACTGGTGCAATGTTCTGTGCAGTCACAACTCGTTGTGCCTGACCTGGACGAGGAGCATCTTCCACTGAAGTCACACCATTTGCGAACTTCCTACTCCATTCGTAGACTTGCTGCTGTGACAAACATGCATCACCGTACTGAACCTTCATTCGTCGATGAATTTCAATAGGTTTCACACCTTAACTACGCAAAAACCGAATAGCAGAACGCTTGTTCTTCCCTGGTGCAAATCGCAAGTGGGGCAGCCATCTTTATACTGATACTGCATTATGCTGCCACCTACGGACCATTCTGAACGCTGTTTGTAGCATGCTTACCGACTTACAGGATAACGGAGCGAAATTTCGATTTGTTATTACAAATTTAAGGTTTTCATTTGACTCACCCTCGTAGTTCACAAGTCAAGTAAATCAACACAGGCTGCCTTTGTTGTTAAGATTTGCAAGACAGGGTAGAAGTTATAATGTAGTTGCTAAACGTACAAGTCAGGCCCGTCATCCAACACGGAATCGCTAACTCGTTAGCTATACAGCAGGCGGTTGTTGTTATAGTATGTTCCTGTTTCTTTCTTCTAAGAAGTACCAACAATTACTGTAGGGCCTACATGCTCGTCACATTTGCACTACATTTTAATCATTCATAATTCAATGCTCTGAAAGGTGTGACAAATGAATTTTGGAAAATACTGGTAGACACTCACATGAAGTGGACTAGACAATGCCTTACCTTGTTTGATTGTATCATTTAGCTGAACATCAATATTTCATACGTGTGCATTATTTTTTCTAAGAGGTTTTATTAGCATAATACACATATGACGCAACAAATCTGCAGATAAGGTTTCCTATTCTACGACAGTCCGTCGCCTTCTGGAGAAGTGCTGCGCGGTAGGCTATGACAGTTGACGGAGGTCATCGAAAAAGTTCAAAAAATGGCGACTCGTTTTGTATTATCACGAAATAAAGAAGAGAGTCGTACGGGTATGATAAGCAAGTTTGAGTGAAAATCACTGAAACGAGGTCATATCTCGTAGCGGCGATATATCTTCACGTAATGACAATCATCAGTTCTTCCCGTCGAATCCCAAAACATTTTGTTGACGCCCACTTACATAGGGAGAAATGAACATCATAATAAAATAAGAGATCCAACTTCGTTCATGAATATTGAGGTGTTAAGGTTTCCCAAGTGCTAATCGAGATTGTAACGACAGAGAAATATCTGAAAGTGGTTCCGTCAACCTTCACGGTTAAGTGTGACATGTAGAGTATTGATGTAAGTGTAGACCCTTCCTGGTGTAGCAGTTTAACAGCCACCAGCAGCAGCGTTTTTGTTTCTTTAATAAGAATTTTAATAGGCCGCTCTTCGTAAAATGGATTTCAGCATTGTAGTATGAGAGTGGCATTTCAATAAATTGATGAGTATAACTGGCACTTGTCATTCCGTTTTGGAATATAGAAAATATAAATACCAGTTATTCCACAATGTTCAACGTATAATAAAATAACATGTGTCTATAAATTGTTTGAACACATACACTGTATTTATGAAATACACTGACGGAAAAAAATCGCAAAACACCAAAACATAACTAATATAGAGTAATGAAATTTCGCGAATACATTTGTCTAGCCTACATATCTAAGTAATTAACATTGCAAGATCATGAGTTAATGTAAGCGTAAGATAAGTCATTACCAATGTGAAATGCTGGATCGTTAATAACCGGTGTAGCAGCAGAATATTTAATACAAGGATGCAAACATGAATGCGTTGTGCAGGTGTCGGTTTTCAGTTTCTTATGGAGATCCATGTCTGTTGCACTCTGACTGTCAGTACAGGGCTGGCTGTGGACGACGCAGGAGTTGTCATTCGATGGCTGTTCCACGTGTGCTCGATCGGAGACAGGTCTGGTGACCCGGCAGACCAAGACAACATTTCGGCACTCTGCAGAGCATGTTTGGTTACAACAATGGTTTACGAATGAGCGTTATCGTGTCGGAAAATACCCCTGGAATCCCATTCATTAACGGAAGTCAATAGGTCGAATCATCAGATTGACGTATAAATTTGCTGTGAGGATGTGTGGATAACCACGTTCTGTCATACGAAAACGCACCCCAGAGCGTAACTCCAGGTGCAGGTCCAGTGTGTGTGTAGCACGCAGACAGGTTGGTTGCAGGCCGTCAACTGCCTCCTTCTAACCAACACACGGCAATCACTGGCACCGAGGCAGAACCAGCTTTAATCAGAAAACACAACAGGCCTCCACTCCAGCCCTCAATGAGCTCTCGCTTGACAACACTTAAGTCGCAAATGGCGGTCGTTAGGGGTAAGTGGAATGCACGATACACAGTGTCTGGTTCGGAGCTGTCCTTGAAGTAACCGATTTTTAACGGTTTCCTGTGGTACTGTAGTGCCAAATGCTCCCAAAATTACCGCTGAAGATGCAATACGATGCTCCAGAACCATACTCCAAACACAATTGTCTTCCCTTTCGGTAGTGGCACATGGTCGTCCGGAGCCCGGTAGCCGGCTGCAGTGGTTCAGCGGTTCTAGGCGCTTCAGTGTGGAACCGCGCGACCGCTACGGCCGCAGGTTCGAATCCTGCCTCGGGCATGAATGTGTGTGATGTCTTTAGTTAGGTTTAAGTAGTTCTAAGTTCTAGGGGGCTGATGACATCAGATGTTAAGTCCCATAGTGCTCAGAGCCATTTGAACCATTTTGGAGCCAGGTATTCTTGCGACCGTACATTCTCGTGATCGCCGCTGCCAGCAGCTTGTCGTAGCCCTATAACAGGACCTCGTTCAAATTGAGTAGATGGTGATAATTGCGTCTTTGTCACCTTAAAGTTATTCAACTCGCCACGTCCGTTATGAAAGGTAACTGAAGCTGACGACCGTTATAGCATGTATTTAAAGCAAACCTGCTTTGCATCCTCATAGTGGCACTACTAGCGCCACTCTTATGCGACAGGCACGAACTTTCGATAGACATCGTCCTTCATACACTCCTGGAAATGGAAAAAAGAACACATTGACACCGGTGTGTCAGACCCACCATACTTGCTCCGGACACTGCGAGAGGGCTGTACAAGCAATGATCACATGCACGGCACAGCGGACACACCAGGAACCGCGGTGTTGGCCGTCGAATGGCGCTAGCTGCGCAGCATTTGTGCACCGCCGCCGTCAGTGTCAGCCAGTTTGCCGTGGCATACGGAGCTCCATCGCAGTCTTTAACACTGGTAGCATGCCGCGACAGCGTGGACGTGAACCGTATGTGCAGTTGACGGACTTTGAGCGAGGGCGTATAGTGGGCATGCGGGAGGCCGGGTGGACGTACCGCCGAATTGCTCAACACGTGGGGCGTGAGGTCTCCACAGTACATCGATGTTCTCGCCAGTGGTCGGCGGAAGGTGCACGTGCCCGTCGACCTGGGACCGGACCGCAGCGACGCACGGATGCACGCAAAGACCGTAGGATCCTACGCAGTGCCGTAGGGGACCGCACCGCCACTTCCCAGCAAATTAGGGACACTGTTGCTCCTGGGGTATCGGCGAGGACCATTCGCAACCGTCTCCATGAAGCTGGGCTACGGTCCCGCACACCGTTAGGCCGTCTTCCGCTCACGCCCCAACATCGTGCAGCCCGCCTCCAGTGGTGTCGCGACAGGCGTGAATGGAGGGACGAATGGAGACGTGTCGTCTTCAGCGATGAGAGTCGCTTCTGCCTTGGTGCCAATGATGGTCGTATGCGTGTTTGGCGCCGTGCAGGTGAGCGCCACAATCAGGACTGCATACGACCGAGGCACACAGGGCCAACACCCGGCATCATGGTGTGGGGAGCGATCTCCTACACTGGTCGTACACCACTGGTGATCGTCGAGGGGACACTGAATAGTGCACGGTACATCCAAACCGTCATCGAACCCATCGTTCTACCATTCCTAGACCGGCAAGGGAACTTGCTGTTCCAACAGGACAATGCACGTCCGCATGTATCCCGTGCCACCCAACGTGCTCTAGAAGGTGTAAGTCAACTACCCTGGCCAACAAGATCTCCGGATCTGTCCCCCATTGAGCATGTTTGGGACTGGATGAAGCGTCGTCTCACGCGGTCTGCACGTCCAGCACGAACGCTGGTCCAACTGAGGCGCCAGGTGGAAATGGCATGGCAAGCCGTTCCACAGGACTACATCCAGCATCTCTACGATCGTCTCCATGGGAGAATAGCAGCCTGCATTGCTGCGAAAGGTGGATATACACTGTACTAGTGCCGACATTGTGCATGCTCTGTTGCCTGTGTCTATGTGCCTGTGGTTCTGTCAGTGTGATCATGTGATGTATCTGACCCCAGGAATGTGTCAATAAAGTTTCCCCTTCCTGGGACAATGAATTCACGGTGTTCTTATTTCAATTTCCAGGAGTGTATGTAGAAACTACCCTACAAAATTTCGTTTATGTCGCACAACTCCTTCTCGGTTTTGCGATTTTTTTTTCCATCGATGTATTTCTTTGCACTCCTATTCGGGACTCCGTAAATGCTCAATGTAACTTAGAAAAAACTTGTACCGTGAGTAGTAGTTTAGTTATCAGTGACTGAATTATGCTGTGGCGAATTGGTTACTGCATACAGTGCTGAATGAATTTATTGGGCTTTAAGAATTTTATCCAGTTCCAGTGATACGAATGCACTCCACAACGCCTGTGACATAAATTCATTGTTGCCTGCGAATGCTCGGCTGTATCAAGTAAATGATTTCTTACTGCATTCTACGCTTAATTATTAACCTGCGTAAGGCCACCATTTAAATAAATTATGTTTGATCTGAATAAACTGATTGTGCACTCCTACCCTGTGGTTAGGCTACATCATTACGCTGAGGCAAGGCTATAAAAATCGAGGCCCACGTGCTACATGCGTCTCTTAAAGGCTGTTTGCAACCCGCCCCGCCAATATTACAGCATGTAGATATAGTGTCATCTTACCCCCAGGCCCACAAAACTCGACTAGATGTAAATGTTTTGGTAGCGACTGCCACATTACAAACCCAAAGAGTATAAAAGGAGATTCTACTCAGGTATTCTGGTGACTCCTCCCTTCAGAATTCGCTGCAGTCGGGCCTATGGAGCAAGAGTTTGCTTTGTTATGAAATGAAATCTATCTCCTACCACATCCAAAATTTCGGACGATAGCCTTAGGTCAGTTTTGAGAGCAACTACAGCAGTTTCTCCTGAAATACGGAAGATAGTAGCAGAAATAGATGTCGAGTGTTAGGAGGAAACGTTAATATTATTGTTGTTCCTGTGTTTTTTCTTAATAGATTTATTTCTATGAAAACAAGTTGAAATACTTTATTTTTGCAGCTCGTCTAAACTTGAAAGCCGCGTGGGATTAGCCGTGTGGTCTAAGGCGCTGCAGTAATGGACTGTGCGGCTGGTCCTGGCGGAGGTTCGAGTCCTGCCTCGGGCATGGGTGTGTGTAATTGTCCTTCGGATAATTTAATTTAAGTAGTGTGTAAGCTTAGGGTCTGATGACCTTAGCAGTTAAGGCCCATAAGATTTCACACACATTTGAACATTTCGTTTTTGAACAAACTTGATTCTTGTTTGTTTGGCCCTTGGTAAGTTTTGCGTTTGACAGCCTTGTACTGAGGGATAATTCCTCACTTACTTCCTCATTCAATAACGTGTTCTTTTATATACGTGTTTTTTTGAAAAAATATCCACTAATTGTCCTTTATACTGGCCATAATTACGAATAATCGATGCTTCTATAATGACTTAAATAATGGCTTAAATCAACAGTGACTAACCGAATCCCTAAGTTTGCAGACGAGTCACATACAAGTTTAAGGTTATGCACTCGCTCTATGGTGGTTAATTCTTAACTCACTATTGATTCCCAGTATTTATCAGTTATCAAAAACCCTCAGTGAAATTGCAGTTATTTGGTTTCCTCCGCGATTCAGCAGTTGCAGCCATTCAACAATGCCTGCAGTTTTCCTCGTTTTCACATAGGATAACAGTGTCGTCAGCAAATATCACTGATGTACATCATGCAGAATTTCTGAGTTATTCCTCTATTTCTTTCACTCAGGTAGAAAGAAGAAATTCTACAGTCACTCCAGTGAACTTCGACAGTACACAGTAATAAGTAGCAGCAATGCTAAGGTACACTACTGATTGCTACAAACAGTTCCTTAAGCTCATGGAAGTAATGAAATTCTGTTATAAATGAGTTTTATAACACGAATCAGTCTCGAACAACACTACGAATTTTACCATAAGAAATAGCTGTCGTACCTCGATTTAATTAGTGGTGCTTTAGGATGCCACAACATCCACACAGTACTAAAAGCACCTTTGTGAAATATGAGTTTAAATTCCTGTAAGGGCACCCGAAAGAGAATTACAACTTTGCCGCCGCCAGAAGCAGAAGCTACAATGTAATTAAAGTGAATTCCCCTTTGCTGTGCAACCCGTTCCGTTAATCACTATCTGAAGAGTTTGCTTTCCGTCTCCTATTTAACGCACTGTTATAAAATTACACAACATTTTTAGCTACTGTAGCGACAGATGTATTGTCTTCGGTCTCTCTTGTTACCCAGCGTGCTATTCATTTGCCTTCACGTGTGAAATGGCAACAACGCTATAGGCATAATGTCACACGAGCGTAATCTGCTTTCATCACTCTTGTGAACCATCCATGACGTTTAGAGTCTGCTATAGAAATTGATTATCAGAAGTACTGAGAGAGAGAATCAGTATTAGTTGCTAAATAAAGGATGAGAAAATTACTTCGGTAGACGAGCTGTACACGTAGTGTGTTTATAATGCCTACAAGATGTGAACATTCACGTGAGAAACGACTGGCTCCTGTTTCTTTGCTCGTGAATACTACGCATAAGAGCCCTGCATCTTTTTTTTACTAAGCAGCGTTACTCGTTGTAAAATTTCTTGATTGTTTTTCCATACTATTTCTTAGTCAGCAAACCCGTTACTACTTTTCCCCAAATATCAGATACTTACCAACTTACGATAACTTTGCTCTGTGCAGTGCCCTAGCGGTAACGATACATAATGCCAAAACTTACTAAGTATACACCGTTCCACACTTACCTCTTCAGAGCAATGTAATGAGAATCAATGTACGCGTGTTATTCGAAAGGGAGCTGAGTAATTTTCTGTAATCATTCCCAAAGGTTTTCTGTCGGTGTACGCAATTACCCTTGTCCCTGTCCGGTAGGTGCCAATCTGCTGCTTCCCTCAATATTTCACTTGTTTTTCTTCCCGTCTCTTCGAACTGTCGCCTCCTTTTATCTTGTCCTCCATCCTTTTCCTGCCCCTCTTCTCTCAATTTCTTTGCCCATGCCTTCAGTTCAGTATTGACGACTTAGGATCGCGATTCTGCCCCTTTTTATTACTTTTGTACGCCATAATATTACGCCAAGTTTCAGTTATCTTTGAGTAATGCTTGGACAAACTTTGTGGGAGTACTTTTTCAACAAAAATGATCGAAAAGATCCAATGTAAATTTATGTCCTGAAATTCATCGTTCTGTAATTATTATTGAAAGAACGTTTCACGTCTGAGTTCCACAGACCTTTACAGACGGGGCTTCACTGACTTGATGGAAAGTCATTGAGACTCCACTCGGTGTTTCCTTTGCAAGTTTTTGCTAACATGTTGTTTGCAACTGAGTTTTTTTTTTTCACGATAATACGCTGACGGACAAAATCGTAACACCAAGACGGAGCTGTGCGGCGTAACCGAAAGTTGGTAGGCGTGTTTCTGCACCTGAAAGATAATTTCTATTCACATTTCTTGTCAGAAGGGCCATTATGATGAAGCAAATCAGGTTTGCTTTCAATACACGTTGTAACAGTCGTGAACGTTTGTTACCTTTGAGATCGGACATGGTAAGTTGATGTCAGTCAAGAATGCCTTTAAGGTGACAAACACGCCATTATCCACATATTACTGAGTTTAAACGAGGTCCTGTCATAGGGTTATGAGAAGCTGGATGTTTCTTCAGCGATACTGCAGAAAGACTTTTCAGGAAGGTAGCCACTATACCTAGTTGCTGCCAGCGGTGGTTCAGAGAATACTGGGCTGCAGACGGCCACGTGGCACTACCAAGAGGGAAGATCATCGCGTTCGACGTATGGCTTTGGTGCGTCTTACTGTATCTGCAGCAGCAATCTGAGCAGCAGTTGGCACCACAGTGACACAAAGAACTGTTACAAATCGGTTACTTCAAGGACAGCTCCGAGCCAGACGCCCTGTAGCGTGCGTTCCACTGATCCCAAACTACCGCCGTTTGCGACTTCATTGGCGTCAAGCGAGAGCATATTGGAGGACAGGACGGTGGTGTGTTGTATTTTATGATAAAAGCTGGTTCTGCCTGTGTGCCAGTGACGGCCATTTGTTGGTTAGAAAGAGGCCAGGTGAGGGCCTGTAACCGGTCTGCCTGCATGCTAGGCACACTGGACGTAGAGTTACGGTCTGGGGTGCGATTTCGTATGACAGAACGAGAACCCTGGTTGTTATCCCACGCATTCCGACTGCAATTTTCTACGTCAGTCTGGTGGTTCAGGCTGTTGTGCTGCCATTCAGGAACATCATTCCAGACGGTGTTCCCCAACAGGATAACGCTCTCCCACAAACCGTTCTTGTAACCACACATGCTCTACAGAGTGCCATCATGTTTCCTTGTCCTGCTCGATCACCAGATCTGTCTCCAGTCGCAAACAAATGGTACATCATCGGACGACTGCTCCAGCGTCGTCCACAACCAGCATTAGCCGTCCATGCACTCACCGCGCAAGTGCAACAGGCATGGAACTCAGAAGAAACTGACCTCCGGCAACTGTACAACACAGTTCATGCAAAGTTGCATGCTTGTATTCGACATTCTGACAGTTACATCGGTTATAAACGTACCAGCATTTCACATTTGCAATGGCTTATTCGCGCTAACATTAACTTGTAATTTTGCAGTGTTAATCACTGAAATATGTTATCTAGACAAACATATTTCCAAAATTTCATTACTTTACATTAATTATTTTTTGGTGTTGTGATTTTTTCCCGTCAGTGTATTTCCTGGCATACGATTAAATTAAAATCATGTACGCATATATGGAATCAACGACAGTACAGTGTTATACATTTCCATATGACATAAATTTAAGACAACTCTTAAATGGTGGAAGAATTGTAATATTTCCTGTCCACTTGTATTCCAACTCATTATCTGAATGTATTTAGGAAAATAAAGAAAAATATAAAAATTGTTTCTGGTCAATTTTTTGTAGCGTGGCTAGACAACTGAGTTTGTATGCTTCAAACAACAAATTCAGAGATTCACTAGGTCGCTGGACTTCTCCGCAACTCACCACTTTTTCCTTCCTCTGGCATTGATTTATAAAGTAAAAAATGACAAGCTGCTCCTCCATGGTTTGGAGCCCACGTTAAGCTGAATGTCCTCCTATAACTGGCGGGCGTAAGTGAATTCACAGGTGGAGGGTGGCAGGGGCCTACCACCTGCCTAACATAGTACTGAGACGTTCAGACAAAGCTTCGAGTCGAGACTTCATTTTCTTAGAGTAGACGCTGTACATGAGAGAGTGAAATGACCGTGGAACACCTAAGGCATCTATATTTTATTTTGAGACTATATTCAGTTATTTATGAAATGGGTGCACTCGTTTTGTAAAAGGATTTTGCCACTGGAAATGTCTTCTCTTAGTTCATTCATTACGTTTAACCTAGAGCGATATTTTAATTTCATAGTGGCCAAAGCAGAGCAGCCTTTCTTTCATCGGGATTTTGTTGCAAAACGTTTGAGAGTCTTCACCACCATTTCTTTCAGAGCTGGGAATTGTTTGCCTTTTTATGTACCCCATCTGACCAAGTGTTTACAGACACTTATTAGTGGACATTAATATGTGGTGTGGACACACTTCGCCTGTATGGCAGCTTGAACTCTGGTGGGGTCATTTTCGACCAGATATCTGTATGTCTGTGGAGGAATGACAGTCTGTTCACCGTCAAGAGACGGAACCAGAGGTGGTAGTGATGTGAGACCATGGAGCGTGCAGCGACTTCGATATTCCGACTCACTCCGAAGCTATTCCATTGTGTCCAGATCGGCGCTTTGAGCAGGCCAGTCCATTTCAGGAATGTCACTGATCACAAACCATTGCCTCACAAATCCTGCTTTATCATTGGGTGCACTGTCATGCTGGTACAAACAGTCATCGTCACCGAGCTGTTCCTCTACTGTTCACAGTTCACAATGATGTAAGCCGTGTTCATATCCTTCCAGATTTAAAATTTTCTGAAATATAATAAGGGTACCACACCCTAACCAAGAGTTACACCACTATACCGTAACACCAGCTCCTCTGCAGTTCACTGCTAGCACTACAGATGATGGCAGGTAACGTCCTCCAGGCGTTCAGTAAACCCAAACACTTCCATCGGACTGCCACAGGGTATATCGTCATACATCACTCCAAATCACTCGTTTCCAGTAATTCACAGTCTAGTGATATAGCTCTATACAATAGCTCAAGTGTCGCCCAGCACTGGCTACAAAAATGTGTGGCTTATGAGGAGCTGCTCACCCGTTGAATCCCATACATTTTAACTCTCCTTGCACCGTTATTGTGCTACCTGGACTACTGGTGGCACTTCGTAATTTATGAGTGATTCCTTCCGCCATATCGTACGATTTTTTTACAGCGACACACCGAAATTCTCGACGATCCCTGTCTGTTAGTACATGAGGCGTACCTGGTCTTGGTTTAGCAGCCGTTGTTCCTTTGCTTTTTCACTTCGTAATCACATCATCAACAGTCGACTTAGGTAGCTTTAAATGGCTTGAAATGTCCTTGATGGTTTCCTTACTCAGACGGCGTCTAATGTCTAGTCCACGTTCGAAGTCAGTGAGCTCTTGTGACGGCCCCATTCTGCTGCTACTGCTTTCCGCTAACAACATAGTACTCCCATTTTATATTGGTGCGTCCGCTTTTCATGACATTCAGTGGGTCTGCATTATATAATGTATGTATATTCAGAACGCCACCTGGAACATTCAGTTACGTTTAATTTTCTCTGAAGTGTCAGTAGTAAACACGTTAACTGTTTTTGATTACTTACCTCGATAGATACAGTCTCTGGAACGTTTTCGACTGCATTTGCAATCCAGCCAAACTTATTGAAAATATTCGTAAATGGTTTTCAAAATGAGTTTTCATAATTACGAGGGCTTTTCGGAAGAGGTCCGATCGACCACGAATTGGAACCCAGTGTCAAAATCAAAAATGTTTTGTTTACAACAGTTAGCTACACCTTCCAGTTACCTCTCTACATATTCACCGTTCCGACTTAGATGGTTCAAATGGCTCTGAGCACTATGGGACTTAACATCTATGGTCTTCAGTCCCCTAGAACTTAGAACTACTTAAACCTAACTAACCTAAGGACAGCACACAACACCCAGCCATCACGAGGCAGAGAAAATCCCTGACCCCGCCGGGAATCGAACGCGGGAACCCGGGCGTGGGAAGCGAGAACGCTACCGCACGACCACGAGATGCGGGCTTCCGACTTAGACATTTGTCGTAGCATTGTACCAACTTTCCAATAGCGTCGTCATAAAAGGCAGCCGCCTTTGCTTGCCGCCAATTCTCTACCCTCGTTGTTGTGCCAAAATGTTTTCTTCGTAGCCAGCGGTTTACGTGAGTAGAGGTAAAACTCAGCGGGAGCAAATTACGGGCTATATTATGGGTGATTAAACATTTCCCAATAGAAAACACCGCAGGAGCATCTTAATTGCCCCTGCAGAATGCCGCCAAGAAGTGTCCTCAAGAAGGAAACGCGTGACTGTTGTGTTATGTGGGCTGCATGACATCAGGTGATATCTCTGACCAGGCCCTCATACTTAGTGGGAGACACTATTGTTCTAAGCATATTTACGTGGTCACTGTGCTCTCAGAACTGAAAAGAGCGACGTGACGTGATCGACGAGAATACTAGAGACACAGCCCAACACATTTCTGCAAAACTTCATCAGATGTTCACTGTGGTTTCCATTTCGCACCCGATCAGATCTTACTCTCCCAATAGGGCTTGTATTAGATGATCGAGAAGAGTCCTTCGTAATCACTGACTTATTACTATCTCTAGCCATTGAGACAGAGGAAGGGACTTCGCCATTCTAGGAAGTACATTTGTTTTCATTCCTCGCAGCATAGTGTTTACAATATTTAGTAACCTTTTATTTTTCAAATAGGTACTTTATTAGTGTTTCATAACTGAATTCGGAAAAAACGGAACCCTGATAGGATCACCTTGTTCTCCGTCTGTCCCTCTGCCTAACTCTTGGGAACCCTCTTTCTTTGGAACAGGGTGCCGTATCAACGTGAAATTTACGTCACATACTAAGATCTCTGACCCTCGGCGATGTATTCAATGTAAGCTTCTAAGTCAATGAAAGCAAACGATATCGTCACACCAACTACTGATGTAGCACATGAACAGAAGTCAGTAAATAAGTTAGAAACGCAAGTTTTTGGGTTTACATACTGATGAAAACCTGAACTGGAAGTAGCATATTACTGGTCTTCTCAAACAGTTAAGTTCATCTGGTTGTGATCTTCGTTTAATTGCTAGTCTTCAAAACAATGTCTTCAGAATACGCTTATGCGGTAACTCATCAGTCAGGAAAGAAAGTACTGATCGAACAAACGCGACCAGTAAGATTAATATGTGATGTTCACGCACGAGCGTCATGTAGGTACTTCTTCAAGGAGCTAGGCATTGTAACTACGCCGTCACAGCACATATACTCACTAGTGAAATTCGTTATAAATAACCCATCACAATTTGAAAAGACCAGTCATGTCCATACCTACACAAAAGGGAAAAATGACATTTATTATCCATTATTAAAACTGTCAGAAGCTCAGAAAGGAGTTCAATAAATTTTTTATCATTTTCCCAATAAAATAAGATGTGTGTAGGTACCAGTAAACTGGTAGCCTACACATGAAAAGATAATAAATGAAAAATGACTCTATTTGTTCTATGGAACATGTAATTAACTAACTAAATAACTTATTCAGCAGCTATCAGGGGCACAGAACAACTACAAGTTATTAGCACAATAGCGCTAATGGTGAAACATGCCTGCAGAACCTCATCTAGAGGTGCGTTCATTGGAGGAAGTCTCCTGCCGGTGTCAGAGGTCGGTGTCAGAACTAGCGCTCAAGGACTGGGTTAGACGGGACAGAATCTGCCCTAGTCTCGAAAGATACCATGGATTCTTTTCATGAAAGAGACTGTGTTCAGACATCTCCGAGTAACTATGGCTATCTCCAACGAAATACCAACCATACTGCGAGGAAGGGAACATATCGAGTGTATCAAGTAGAGTGAAATAACTATGTAGAAGCTGCACCAGCTGTAGTCGTCTCGTCATCTACACATCGAATTGTGATTTCTTTAAAAATTTATTCGCGCAACACACGGCATTATTAAACTCTTACGTGTTTGTTCTCTTACACCTGACATGTCTAAATATTCATTTCATACTTAGATATTTGTACTATCATTTTGCCATGTCTACCATATGACAGATAAATAAATATACCTTGTTTGTCTGATGATAGTGTACAATGCTGTTTCTGAGCATATTGTCCATCGTATGTTATTAAACATAGGGGTTATGCAGCAGACGACCCGTACATGTTACCCTGTTGACCGAACGACATCGTCAATTAGGACTGCAGTTGGCATAGGACCATAGGGTTTCGACAGTGGGTCAATGGAAATGTGTCGCCTAATCGGATGGGTCAAGTTTCTCGTTACAGTAAGTCGACGGTCGTGTCTGGATACAACGTAATCCAGTCGAACACCTGCTCGAAACATATTTTGCGCCACGGATGTTGGGCTTTGTGGCATTATTATGCTACGAGGGATATTTAGTTGGTTCAGTCCGGAACCGCGAAACCGCTAAGGTCGCAGGTTCGAATCCTGCCTCGGGAATGGATGTGTGTGATGTCCTTAGGTTAGTTAGGTTTAAGTAGCTTTGAGTTCTAGGGGACTGATGACCTCAGATGTTAAGTCCCATAGCGCTCAGAGCCATTTGAACCATTATATTCAGTTGGGTATCTATCTGACCAGTGACAGTAATCGAAGGTACAACTGCAGCTATAGTACACCTGAGCATTAATCCTGATCATCTGCATCCCTTCATGCCCGATGTCGTCCTCGACGCCATGGTATCTTTCAGCGGTGCTACAGTGATTCGAGGGGCATCATAGTGAACTCGTCTTGGCCCCCAATTTTCGCCTGATGCGAATCCGATGGAACACATCTGGGACTCCACCGGGAGCCACCTCCTCGCCCACAAAACACCGACCCGTAATTTACGGGAAATGTTTGACCTATCCGCGGACATATGATACCACATACCTATCAATAATTTGATGAATTCACGCTACGCATAATCCGAAACGTGGACAAATACACATGCATCTTAATGTTTCGGTTCATCACTGTAAGCCATTATTGATAAAATATTGTTAGATAATGCTTTGTCTAGGTGTGTCAAGGCTGACAATATTTTTGTCAATAGTGACATATTTCGACTATGTTTTCGTGGGAATAATCCCTAACACAGGCAAATTTAGAAGATAAGGGTAATGCAACAATTTTTTTCTCGGCTAATTTTGATTAGAAAAAATGTAGAATTTGTTGTGGGACATCGTGGAATATTCCCGCTCCAGCCTCTATAGTTTCATGGCGTTCCGGTAGGTGTCGGCGCTTCTGGTCAACACATAGACTTGAGAATTGAGTCTGTAAAAAAGGTTCGTTCCAAACAGAAAGCTGTCGTTCAGTTTCTTTCTTTCTTTCTTTTTTTCTTGCGGAAAACCAGTGCATCGCAGATATTGATTGGCAATTGCAGAATGTCTGCTGAGACCTGGCAGTGAACAAAAGCACGGTGAGTCGTTGGGCGAGGCTTCTATCATCATTGCAACAAGGTCGCGCAAACTTGTCCAATCTCCCGCGCGCCGGCCGGACGCGCGCCAACTGTGACTCCTGCAGTGTCGGACGCTCTCATTCGAGCTGATCGACGGATCACAATCAAACACTACGACGTCTCTGTTGGTAGTGCTGACACGCTGGTCCACCAGTTGACGCACTCCAAGGTAAGTGTCCAAAAAATGTGTGTGAAATCTTACGGGACTTAACTGATAAGGTCATCAGTCCCTAAGCTTACACACTACTTAACCTAAATTATCCTAAGGACAAACACACACACCCATGCCCGAGGGAGGACTCGAACCTCCGCTGGGACCAGCCTCACAGTCCGTAAGTGTCCGCTGGGCTCCTCGCCACATAACAGAAGACCATGAAGAGCAACGAAGGACCATCTGCTTTGAGTTGCTTGAGCGTTACGAGGCTGACAGTAAGGATTTTTGTCGAATATCGTCACAGGCGGTGAAATATGAGGTCATCCCTCGGACCAGAAATAAAACGGCAATCCATGGAGTGCCGCCACACCATCTCTCCTGCGAATAAAAAGTTCATAGCCGTACCTTCAGCCGGTAAAATCATGACTACCGGTCTGCTGGGACTGTGAAGGGGTTATTCTGTTGATTTCTTTCCTCATGGAGCAACGATCAGCTCTGAAGTGTATTGTGCTACCGTTAGAAAATTGAAGAAACGACTTCAGTTTGTTCGTCTCCACAAACATGCGAACGAACTACCCCTTCTCTACGACAACCCAAGGCCTCACAAAAGTCTGCGCACCCGAAAGGAGCTGACAAAACGTCATTGGATTGTTCTTCCTCATAGCCCCTATGGCCAGGACCTAGCACCTTCCGACTTCAACCTGCTGGCTTCAGTGAAGGATGCATTCCGCGGGAAGCACTATATGTATGATGGGGATGTTACTGGTGCAGCAAGACATTGTCTCCGACGTCGACCAATAGAGTGGTACCAAGCAGGCATGCAGACCCTGCCAGTAAGGTGGCATAAAGCCGTCGCATTGAATGGAGATTATATTGAAAAATAGGGTTTTACAGCCAAAGAGTGGGGAATAATGTGGTGTATCGAAATCCTGAATAAAACCAACCTGCTTTCAGAAAAAAATGTGTTGAACGCCCCTCGTAGCTTCAGGTTCATGCAGCGTGAGGAATGAATCACTTCAGAGACGCACGTGGTACATTTTATTGCTGCCGCTGCTGACCCGTCAAGCAGAAAGAAACAGCTACAGAGCCTAACATAAAGGTACAGGTCTTTTCACAGAGTGTAGACACGGCAGCTGCCTTCTGCCAGTACGGAGCAGTGCTTGCCCTCGCAGTAGCCTGCGTCGGTGGCCATTAAGGCGTCCCGGGCATCCTTAACTAATGCCCGTGGTGAGCGCCCCGCCATTAAGCCTATTTCCGGCAGATTTAGCACGGACGCGATTACCCGCAACTTGCAGCGCGGCGCGGCCCGCCTGCCGGAGGGGTAGAGGGGTCCGCGCCGCCGCGCCTTCAAGAACGTCCTCCACCTTTGCAGCTTACAGTCTTCAGTCTACGGAGCGTGCTAGCCTATGTAAAATGAAGGCAACGTCGAAAAGATTTAACCGTAGATTTCGCTACCGCTGGTACTCTCAGATACAGGATCTCGGTTGGCGACGACATTAAGCAACGCCGAAGACACGTCCACTGTCACTCAAAAAGATCAGACACTTCCAAATGATTGTAAAAAAAAATTGTGTTGGTGTAAAATATTACGAGAATGACAAAAAAGTAACGGGATTTTTTTTAAAACTTCGTCGTCTTCATACATCCGATTTTCAAAATTTTATTTTGTGTTGTCGATACACATGTTACTGATGTATGTTTGCGTTTTTAGCTATTGTGAATATTTAGTTTATTGTTGACAGTCGAAAAAATTATACGTGTTTTCGTCTCCTTGGCGAATTTTTCGTTTCGAAAAAGATGGTTCAAAGAATTTGCATTAAATTTTGATTGAAATATGGAATGAAGTGCTGTACCACATTCGGTATGTTGACTTTGGATTTTGGTGATTCTCCTATGAGTAAGACAAGAGTTCACGAGTGGTAGAAACGTTTCAAAGGGGCTCGAGAAGACGCTGAATGCGACGACCTCCATAGAACACCAATTACAGACGACAATGTGGAAGAAGTAAAGCAAGTGGTTCTGGAAAATCGCCAAATCGCCATCAGAGAGGAAGATGATGATGTCGGCATATCCTCTGGTTAATGCCAAGCAGCATTCTCGGATGTTTTTGGCATGAAATGTGTAGCAGAAAAGTTTGTTCCGAAGTTGTTGAAATTTTCGACCAAAAACGACGCCGCGCAGACATCGCTCAGGAATTGCTGAATGAAACCGACAACGGTCCAGAAATAAAGGATTAATAGAAACTGTCTGAAGAGCCAAGACGAAAAGTTCGACAAGTTCGATCACACATGAAGGTTATTCTCAGTGTTTTCAACGATTACAGAGGGACACTGCATCATGCGTTCCTGTCTTATGGTCATACGGTCAATAAAGAATACTACCTGGCAGTTATGCGCCGTTTGCGTGAAGCAGTCTGAAGAAAAAGACCAGAATTGTGACAAAATCATTCGTGGAAACTGCATCACGACATTGCTTCCGGTAACATCTCAATACTTGTACGTGATTTTTTGGCAAAAAACCAAACCGTTATGTTGCCTCGGCCACCGTATTCGCCGGACATGGCCCCATATGACTTCCCTCTATTCCAAAGGCTGAACAGAACCATGAAAGGACGTCGTTTAGCCACCATTGTTGACGTAAAGAGAGAATCACTGAAGGAGCTGAACACCATAACGAAAGGTAAGCTGTAGAGCTGTAGAAGTACTTTCATGATTGGAAAAAACGCTGGCACAAGTTTATTGTATCTAATGCGGACTACTTTGAAGGGAACGACATTGATATTAATGACAAATAAAGATTCTTTAAGAAAAACAAAAATTCCCGTTACTTTTTGATCACACCTCGTGTAAATTATATGTATAGAAACAGCAGTTCGAGAAGTTTTTTGTATCATGCTCACAAATGTTCAATTTGTGAACAGTTAGTCACACACACACACACGTCCGGTCTACAGTCCAAGTCGGTTCACATGCACCCCAAGGTGTCTACATCGATGTCAGTGAAATCTGCGCCAATACGTCCTCGTGAGTCAGCGATGTTGTGGGGAAGTGGAGGCGTGAAATCGGTGTCTTGGATGTAACCCCAAAGGTAAAAAATCACATGATGTCAGGTAATGAGAACATGGGACGCATCCCAGCACCTGCAGATTGCCATCTTATGTAATGCCGCGTCGGGGTGACTCGGTATCCGAGAACTCACAAACATCGTTGTGAAAGTATGGTGGAGCACCATCTTGATAAAAAATGAAATTATCACGGACCTTTTGCATTAGCGGCTGAGCTACAGCTGAAGCATGTCTAGGCAAAAATGTCCATTGACTGTCTCCTCTGTGAAAAGAAAGGACGGAACGAATTGTTTCAACAAGGCGCAAAACACATTAAGCTTTGAGGATCCAAGGACATTTTCAGCGACAATGTGAGTATTCTCTGCTCCCCGTATTCATACGCAGTGACGCTTTATTGTACCGTTGAAACGAGAAGTAGGCTCATTCCTAGAAATCACCCTGTGGGTGAAATCGTCCTCTTCCACTAAGAGTAGCATGTTAATGCAACACTTTTTCCGCAAAAGTATGTCACCATGTGTAATGGCATGGAGCAACTGAATCCGATACTGTTTCATTTCCAGGACTTTTTTCAGTACTCTCCTAACAGTTGGCTGTGGAATCCCTAGTTTGCAGCTTGTACGAGACGTTGATCTTTTTAGGCTCCTTGACGAATGTTTCCTCGGTCCGAGCAACCTGTTCCACAGATGTTGTTGACCTACCATTGTTTTTGCCTTTACGAAGACATCCTGTTTGCTTGAACTTCTGTATCCACTCGTAAATGGGTTTCCTGGTAGATGGAGGTTCGGCAAATGTGAGCCAAGATTTCTGACGCACTACGGTTCTTGCAGAACTCCATTACGAAAAATGCCTTCACAGTTGGTCTGGCAACCATGTTAATGGAGATCGCAGTAACAAAACTAACTTCTTACTCGTTGTTTTTAAAACATAAAATCATACTGTACCTTTCAAAATTGTTAAGGCTTTTGTGGCCACTTGTGAACAAATTGGCTGTTGGCTTCTTTCTCGGGATTCTAGTCCGATGTCTGTTTGATGATTTTTCTGACGTTTTGCCAGCACGAGTGGCTGGCATTGTCAAAATTTCAGCTTCCATTGCACCAACAGCAATGACGTTTCGCCAGCACATGTGGCTGGCAAAAGGCCAGGAAAACAATACAATTCTCTACCTCAAGACACACGTTTTTTACGATCACTTGAAAGTGTCTATGACATTTAGAATAACTCTGTATAATGAGGTCCCACTAATTTTATACTGCAGGTTGATCAATATTCAGTTCGTAATACTCTTCCGACTGGTTTGACGCAGTCCGCCGCCGATCTCCTCTTCCGCCAGTTTCTTCATCTCTGACTAGCACCACTCAGCGCCCTCAATTATTTGTTGGATACACTTCCATAGCTCATATCTAGTGCATCAACCTATTTGAAATTATGCAGGAAGAGGATTCAAAAAAAACACAGAGAAGTATGGAAAGAAGTCAAGGATGCCGTAAATTAGGTGGTAAACGCAGTCTTCATGAAGCAAACCAAGGACACGGAAGATTTAGTTCGGGGGCGAATTAATTAAGGCATTAGGCAAGAAAACAGAAGCCAAGGATAGCTGACTACGAGGCACAGATTTTGCACAAGGCAAAGCACAGTTCGAAAAAGTACGGAAAACTACTAAAACAACGAGCAAGAGACCTAAGAGAATGCGCATCAGAGGAATGATAGAGAGGTTCAAAAAACCTTCTTGGGAAAGAGACTCAGAAGATGTACCGTAAAGTTAACTTCTTTAAGAAGGAATATCAGAGGGGCCCAAAGTTCATCAGTGACAATAATGGAACCATAGTCACCAATAAATTCAGTATTGCCGAGACAAGGTATCCTCAACTGTGATAAACCGAAAGGTCTTTTCGAATGCCAACCTCCAAACATTGTACATCTAGGTTATCCGCCATCTGCTCTGGAGGAAATAAAGAAACAGGAAGATAAAGCTGAAGAATAACAACAGTCCCCGAGAAGATGGAATCCAGGCGGAAGTCATTCAAGCTGGAGACTCCTCAAAAAAATTTACCAGCTATTCCAGAGTGTCTAGATCGTGAAAGACAGCGGTCATCTGCCCTATGCGCAAGAAAGGTGAAAAACTTGACTACACCAACTACAGAGGAATCTCCCTCCTGAACGTCTGCTAAAAGATCTTGTCCTACTGTATCCTGGATAGAATCCAGCCGTTTATAGAAGAATTGACCGGTGCATATCCGGGTGGTTTTAGAAAGGGCCTTTCGACTGTGGACAACATTAATGCACTGCGACAGACCACCGAGGAGATGTGGAAATATGACGAAGACCTTCATGTGCTCTTCATAGAATTTAAGAAGGCATGTGACTGCATTCATCGGCGAAGCGTGATGAATTGCCTAAAGGAGTTTGGAATACAGAAGAAACTCGTCAGTTTAGTGCGAATCTGTCCCACTGACTCAAAAGGCAAAGTGAAGCTCGAGGGCCACGAAACGGAGAGCTTTAAAATAAACTGAGGGCTGAGACGAAGAGATGGGTGTCACTGATAATATTCAAACTGGCGCTCGAAAAGATACTGATGGAAACTGTCCATAAGAAAATCACACATCTTGCGTTTGCCGACGACGCGGCCATATTATCCTCATCAGAGCGACAGCGTGGAGGCGGCTGTGAGAAAGATCGGTTTCCCTATGAATGAATCGAATACCAAGTATGTGTTGATGACCAGGACGCATTTCTATTAAAGAGACATATTCCAGCCATGGGTAGTCAGAGCTCGCTATTACAAAAGGGTGCATAATTTTAAATACCTGGGAGTAATCTTTACAGAGGATGCGTCGCCTGAGGTAGAAATCAAAACGATGACCAAAGCCGCAAAACGCTCGTTCTTTCTTTAGTCTGAAGCAGCTTTTTAAATCACACATTCTCTCAAGGATTTTCAAACTCCTGCTGTATAAAACAGTTAGCCAACATTTCGGGCTATGTGATTTCAAAATTTGGACTGTCCACAACAAAGTCTTAAATAATCTTCTCTTTTTCGAACGGAAACAAGGAAGATCTGCGGTCCGATACAAGATAAGGTCACTAGGGAATGGAGGGTCTGATGAGAAGCACACGGCTTGTCCGGGTAGGGCATGTTACTCCGGTGGATGAACACCGATGGCCTTCAAAACCATAGATTTTACTCTACCCGGAGGAAGACCGCTAGGCAGACCAAAAAAAAAAAGGTTGAGAGATGGAATCCATGAGAACTTACTGCAAATGCACGTAGAGGGTGACTGGAGACAGAAAGCAGGATATAGACGCTCCTGGTAAAAGAACCTTCTTGCTGCGCACCCTCTGCATCTCCATCTAACGGCATGGTCAGTATTCCCTCATGTGGTAACACATTTGTGACCGTCTTGCCCCTTCTCGACCTTTCTTTCCTTTTTTATATATATGTAGTAAGCATGGCAACATGTCGCGAATTAATCATCTTTGAATATACGCTACTGGCCATTAAAATTGCTACACCACGAAGATGACGCGAAATTTAAACGATAGGAAGAAGATGCTGTGATATGCAAATGATTAGCTTTTCAGAGCAGTCACACAAGGTTGGCGCCGGTGGCGACACCTACAACGTGCTGACATGAGGAAAGTTTCCAACCGATTTCTCATACACAGCTGGCCGGAGTGGCCGAGCGGTTAAAGGCGTTACAGTCTGAAACCACACGACCGCTACGGTCGCAGGTTCGAATCCTGCCTCGGGCATGGATGTGTGTGATGTCCTTAGGTTAGTTAGGTTTAAGTAGTTCTAAGTTCTAGGGGACTTATGACCATAGCAGTTGAGTCCCATAGTGCTCAGAGCCATTTGAACCACCATTTCTCATACACAAACAGCAGTTGACCGGCGTTGCCTGGTGAAACGTTGTTGTGATGCCTCGTGTAAGGTGGAGAAATGCGTACCATCATGTTTCCGACTTTGATAAAGGTCGGATTGTAGCCTATCGCGATTGCGCTTTATCGTATCGCGACATTGCAGCTCGCGTTGGTCGAGATCCAATGACTGTTAGCAGAATATGGAATCGGTGGTTTCAGGAGGGTAATACGGAACGTCGTGCTGCATCCCAACGGCCTCGTATCACTAGCAGTCGAGATGACAGGCATCTTATCCGCATGGCTGTAACGGATCGTGCAGCCACGTCTCGATCCCTGAGTCAACAGATGGGGACGTTTGCAAGACAACAACCATCTGCACGAACAGTTCGACGACGTCTGCAGCAGCATGGGCTATCAGCTCGGAGACGGGTGCACGAATGGCGAAACGTCACTTTTTCGGATGAATCCAGGTTCTGTTTACAGCATCATGATGGTCCCATCCGTGTTTGGCGATATCGCAGTGAAAGCACATTGGAAGGGTGTATGCGTCATCGGCATACTGATGTATCACCCGGCGTGATGGTATGGGGTGCCATTGGTTACACTTCTCGGTCACCTCTTGTTTGCATTGACGGCACTTTGAACAGTGGACGTTACATTTCAGATGTGTTACTACCCGTGGCTCTACCGTTCATTCGATCCCTGAGAAACCCTACATTTCAGCAGGATAATGCACGACCGCATATCGCAGGTCCTGTACGGGCCTTTCTGGATACAGAAAATGTTCGACTGCTGCCCTGGCCAGCACATTCTCCAGATATCTCACCAACTGAAAAAGTCTGGTCAATGGTGGCCGAGCAACTGGCTCGTCAGAATACGCCAGTTACTACTCTTGATGAACTGTGGTATCGTGTTGAAGCTGCAGGGAAGCTGTACCTGTACACACCATCCAAGGTCTGTTTGACTCAATGCCCAGGAGTATCAAGGCCGTTATTACGGCCAGAGGTGGTGGTTCTGGGTACTGATTTCTCAAGATCTATGCACCCAAATTGCGTGAAAATGTAATCACGTGTCAGTTGTAGTATAATATATTTGTCCAATGAATACCCGTTTATCATCTACATTTCTTTTTGGTGTAGCAATTTTAATGGCCAGTACTGTATAATAAAAGGTGCAAGACACATGGACCACAGTTCTAGTTTCCGAGGTCAACTGTGTCTTTGATGGATGTTTCAGTATCGCAGAGACACGTGTAAATCGCAGCGCAGAACAACCTCAATTGGCTTACGAATGGTTGACGCATCACCTCCACAGTGTCATTCGGGCCCATCGGCGGTCTGTTATGAGTCATACCGGTACAAATTTGAATGTGGAGCGTCAGGAACCCCTTCAACCAGACCTATAAGGAGACAAAATGCACGTAAATTTCCATAATCCTGTACACTAAAGCTTATGCCGCGTGACGTGCTATGGTAGTAACAGCTGTTCACTCACCAGGTTAATCAGAAGTGCTCGTGCAAAGCATTAATAGAATTGCTTACTTTATTACAACCATACAAGTTAGATAAGTGTTAAAATACAATTCTAGCAACTGCATGGCAACAAGCCTTATCTGCTTTCCCTAGATATTCATTTTATAGGTCTGAACATGTTGACCACTTGAACGACTTAGATATCGCATTATTGCCCTGTTGTGTAAGGTTGCTATTACTGTAGCATTGTCATTTTTACCCAAACGTGCGAAAAAACATGTCGGTACCTCATCTGTAAGTTAGTTGTGCAGATTTCCTTCTTGTGTTGTCGCGTACAGTTTCTGAGGTGGTTCTAGGGTACCTGCCAATCATTTTCCTTCAACTATGTTAAGAAACAACCTGAACTCCATACTCTGGCTTGCCAATGTGGAAATGTCGCTACTTCGGCGCACGCTTTCGATCTCCCCAACTCTTAAGCTAACGCTCTGCTCACTAACCTAGACAATCAGCTCTCGGTAATAAACCGACACATCGACATTAAATGCAAAGTTCCGACGTAACATTGTCGAGTTGCTGGGAAGACTTCAATAAGATTCACACAGCTATGTGATGAAGCTGTGAAGCCAATTCAAAAAAGTTGTGTATCTGTTTGCGGAAGCCGACAATCATGCCTGGGAGAGCAGAGGGTTCACGCATGCTTTCAGTGACACCCCAGACAGAAAATGAAGCAACAGTAAGCAAAACTTGAAGGTCATTGCATCGAGTGGTGTATGCATGTCTGCGCCCCTGCGCGTTCGGCCACCACACTAACGTACATGCTTTGCGGGCTAGGTACAGCCCTTGCCTCACCTCGGAGGATGTTTGTCGATACAAGAGTCAGAGAGATGTTTACCGGCAAGACTTGTGCGGCCACCGTAGCGTCTGGGGGTGCTATCAGCGCCATGATGGTGGCATGCAGATCGCTGGGCACAGCACTGCGATCGCAGGCACCTACTCAGGTCCGTGCGGTCACGTGTCCACGTGACATTTCGCACGTACTCTTCCGCGGACGCCTGCTTAGGTCGGCGCTCCGCCCCTCAGTGGGTTGCTACTGCCACTAATAATGTGTCAGTTCTGATACGGCCACCCATTATATGCAATCCTTGGTACAATCACTTCTATAATTGCCTATGTAGCTGTGTCACTTCTTACTGGCAACCTTGAACTCCCACCATGGATGGTACGGGACTTCAAGTCCAGCAGCCACACCTTCAACGTACTATGCAATAATGTCATTGCAATGACATCACTTTAAGATAGAAAAAGTATACACGTAGACCAAGACAGTTAGATTGCTCTACAGCGGTGACGGTGACCCGTAAACTTCGACCAAAAGAAAGATACGGATTCAGCGTCTGCACTGCCCAACGTGGTGTCATCTCGCCGTCGCCGTCGCCGTGAGCCCCTAACGACGATGCACCTCCGTTTTCCGCTCACAGGGACACGGCTTCGTAGTATCCCCATGTGAGTGTTCACGAGCTCATCAGCTCGCGGGACCGTGTCGTTACGGCACCTTAGTGCTCGTCAGTGGACTGCCTACGAGCTCCCTGCCTCGTGGGACTATGTTGTTACTCATCCTTCCTTTTACAAGCCACTTAAACGCCTGTGCACTTCGTTCTAGACTGACAGGCTCTGCCAAGGATCGACATTTATGTTATCAAACTGTGTGGACATCCGTTCTCAGAAGCTGTACTTATGAGGGCTATTCGGAAAGTAAGGAAGGATCGGTCGCGAAACGGAAACCACAGCGAAAATCTTAAGTGAAATCATAATTAAATCGACACCCTAGCTGCAAACAGGCGTTGATATACACACACGTTGAAAATGTGTGCCTTGACAAGGACTCGAACCCGGGATGTCCTGCTTACGTGGCAGACACTCTATCCATCTGAGCCACTGAGGGCACAGAAGATAGTGTGCCTGCAGAGACTTATTCCTTGCACGCTCCCCGTGAGACCCACATTCTCAACATGTCCACACCACTACATTCGTAATGTGCCTAATAGATGTTTGCCCATCACACTCATTACTCGTGGCAGATTAATCTACCAAGTCCCATACTAGTTAGGGGATAGCGTGTGAGTTCGCACAAGAAGGTCAATGGCCGGGTAGCCATATTTTAACTATATATGAAGGTAGTATCTGTTCCCGAAAGAACTGATACCATTGATGACCGCAGAAGATCCCGGGTTCGAGTCCCAATCAGGGCACACATTTTCAACATGTCCCCGGTAATGTATATCAACGCCTGTTTGCAGTTATGGTGTTGATTTAATTATCATTTCATTCTAGAGAAGCTGCACGGGCATCAATGGTTCTGTTCTTTCGGGAACAGATACTGCCTTCATATATAGTTAAAATGTAAACTGTTTTATTTGCAGTAGCTATTTACACCTTCCAGCAACTTCTCTACATAGCCGCCGCTCCAACTTAGACATGTTCTGTACCGTTACATCAACTTTCGAAAAACCCACGTCCCGGAATGGAGCCTCCTGTGTCGGACTATTTTCTACGCTGGACTGCAGCTCGTTGTCTGTTCCAAAATGTTGTCTTCACAGCCACTAGTTCTTGTGAGGAGATATGAAAATCGGAGGGAACCCAGTTTGAGCTGTATGGTGGGTGATCAAACACTTCCCACCGGAAACGCTGCAGATGTGCTCTCATTGCTCGTGCAGTGTACGGCCGAAAACTATCTTGGAAAAGGAAATGCATGACAAACTGCCTATTGGCTTCTGTATCGGGTTCTTCGGCCAACGTTCATCTGATGATTTTACTGACGTTTCGCCAGCACGAGTGGATCGCATTGTCAAAGCTTCACCCTCCATTGCCGGCGGTGAACTGGAGCCGAACTCGCGGCCGCAGACTATATATACCTGGCGCGCCAACGTCCGAGGGCTTCTCCGCCGTCATTTCCGGTGCGGTTCTCCTCTTGCTACCTGCGACGGTCGTTCGCTGCAGTACGGGAAGCCAGGATCCGTTTACCTAAAGGCTTTCCTCTTTCTTGTTGAAGTTGTTCGTGTGTTTTTGTATTTCTACAGTTTCTCTGAACAAGCGGGTGTGATAGTGCTTCTCTACAGCCAGAACTTCCGTGTCGGCGAATTTTATTGCGTGGTCGGTCTCAGTGCGTGCTCTGCCCTGCTGATTTCTCCACCTGCCCCAACCTGTAAAATCATCAGATAAACGTCGGCCGAAGAACCCGATACAGAAGCCAATAGGCAGTTTGTCAATAAGTGGCCACGGAATCCTTAATAATTTTGAAATGTATGACAGTTACATTACGTGGTGCTGTTTGAAATCAAGCTAAATCTCTCGGCAGCCACCCATACTCGGCGGGAGATGGTATTTCTAGGCATTGTTTAGCGCTTAATGCGCGCTCAGAACTGAGAACAGCGATGTGGTGCTGTCTACAGGAATACTAGAGACACTGCCTAAAACATCTGTGCAAAACTTCGTCGGATTTTCACTGTTTTTTCCAGGACACCAATTTTCTTAATCAGTACGACGCAATACTAAAAAAAAAAAAAATTGAAAGAAACAGCATAGAATGAAAGTTCTGTAATAGTTAAAGTCACTGGTTCTAATCGTGTTAGCAGAAACTCTTGTTTAAACTCCATGTTTATCAACACATGGAAACATTAGTTAACAAATATTGAATGATAACAAAAATAACATATTTTTATTATTCATTAACAATCTACGATAACGTTGGAAGCTGAAGAAGTGAATTAAAATTTGTGCTGCTGCCGGGACTCGAACCCGGGTCTTCTTGCAACTCTGTTGACCATAATGCTGTGGTGGTGTAATGGTCAGCATATTTGCCTAGTAAGCAAGAAGACCTGGGTTCGAGTCTCGGCCGCAGCACAAACTTTAGTTCACTTCTTCAGCTTCCAATGTTATCGTAGATAAATTAGAGACTTAAATGTCTCAGGGAAAATTTAATTTAAGACCATTAATAATCCTATGAAAATCCGAGTATTCACAATACATTAAATTTTGGTGCAAAACGCGAAAAATGAAATAGAAAATAAAGTACTTCTTTATTTCTCGAGAGTGAATAGCGCAGGGTGTCCAGAAAACCCCGTCATTATTTCAAAAAATTGTACATTGTTAACCATTAGGGAGGGAGCATTGTGGTTTGTTGTAAAATGTTTAGCAGATCTCAGAGTCTTTTTCTTTTATTATGGCAGAGTTTCAATGTGTGTACCACTCGTCAATAGTAGTACATCTAGGCGATTTTGGAGTTCCGCTATTGTATAGCCAATCATTGCAACACCAGCAGTTCTGACAGTTTTAGTCATTTTCTGAAAGCTTCAGTCATTCGCTCACGAACTGTAGCAATATCGTTGACTGGTGTTGTGTGCAGGTGATCCTTGACGTAACTCAAAAAAAAAAAAAAAGTAGTCTAATGGGGCGACATCGAGAGAGCGCAGGGATCATAGGATAGCACCATCACGACTCATCGACCTGTCAGAAAATATTTCATTCAGCACATCCCGGACGTTCAAACTCCAATGTGGGACGCACCATCATGATGGAAGGTGATGGACAGCTGCAGCCCTTCGATCTTTGGTAGTAGGAACTGTACGAGGTCCAGGTAAAACGGTCCTGTCACCCTAACGCGCTTTAGGCTACGCCAGAGGTTAAGCTTTGGGCTATCACAGATGTCAGAATGAGTCAGGTCCCGAGTTCGAGTCTCGGTTCGGCACACTGTTTCACTATGCCACGAAGTTTCTTATCACAGATGTGCTCACATGTGTTGTGTGGTTGCTCCGATCACATATCCTGTTTTATTTTATTATAAATCCAATAACTGACAACAAACATTCATCAATCAGGTTATTAAATTCAGTTAACGATGACCATCTTCAGACCTAAAATTATGCATACAAGGTAGCGCCACGAATAAATTTTTCCAGGTTGTACAGGGTGTAATGGGTATAAATACAGATACTCTATTAGTTGGCTGAGGACAGTGTACTGAACTAAATTACATCAGTATTTACTTCGTTTGTAGACTAATAATTGCAGGCATTACAAGTAAAGTGATTTTAGGTTGCTTAGTACTTCGAAGTCCATGTGGCAAGAGCTGAAACGGTCAGTGCATATTGACAGGTGCAGTCTATTTAGTGGTGCAGTTACGACCTCGCAGAAAACATCATGTAGTAAATTATCTTACTTGTTTGTGGGAAGTCTGTTTGATGAAGAGAAAATCAAACAACACACTGACGTGTGGATGTATTAAGATACTATGTAAATAAATATCTGCCCTATATATAGATGGTACATTCATAATAACTAACCATACAAGCTTCGACACGCAGTTACAAATTTTGTACTCTTATTTTTCGGCCTGTAGATGGTCATCGATGATAAACCCTAAGAAATATTTGTGGTCTGTAACTGGATTTACAATAAAATAAGTATTTCCTTGATTACTGGAATTCTTTCTGTAACTATGTCGCAACTTGTGAAGCGAATCCTAATGTTGTGAGGATTCACATGTACGGAATTGTGGAACGTTGCTTCAGCACTTTTTCAGGTAGTCATTGTCAGCATCTGTGGAGATCAGCATGGAACAAGGGAGTGCATACCGCACCGGACGTTCATTTGGCAGCATTGCTTGGATCATTTGCGCTTTGTACTCAAAGAGGCGTAACAGCTTACGTAACACTTCATGGATAGTTTATCTTGCTTCCTGCAATTCGCTTGATGCGAGACGAATTGAATTCTGGGGCTTGCTTTGAAATGTAGTTTCCACTCTACCAACAGGTGCTTGAGACAGAGGTGGGGGTCTTTGATATTGCGTGTCTCTTTAAAACTCTTGAACCACCTAATTATGCTTGTTTTTGCCGGTGGTAATTCCACACTGGAGTCCACAGTACAGTTGTCACAGATATGACTCTGCGTACGAGATGACATACTGCGCCTTCTCTTGATCTGTCATTGTTTTGATGCACTACAAGTCAAATCTGCAACGAAGGACAGAGGAAACACTTTGAAAGTTCCTATACGTTTTACAACAAACCATTAATAATTTTCGAGTTATGATTTTTGTGAAATGACAGCAGAAGTTCATGAACACACTGTACTATAGATGTATATGTTTTCTTTCCATTTAATAAGCTATTCCGCATGTTTGTATCAAATTGTAGCTTATTTTCATAAGGCAAATAATTAAAAATAAGATATTATTTTTATTAAAGGTTATAATTCTTTGTTAATTAACATTTACATTTGAGAATACGAGAGAGTCCTGAAAATTAATGTCTCCTACTTTCGTATGTCGAAATTTTCAAAACGTTTTAAATAAAACAAACTTTATTAACATTATACAACTTTATTCTTCATGTCTACAATTTTATTTCTCAACATAGACACCCTAGCGACGTAAACATTTCTCGTAACGAGAGACCAATTCCTTTGTACTGACACTGTACTCTGATGAACCAAAACATTATGACCACTGCCCACCGTGACGTTGGATGCCGCCTGGTGGCATTGCGGGCTCATGACGCGGTAACAGGAGTATGTCAGCGGAGTACACACAGACGGGGGATCACCCTAGCGAAGGTATTGGCTGAAAATGGGGAAATCCATTGAGATAAGCGACTTTGACAAATAGCAGATTATTTATGTGTGAGCATCTACCGAAAGAGGTAGACGAACAGTGAAATGACCACTAGGCACTTAGTGCTTGGACGTCCACAACTCTTCACAGAACGTGGGGTTCGGAAGCTTGTCAGCTCTATAAAGTAAATTATATGGTGATCTGTGGCATCTCTGCCGAAAGAGCACAATGCTGGTCCACGCACAAGTGTTTCAGAGCACATGGCTGATCGTACATTGTTGAACATAGAGCTCCGCAGGAGACCACCCCTACGTGTTCACATGTTGACCAACGGGATAGTCAGTTACGATTGCTGTGGGCACGAGACCATCGGGATTCGATCTTCGATCAATGGAAACGTGTCGGTTTCTTGGGTGAATCACATTTTTGCTACACTAGGTCGACGATCGCGTCCACAAACGCCATCATCGAGGTCAACTGCTGCTCGAAACGTGCAGAGCACCACAGGCGCAGGCTGGTCGGAACAGTATTATTCTGTGGGAGACATTCTCCTGTGCTTGCATGGGACGTGTGTTAGTAATCGAAGACACGCTAACAGCTGCGAACCACCTGCATCCCTTAGTGCTTGATGTTTCCCCGGCAGCGATGTCATCTTTCAGCAGTATAATTGTCCGTGTTTCGGAGACAGAGCCGTGCTGCAGCGGTTTGAGGAGCATTATAGTGAACTGACGGTGATGTCCCGAGGATCAAATTCGGTCAATATAAATCCTACGGGATCCGCTATCACCGCTTACGCATATCAGCGGCCCGTTAGTTACGCGAGTTCCGTGACCTGCGCCAAGACATCTAATGCCACATACATTCACGAACTTACCAACTAACTGTCGGATCCCTGATACGCAGAATCATTGATGTATTCCGTTCCAAAGACGGACAAACAAGCTATTAAGCAAGTGGTCATTATGTTTTGGCTTATCAGTGCAGAATGTTTGACTTTGTTGACGAAGCCACAACCCCACTCGCAATTTCACCGATTCATCACTACCAAAGTGAAATTCTCGGAGGTGTTCTTTAATTTTTGGAAACAGGTGAAAATCGGATGGCGACGAGTCGGGACTGTATGGAGGATGATCGATGACACAGAACCCAATGCTTCTCATTGTTGCAAATGACAAAGCGCTCGTCTGTGGGCTGGCGTTTTCATGCAAAAGAAGAGGTGGCTCAATATGTGGACAAACTCTTCGAATTCGAAACTCGATTACAGCACGGCGTTTCTCACGCACCGACGTAGTTACACATTGCCGTGTTACGCGCTTCGGAGCCCTCCGGCCGCAGAGTGTTGCAATTGAGTCAGAGAAACGAGAATGTCGGCCAAATTATATGCATCACTTCTAATACTTCAACCTATATTCAGAACAGATAAAAAATTCTGAGGCAATACTTTCCATCACGCCCTTGTAAATGCGGAATTTATGTAGAAAAATGGTTCAAATGGCTCTGAGCACTATGGGACTCAACATCTTAGGTCATAAGTCCCCTAGAACTACTTAAACCTAACTAACCTAAGGACATCACACACACCCATGCCCGACGCAGGATTCGAACCTGCGACCGGAGCAGTCCCGCGGTTCCGGACTGCAGCGCCAGAACCGCTAGACCACCGCGGCCGGCGAATTTATGTAGAAGTAACGGAGAAACGAACCAACAACTTCACGAGTACAATATTTTCACGCTACGCTCTCAGTTACTGCCGAATCCAGAAATACACTATGTGATCAAAGGTATCCGGACACCCCTCAAAACATACGTTTTTCATATTAGCTACATTGTGCTGCCGCCTACGGCCAGGTACTCCATATCAGCATAGTCATTAGGCATCAGGAGACAGCAGAATGGGGCGCGCGCGGAACTCACGGACTTCGAACGAGGTCACTTGTGTCGTACGTGTGTACGCGAGATTTTAACACTCCTAAACATCCCTAGGTGCACTGTTTCAGATGTGATAGTGAAGTGGAAACGTGAAGGACACGTACAGCACAAAAGGGTACAGGCCGACCTCGTCTGTTGGGCTGACAGACACCGCCGACAGTTGAAGAGGGTCGTAATGTGTAATAGGCAGACATCTAACCAGACCATCACACAGGAATTCCAAACTGCTTCAGGATCCACTGTAAGTACTATGACAGCTGGGCGGGAGGTGAGAAAACTTGGATTTCATGGTCGAGCGGCTGCTCATAAGCCACACATCACGCCGATAAATGCCAAGTGGCGCCACGCTTAGCGTAAGGAGCGTAAACATTGGACAAATAAGCAGTGGGAAACGTTGTGTGGAGTGAATATCACGGTACACAACGTGGAGATTCGATGGCAGGGTGTGGGTATGGTGAATGCACGGTGAACATCATCTGCCAGCGTGTGTAGTCCCAACAGTAAAATTCGGAGGCGGTGGTGTTATGGTGTGGTCGTGTTTTTCATGGAGGGTCTTGCACCCCTTGTTGTTTTGCGTGGCACTATCACATAACAGGCATACATGGATGTTTTAAACACCTTCTTGCTTCCCACTGTTGAAGAGCAATTCGTGGATGGCGATTGCATCTTTCAGCACGATCGAGCTCCTGTTTATAAAGCACGGCCTGTGGCGGAGCGGAGTGGTTACATGGCAATAACATCTCTGTAATGGACTGCCCTGCACAGAGTCCTGACCTGAATCCAACAAAACACCTTTTGGATGTTTTGGAAAGACGACTTCTTGCCAGGCCTCACCGATCCACATCGATACCTCTCTTCAGTGCAGCACTCCGTGAAGAATGGGCTGGCATTTCTCAACAAACCTTCCAGCACCTGACTGAACGTATCTCTGACGTCGATCTGTTGTAGAATTTTAGAACATGTTTTTTGCTCGAGTATCATGTCGTTTTTGGAAACTCAGAATCTACTATGTAGGAATCAACATGGATTCCGGAAACAGCGATCGTGTGAGACCCAACTCGCTTTATTTGTTCATGAGACCCAGAAAATATTAGATACAGGCTCCCAGGTAGATGCTATTTTTCTTGACTTCCGGAAGGCGTTCGATACAGTTCCGCACTGTCGCCTGATAAACAAAGTAAGAGCCTACGGAATATCAGATCAGCTGTGTGGCTGGATTGAAGAGTTTTTAGCAAACAGAACACAGCATGTTGTTATCAACGTAGAGACGTCTACAGACGTTAAAGTAACCTCTGGCGTGCCACAGGGGAGTGTTATAGGACCATTGCTTTTCACAATATATATAAATGACCTAGTAGATAGTGTCGGAAGTTCCATGCAGCTTTTCGCGGATGATGCTGTAGTATACAGAGAAGTTGCAGCATTAGAAAACTGTAATGAAATGCAGGAAGATCTGCAGCGGATAGGCACTTGGTGCAGGGAGTGGCAACTGACCCTTAACATAGACAAATGTAATATATTGCGAATACATAGAAAGAAGGATCCTTTATTGTATGATTATATGATAGCGGAACAAACACTGGTAGCAGTTACTTCTGCAAAATATCTGGGAGTATGCGTGCGGAACGATTTGAAGTGGAATGATCATATAAAATTAATTGTTGGTAAGGCGGGTACCAGGTTGAGATTCATTGGGAGAGTCCTTAGAAAATGTAGTCCATCAACAAAGGAGGTGGCTTACAAAACACTCGTTCGACCTATACTTGAGTATTGCTCATCAGTGTGGGATCCGTACCAGATCGGGTTCACGGAGGAGATAGAGAAGATCCAAAGAAGAGCGGCGCGTTTCGTCACAGGGTTATTTGGTAACCGTGATTGCGTTACGGAGATGTTTAACAAACTCAAGTGGCAGACTCTGCAAGAGAGGCGCTCTGCATCGCGGTGTAGCTTGCTCGCCAGGTTTCGAGAGGGTGTGTTTCTGGATGAGGTATCGAATATATTACTTCCCCCTACTTATACCTCTCGAGGAGATCGCGAATGTAAAATCAGAGAGATTAGAGCGCGCACAGAGGCTTTCAGACAGTCGTTCTTCCCGCGAACCATACGCGACTGGAACAGGAAAGGGAGGTAATGACAGTGGCACGTAAAGTGCCCTCCGCCACACACCGTTGGGTGGCTTGCGGAGTATAAATGTAGATGTAGATGTCTGCGAGAGGGGAAGCTGTCATCAAGGCTAAGGGTGGGCCAACACCATGTTGAATTCCAGCATACTAATGGAGAGTTCCACGAACTTCTAAGACATTTTCAGCCAGGTGTCCGGATACTTTTGATCACATAGTGTATTCTGTGCTTAATTTCTTGCGTTAGGAAACCGACACCAGAGCCCTGACCTTGATGTCTTGAAAATATGCAGAAAATCTCAGCTGGCAGAGCAGTGTGCGAAGTCGCCTTGTTGGTTAGATGTGAGATACGGAATGTTTAGTGTCACATTAACGTGATGCGTTCTGCCAAGGGTCCAATTTGTTTCTCCTAAAATAAACATTAGCTATGTCGGGTCCAACTTTCTCAATAAATCTGTGCCACACCTTTATACATACATTTGCATCTACATCGTACTCCGCAAGCCGCCTAACGATGTGTGGCGGATGGTATTTCTGGTACCACTAACTGATACCCCCTTTCCTGTTCCAATCGCGAATGCCGCGTGGTAAGGATGAATATCGGTAAGCCTCCGTATTAGCTCTAATTTCTTGAATTTTCTCAAAACAAAAACCGTGTGTGAAATCTATTGGGACTTAACTGCTAAGGTCATCAGTCCCTAAGCTTACCCAGTACTTAACCTAAATTATCCTAACGACAAACACACACACCCATGTCCGAAGGAGGATTCGAACCTTCGCCGGGATCAGCCGCACAGAATTTTCTCATCCTGCTCACTTCGCGATATGTATGTGGGAGGATGTAACATAACATCGGACTCAGTAGTAATCTCTCCGTGATGCACAACGCCTCTCTTGTAACGCCTGCCTCCGGAGATTGTTGAGCATCTCTGTAAAGCTCTCGCGCCGACTGAACTATCTCGTGACGAAACGCGCGGCTCTTCCTTGGAACTTATCTATCTCTCCATCAGTCCTACCTTATAAGGATAGCACACTGAAAAAAATACTCAAGAACCGGCCGAAGAAGCGCCTTGTAAGCCACGTCCTTCGTGGATGAGTTACGCGCTATGAATCTCAGACTGGCATACGTTTCTCCTACTATGTGTTTTAGGTGGTCATTCCACTTAAGCTCGCCGGCCGGAGTGGCTGAGCGGTTCTAGGCGCTACAGTCTGGAACCGCGCGACCGTTACGGTCGCAGGTTCGAATCCTGCCTCGGGCATGGATGTGTGTGATGTCCTTAGGTTAGTTAGGTTTAAGTAGTTCTAAGTCTAGGTGACTGATGACCTCAGTGCTCAGAGCCATTTGAACCATTTTTTTTTCTTTAAGTTTATTATTGATAGAGTTAACCAGTTTCCTATCGTCATGCGTAACATTTTGATAACAGGCCGTGTTTTTACTGAGAATGTTAGTTACGTCGACGGTAATTCTAGTTTATCACGAATTATTCATTTTTATACAATCAAGATCATTTTTGTCTGCCAAGTTGGGCATAACATTGTAATTTAGGCCTTTTTCGAGTAAGACAGATTCATTTTGTGTAAAAGTACTGTTAGTCTTCTTTAAAATTCTTTTATAAAATACGAGACTGCTTTTCTTTGAAGTACTCTGAGGACATTTTTCATCAGTAAACAGACAAAAAGGTTTACTACGTTTCTTTTCGCGCTTAGGCGATATACCTTGTTTACAAATTTCTGAATGTTCGTTAATCTGTATCCAGAAATCGTCTGTGTTAATTAATACGGAAGATATTTCTGAGCTCTAAATATAGATACCTCATCCATGAACCATGGACCTTGCCGTTGGTGGGGAAGCTTGCGTGCCTCAACGATACGGATGGCCGTACCATAGGTGCAACCACAATGGAGGGGTATCTGTTGAGAGGCCAGACAAACGTGTGGTTCCTGAAGAGGGGCAGCAGCCTTTTCAGTAGTTGCAGCGGCAACAGTCTGGATGATTGACTGATCTGGCCTTGTAATACTAACCAAAACGGCCTTGCTGTGCTGGTACTGCGAACGGCTGAAAGCATGGGGAAACTACAGCCGTAATTTTTCCCGAGGGCATGCAGCTTTACTGTATGACTAAATGATGATGGCGTCCTCTTGGGTAAAATATTGCGGAGGTAAAATAGTCCCCCATTCGGATCTCCGAGCGGGGACTACTCAAGAGGGAGTCGTTATTAGGAGAAAGAAAACTGGCGTTCTATGGATCGAAGCGTGGAATGTCAGATCCCTTAATCAGGCAGGTAGGTTAGAAGATTTAAAAAGGGAAATGGATAGGTTGAAGTTAGATATAGTGGGAATTAGTGAAGTTCGGTGGCAGGAGGAACAAGACTTTTGGTCGTTTGAATACAGGGTTATAATACAAAATCAAATAGGCGTTATGCAGGAGTAGGTTTAATAATGAATAAAAAAAATAGGAGTGTGGGTAAGCTACTACCAACAGCATAGTGAACGCATGATTGTGGCCAAGATAAACACGAAGCCCATGCCTACTACAGTAGTACAAGTTTATATGCCAACTAGCTCTGCAGATTATGAAGAAATTGATGAAATGTATGATGAGATAAAAGAAATTATTCAGGTAGTGAAGGGAGACGAAATTTAATAGTCATGGGTGACTGGAATTCGAGAGTAGGAAAAGGGAGAGAAGGAAACATAGTGGGTGAATATGGATTGGGGGAGAGAAATAAAAGAGGAAGCCGTCTGGTAGAATTTTGCACAGAGCATAACTTAATCATAGCTAACACTTGGTTCAAGAATCATAAAAGAAGGTTGTATACATGGAAGAATCCTGGAGATACTAGAAGGTATCAGATAGATTATATAATGGTAAAACAGAGATTTAGGAACCAGATTTTAAATTGTAAGACATTTCCAGGGGCAGATGTGGACTCTGACCACAATCTATTGGTTATGAACTGTAGATTAAAACTGAAGAAACTGCAAAAAGGTGGGAATTTAAGGAGATGGGACCTGGATAAACTGACTAAACCAGAGGTTGTACAGAGTTTCAAGGACAGCATAAGGGAACAATTGACAGGAATGGGGGAAAGAAATACAGTATAACAATAATGAGTAGCTTTGAGGAATGAAATAGTGAAGGCAGCAAAGGATCAAGTTGGTAAAAAGACGAGGGCTAGTAGAAATCCTTAGGTAACAGAAGAGATACTGAATTTAATTGATGAAAGGAGAAAATACAAAAATGCAGTAAGTGAAGAAGGCAAAAAGGAATACAAATGTCTCAAAAATGAGATCGACAGGAAGTGCAAAATGGCTAAGCAGGGATGGCTAGAGGACAAACGTAAGGACGTAGAGGCTTATCTCACTAGGGGTAAGATAGATACTGCCTACAGGAAAATTAAAGTGATCTTCGGAGAAAAGAGAGCCACTTGTATGAATATCAAGAGCTCAGATGGAAACCCAGTTCTAAGCAAAGAATGGAAAGCAGAAAGGTGGAAGGAGTATATAGAGGGTCTATACAAGGGCGATGTACTTGAGGACAATATTATGGAAATGGAAGAGGATGTAGATGAAGATGAAATGGAGATACGATACTGCGTGAAGAGTTTGACAGAGCACTGAAAGACCTGAGTCGAAACAAGTCCCCGGGAGTAGACAACATTCCATTGGAACTACTGACGGCCTTGGGAGAGCCAGTCCTGACAAAACTCTACCATGTGGTGAGCAAGATGTATGAGACAGGCGAAATACCCTCAGACTTCAAGAAGAATATAATAATTCCAATCCCAAAGAAATCAGGTGTTGACAGATGTGAAAATTAGCGAACTATCAGTTTAATAAGTCACAGCTGCAAAATACTAACGTGAATTCATTACAGGCGAATGGAAAAACTGGTAGAAGCCGACCTCGGCGAAGATCAGTTTGGCTTCCGTAGAAATGTTGGAACACGTGAGGCAATACTGACCTTAAGACTTATCTTAGAAGAAAGATTAAGGAAAGGCAAACCTACGTTTCTAGCATTTGTAGACTTAGAGAAAGCTTTTGACAATGTCTACTGGAATACTCTCTTTCAAATTCTAAAGGTGGCAGGGGTAAAATACAGGGAGCGAAAGGCTATTTACCAGTTGTACAGAAACCAGATGGTAGTTATAGGAGTCGAGGGACATGAAAGGGAAGCAGTGGTTGGGAAGGGAGTGAGACAGGGTTGTAGCCTGTCCCCGATGTTATTCAATCTGCATATTGAGCAAGCAGTAAAGGAAACAAAAGAAAAATTCGGAGTAGGTATTAAAGTCCATGGAGAAGAAATAAAAACCTTGAGGTTCGCCGATGACCTTGTAATTATGTCAGAGACAGCAAGGGATTAGAAGAGCAGTTGAACGGAATGGACAGTGTTTTGAAAGGAGGATATATGATGAACATCAACAAAATCAAAACGAGGATAATGGAATGTAGTCGAATTAAGTTGGGTGATGCTGAGAGAATTAGATTAGGAAATGAGACACTTAAGGTAGTAAAGGAGTTTTGCCATTTGGGGAGCAAAATAACTGATGATGGTCGAAGTAGAGAGGATATAAAATGTAGACTGGCAATGGCAAGGAAAGCGTTTCTGAAGAAGAGAAATTTGTTAACATCGAGTATAGATTTAAGCGTCAGGAAGTCGTATCTGAAAGTATTTGTATGGAGTGTAGCCATGTATGGAAGTGAAACATGGACGATAAATAGTTTGGAGAAGAAGAGAATAGAAGCTTTCGAAATGTGGTGCTACAGAAGAATGCTGAAGATTACATGGATAGATCACAAAACTAATGATGAGGTATTGAATAGAATTGGGGAGAAGAGGAGTTTGTGGCACAACTTGACAAGAAGAAGGGACCGGTTGGTAGGACATGTTCTGAGGCATCAAGGGATCACAAATTTAGCATTGGAGGGCAGCGTGGAGGGTAAAAATCGTAGAGGGAGACCAAGAGATGAATACACTAAGCAGATTCAGAAGGGCGTAGGTTGCAGTAAGTACTGGGAGATGAAGAAGCTTGCACAGGATAGAGTAGCATGGAGAGCTGCATCAAACCAGTCTCAGGACTGAAGACAACAACAACAACAACAACAAATATAGATAATATGCCTCTTCATTGAGTACATCTTTTTTAGCATATAGCTTTTTAACATGATCAGAAATGAGATTTATAAGTACAGGCCTAAAACACTTGGGATCTTTCTTATAATTTGTGAAATTAATACCGGCTTTCACATAATTAGGGACTAACCCTCTTTTTTCAAATTGCTTATTAAACTGAAAGGTCATACCTGTACCTAGCAGTTTCTTATATATACAGAGGCAGCCTTGGATGCTTGGGCAGGCAGAAATCTTAAATTTTTAAACGTGGCTGCGTTATCAGCGACCGTTACAACGTGAAATTAAATCCGAAGGTTATTATTGCTTTAATTTTACGTTGTAACAGTCCCTGACAACGCAGCCGTGTTTAATACTTAAGACGAGTCCTTTGATTTATCCCACAGCAATCATCCACAGGAAATTCAGGTGCCCTCGGCACATGTAGACATAAGCAGTATCCTTGAATAATTCTTGCATACTTGTACGCTCATTAATGTTGATCTCGTACTTAATAACTTGTAATTGTATTGAGTAAGTAAATATTTTTATTGAATATGAGTGAGTTCAGCGCCATCTTTTCTTTCTCGCAACTAGCTGATAAGGCGATCTGAGAACAAAAAAAAAGAAAGAAACAAAATTGTCAATACATTGCTACATTTCTAAACTGTGGTCTTCCACTTGTAAAACAGATGCCGTTATTAGGAAAATTTCCAAGTGGAAGCAGTTTGATATCATTATTTTATTTTGGGTAAGACGTCGTCACTTGTAAGTGCAGTGGGCAGAGCCAGTGAGATCACTGCGTGGTGTTATTTTGCCTACAAGGCGTAATATTAGATACAGTGTGTTGAGTTGGCAAGTGTGGCACGCAGCTTGCACTTACCACTGCCGAACTCCAGACTACTCTGCCACAGGACACGTGTAAAGCACCGAACAGGCAGCATACGTACGTAACATGTATCACTTAAATCGAATGCAGGAATTGTACACTGCCGTTCCTTCCCTCCCTCCCCCCCCCCCCCCCAACCCCTCCCCACACCGGATTAACCAACGGAACTAATACTCCGTTACTAATTACCTAGACCTCAACGGTACATTTAACTCTTATCTTCCTTCCTTCCCTCGTTCTATGCCTGTATTTAACATAAATGCGGCTTAAGAAGTAAATATACGTTACTTACTAAGTACATAAGACCTGATTCAAAAGCGTAACTTTGACTAAGGGAGCTGGAGGAGGAAGAACGGAATTGCATTGGAATACTGTTCAGGAGGGGGATAAAAAGAACAAGAAGTGGCGCCAAGTATTGGCGCTAAATGGATCTGGGTGCCGGCAGCGCTCTACAAGTCGTATGAATGGAGCGGCGGGCGGTCGCGACAAATTTCCGTCGCTAAGCAGCGGCTGCGGCTCCTCCGGGCTCTAGCGCGGACGTCAACTTCTTGAATTCAACATCCGCTTAGGGCGGGCCGAGGAATGAAAGAAAAGTCCCCCTTACCCCCTTCACCACCCCCCCCCCCCCCCACTCGCCCGTCCATTCTGAGGGCCGCTGCCTCGCAGGCACAAAGCCAGGCGTGCTCCGCATTGAACTCGCGAGCGCTACGTCGAGTCGGCGACGACGCGTCCTTTTAATTAGGCGTCGAAAGGAGGTCGGTTACTCCGGCGAGAAGCGGTCTTCTCAGGAGGCGCCAGTCACCAGACACGAGCGTTACTGTCAAGTAACACCTGCAGACAAAGCTGCACGGCGTATAAGCACCCCAGAACCACTCACTTTTTCTTCAGCTGCCAAGGAGGATTCATTTCTTGCGCCACGTAAAATAGAGGAAAGTGTCCTAAAATGACGAGTCTGGCAAAACGACGTATTTTATGTTTCTTGTTACTGCCATAAAAGGCAGCACTTTAAGGTGCGATGTCACGTTCTTGCGTTGGCGACACTGTTCGCCAGAAATGGCGACGCCGTTTGCTTGGACGCTAACGTGCTATGTGAAGAACCCGCCAGGTAAAGGCTAAGAGCATCGTCCTTGCTCTTAATTTCATCCTCCTACGAATTTCCCGTTTCCACAGCTGGTAAGAAATGTTTAACTGCGCGTGCAGGCATGACGTCAGTCTATAGTATTGTTGAGATAGAGTGTTATGTGGAGCACGTTTATCTTCCGTGTACGAGGCAATTTATCTTTTTATGCTCAGGTGAATTAGTGCAGCAGTTAAATTAACAGCCTGCTGTTCCTAATGTGTGCACTGGTTTGTGTTCAAATATGGGGCTGTATTTCAGTCGTGTCCTGGAGTTTTTGGCATATAACTGCTATTGTCAAGTGTTTGGTCTATGTTGGTGTAGCACCCATTATAATAAATCTGGGAACGTCCGTAACTTCGTCCTAGTTGTAGTTCCTATTTTCGCTACAGGGACGAAATTTGTAGCTGTAGCTCATTATATCTGCTATTTATAAAGATTATAGAAAATCCCAAGCGGAAAGAAAGTTTCCTTTCACAAAACATTTCTTCATCCACACTGACATACAAATTCACATGTGGCACATTTTTTGAAGGCTGCAAATAAATTGGAAACATTATTCATTCATGGTCTTCAAGTGTTCTAAATAGTGAAAGCGTTCAGCAATATTAGAATGAAAAAATACATTTAAATTAATTGTACTTTTGAGCTACTTTATGGGATATGAAACTGCGAACACTTAATTTTTATCTCTGTTTTTGCAAAGTAAACCTTTACGTCAAATACTAGCTTTAGTTTGTTACATCAATGTAATTGTTGCTTGCCTACAGATGGAGAATAAATTCAGGAATATTTATACCAATTACTAGCTTTTACATAATCTTATAGAGGTCCTAGTCCACTAAGGTATCGAACTTTTGGGTCCCCCACCTTACTATGGTTGCAAAACCACCGTAGGCTACTGTAGAGTATCATAAGTAAGTGTATATTTCAGTAGTTTCCTAGTAGCCTTGATCAGTTAGGATCGTTACCTCATTGCCTGTACGTTATATGTGTTGTGTACCTATTGGGTGCTACCTAATTTTCACCTCTTCGTTTACGTATACGATGAGTGTCTTACTAGATTCCCTTAGAACCTGGAAAACGTCTAGCAAGTGAGTGTGGCTGCATATAAAGAGCCACATGGCCTATGGAACGTCATTGTTCTACATAGTTATCCTCCTGTCCGTTACTTAAAAAACGGAATTCATAGCAAAATTGAAATTGTCAAAGTTTAACAAAAATTTTTCACCTTTAACGTGAAACATATGGACGTTGTAGTGGAAAAAAAAAAAACAGATTTCACATATAGCGTTAGAAAACGAAGTTTCCTCGAAAAAAGGGTAAAATTAAAAAAAACTAAAATCAAAAATATATCAAACACCGCTTCGACGCTTATCATTGAGCTTACATAAAACAAGTTTGTTTGTGTGGCCATCCTCCGCAGCAAGCATATAAATACTTGTTTTGTAAATAAAACTGCGTTTTTCTGCTGCTAGTTACTTTATTTATCCCAAACGCGTTTCGCTTTCTCCTGTTCTAAGGCATCATCAGTGGGATCTATAACGGTACAGTTTTCTTAGTTTTAAATTGTTAAACAGTTCACTTCGCGATTTTTTTTAAAAAAAGTAATTACTTACGATTTGGTGATTTGTGTTTCCTCACATCTGGTCTGTAAGTCGCACTACCACTTTTTATCACTGCTATATAATCACATCTTTTGTGTTCTCGCCTTCCACACACTGTTCACGATGTTTCTCACTCTTTTTCTCTTTTTTTGTGGTGGACTATTGATCTTTGGTCACTCGATACAACTATTTCGACGTACACTGTTTTTCACAACGTAAATATTGCGACTCCATTGCGTCTTTCGTCTTCTTTGGGATGGCCGGCCGTAGTGGCCGAGGGGTTCTAGGCGCTACAGTTTGGAACCGAGCGACCGCTACGGTCGCAACTTCGAATCCTGCCTCTGGCATGGATGTGTGTGATATCCTTAGGTTAGTTAGGTTTAAGTAGTTCTAAGTTCTAGGGGACTGATGTCCTGAGAAGTTAAGTCCTATTGTGCTCAGAGCCATTTGAACCATTTTTCTTTGGGATGTTTACCTATATGTTGCCAATCTAACGAAGTATATAAACATCATAAATAGAAGTTAGTCTTGAACAAGTTATTCCCTAGTGTCTTAACAGATGTCCTGGCATCCTGTCTCTTGTTCTTTTCAGTGTTTTCTGTATATTCCTATCCTCTCCGATTCTGCGCAGAGCCTCTTCATTCCCTACCTTATCACTCCACTTAAGTTTCAACATTCATCTGTAGCATCACATCTCAAATGCTTCGATTCTCTTCTGTTCCGGTTTCTCCACAGTTCATGTTTCATTACCACACAATTCCGTGTTCCAAACGTACATTCTCAGAAATTTGTTCCTTAAATTAAGACCTTTATTTGATACTTCTCCTGGCCAAGAGTGCCCTTTTTGTCTGCGCTAGTCTGCTTTTGGTGTCCTCCTTGCTACGTCCGTCACAGCTTTTTTTGTTACCTAGGTAGCAGAATTCCTTAACTTCATCTACTTCGTGAACCTCAATCCTGAAGTTAAGTTTCTCGCTGTTCTCATTTCTGCTACTTCTCTTTACTTTCGTCTTTCTTCGCTTTAATCTCATTCCATATTTTCTGTACTCATTTGACTGTTCATTCCGTTCAGCAGATACTGTAATTCTTCTTCCCTTTCACTGAGGATAGCAATGTCATCAGCGAATCGCATCATTGATATCCTTTCACCTTGAATTTTAATTCCACTCTTTAAACTTTCTTTTATTTCCGTCATTGCTTCTACGATGTATTCATTTATGTACTGTCCCAAAACCACCGAACCCTCGTTCTGGTAAAACGCAACTCTAATCCGTACAGGCTGGGTTTCAGAAGTTGTGTCGACTGTTTTTCTGTGGCATACTACGGCCCAATCATTTCATTTATAATATTTTTGACACAGAAAATGAGAAAAACACGTCAATAGCAAACATTTTAAGCAGATTCCTGGATGTGTAGGTCCACGTGTTTATGAGTAGGGTCCTTGTACGTGGAATGATATACACTCCTGGAAATGGAAAAAAGAACACATTGACACCGGTGTGTCAGACCCACCATACTTGCTCCGGACACTGCGAGAGGGCTGTACAAGTAATGATCACACGCACGGCACAGCGGACACACCAGGAACCGCTGTGTTGGCCGTCGAATGGCGCTAGCTGCGCAGCATTTGTGCACCGCCGCCGTCAGTGTCAGCCAGTTTGCCGTGGCATACGGAGCTCCATCGCAGTCTTTAACACTGGTAGCATGCCGCGACAGCGTGGACGTGAACCGTATGTGCAGTTGACGGACTTTGAGCGAGGGCGTATAGTGGGCATGGGGGAGGCCGGGTGGACGTACCGCCGAATTGCTCAACACGTGGGGCGTGAGGTCTCCACAGTACATCGATGTTGTCGCCAGTGGTCGGCGGAAGGTGCACGTGCCCGTCGACCTGGGACCGGACCGCAGCGACGCACGGATGCACGCCAAGACCGTAGGGTCCTACGCAGTGCCGTAGGGGACCGCACCGCCACTTCCCAGCAAATTAGGGACACTGTTGCTCCTGGGGTATCGGCGAGGACCATTCGCAACCGTCTCCATGAAGCTGGGCTACGGTGCCGCACACCGTTAGGCCGTCTTCCGCTCACGCCCCAACATCGTGCAGCCCGCCTCCAGTGGTGTCGCGACAGGCGTGAATGGAGGGACGAATGGAGACGTGTCGTCTTCAGCGATGAGAGTCGCTTCTGCCTTGGTGCCAATGATGGTCGTATGCGTGTTTGGCGCCGTGCAGGTGAGCGCCACAATCAGGACTGCATACGACCGAGGCACACAGGGCCAACACCCGGCATCATGGTGTGGGGAGCGATCTCCTACACTGGCCGTACACCACTGGTGATCGTCGAGGGGACACTGAATAGTGCACGGTACATCAAAACCGTCATCGAACCCATCGTTCTACCATTCCTAGACCGGCAAGGGAACTTGCTGTTCCAACAGGACAATGCACGTCCGCATGTATCCCGTGCCACCCAAAGTGCTCTAGAAGGTGTAAGTCAACTACCCTGGCCAGCAAGATCTCCGGATCTGTCCCCCATTGAGCATGTTTGGGACTGGATGAAGCGTCGTCTCACGCGGTCTGCACGTCCAGCACGAACGCTGGTCCAACTGAGGCGCCAGGTGGAAATGGCATGGCAAGCCGTTCCACAGGACTACATCCAGCATCTCTACGATCGTCTCCATGGGAGAATAGCAGCCTGCATTGGTGCGAAAGGTGGATATACACTGTACTAGTGCCGACATTGTGCATGCTCTGTTGCCTGTGTCTATGTGCCTGTGGTTCTGTCAGTGTGATCATGTGATGTATCTGACCCCAGGAATGTGTCAATAAAGTTTCCCCTTCCTGGGACAATGAATTCACGGTGTTCTTATTTCAATTTCCAGGAGTGTAATTGTGGATAAAATAACATACCGTGAATGGGGGAAATGATCACAGGTTATGCTTCCTGTCTTTCCAATCGTTTTTGTTTATGGCAGTGTAACATGTAGTTCATTATTATTACTATTATTATTATTACGACTTTCATTCAATAAGTAACGCAACATATTTTTCTCGGCCAGTTTCGGTTGAAAATACGCGGAATTTGTTGTACATCGTGGAACATCCCGTTCCAGCGCCTAGACGTTCATAAAATTGCAATAGGTGGCGGTGCTATACATAGCCTTCTCTAACGGAGGTGCGTTCGAAGCAGAGAGGTGTTACCGAGCTTCTTTGAGCGTGAAACCAGAGCGTCGCAGATATTCATAGATGCTTGTAGAGTGTCTACTGAGGCCTGAGTGTGAACGAAAGAACGGTGAGTCGATGGGCGAGGCATCTATCATCGTCGCTACAAAGCCGCGTACACCTGTGCGAACTCCCGCGTGCCGGCCGGACGCGCACGGCTGTGACTCCTGCAGTGTTGAGACGTGTAGACATTCTCATTCGAGGTGATCGACAGATCACAATCGAACATCTCGCTGCACAGCTGGACGTCTCTGTTGGTAGTTCTGACAGACTCGTCCACAAGTTGGGGTACTCAAAGGTGTGTGGGTGCTGGGTTCCTCGCCGCCTAACGGAAGACCTTAAAGAGCAACGAAGGACCACCTGTGCGGAAATGCTTGCGCTTTCCAATGTTCCAATGTGTGTGGATTCTTAAGAGACCAAACTGCTAAGGTCATCGGTCCCTAGACTTACACACTACTTGAACTAACTTATGCTAAGAACAACACACACTCACCCATGCCCGAGGGAGGACTCGAATCTCCGGCGGGAGGGGCTGCGCAATCCGCCACATGGCGCCTCAAACCGCACGGCCACGCAGCACTTGCGCTTTACGAGACTGATTTTTTCTCGGACGTTGTCACAGACGGTGAAACATAATTTTGTCACTTCGAACCGGATACAAAACGGCAATCCATGGAGAGGGTCCACACCTCCTCCCCTCTGGAGACAGACTTCAAAACCGTAATGTCAGCCGGTAAAGGCACGGCCACGGTCTGCGGGACTTTGAAGGGGCTATTCTGTTTATGTCCTCCCTCATAGTGCAACGATTAACTCTGAAGTGTATTGTGGTGCTCTCAAGAAATTGTGGAAATGGTTGTATCGTGTTCGTCGTCACAAAAATGCAAACGAACTTCTTCATTCCCATGACTACGCAAGGCCACACACAGGTCTGCGTACTCGAGAGGAACTCATAAAGCTTATTCCACCGTTCTTCTCACCCGCCTTACAGTCCGGATTTCACACCTACCGACTTCCACCTGTTTGGCGGATTGAAGGATGCACTCCGTGGGTAGCAGTACGTGGATGGTGGGCAGCAGCAGAGTGTTACCTTGTGGGCGTACAGGTCCTCCAAGTAATGTGGCGCAAGATCGTCGCATTGAAAGATTCCGTTGATAAATAGGGTTTTGTAGCCAAAAGCGTGGGAAACAATATTTTGTATTCGAATTCTGAATAAAACCAAACTGCTTTCAGAAAAAATATGTTGTATTACTTATTGAACGCTCCTCGTATTATTATTATTCTTACCATTATTTCATTAATAATGGTTGGAATTCATAAGAGAATCAGTACTCGGCTGTCGTGGCATCAGAGAGCATACAGAAGGCCATTGATGCCGCTAGTAAAAAGCAAATTGGCTGGCAGCATGCCTCAAAAACATCCGATGTTGCTGAAGCTATTTTAAAAAAGGAGACTGGAAGGCAAGAATAAGCAAGTTGTAGAGGTTGACAAAAGGTTAACGCCGGGTCCAGCTAACAGAGCTGCAAATTGAACTATTACAGCATATTGAAAATCTTTAATCCAGGCTACCAGGACTTTCATTGAGTGATATCAGAATACTGGCATTAGAAATAGCTAGCAGGAATGAAATTCGCAATAGATTCATCAAGCAGACGTTAATGGTACGTAATCATAAATTTAATTTAAGCAAACAAACAGTAAGGATTTAATTAAATATCTATAATTTGATATACGATAATTGTGTGATGTTTACATTTCACGTTTTCAAATAAAACTAAACAAGTAAAGGAAACGTTTTGCCCAGCGACTCTCATAACGTGACGTCATGTAAGATTTTTACACTGAAGAGCCAAAGAAACTGGTACACCTGTGTAATATCGTGTAGCGTCTCCGCGAACACACATAAGTGCCGCAAAACGCCGTGGGCTTGGACTCAGCTAATGTCTGAGGTAGTGCTGGAGGGAATTGACACCATGAATCCGTAAGAGTACGAGGGGGTGGAGATCTCTTCTGAACAGCAGATTGCAAGACTTCCCAGATATGATCAATAATGTTCGTGTCTGGAGAGTCTGGTGGCCAGAGGAAGTGTTTAAACTCAGAAGAATATTCCTGGAGCCACTCTCTAGCAATTCTGGACGTATGGGGTGTCGCATTGTCTTGCTGGAATTTCCAAAGTCCGTACGAATGCACAAAGGACGTGAATCGATGCTTACGTACGTTTCTTTTGCCAGATTCATATCTAGACCAATCAGGGGTCCCATGTCACACCAACTGCACACGACCCACTCCATTACATAGCCTCCACTAGCTTGAACAGTCCTTGCTGACATGCAGGGTCCATGCATTCATGAGATTGTCTCCATACGCGTACACTTACATCCGTTCGATACAATTTGAAACGAGGCTCGTCCGACCAGGCAACATGTTTCCAGTCGTCAACAGTCCAATGTTTGTGTTGACGGGCCCAGGCGCGGCGTAAAGCTTTGTGTACTACAGTCATCAAGGGCACACGAGTAGGCCTTCGGCTCCGAAAGCCCATATGGATGATGTTTCGTTGAATGGTTCGAACGCTGACACTTGTTGATGGCCCAGCATTGAAATATGCAGCAATTTGCGGAAGGATTGCAATTCCATCACGTTGAACGATTCTCTTCAGTCGTCGTTGATCCCTTCCTTGCAGGATATTTTTCTGGGCGCAGCGATGTCGGAGATTTGATGTTTTACCGGATTCCTGATATTCACAACAGACTCGTGAAATGGTCGTACGGGAAAATCACCACTTCATCGCTACCTCGAAGATACTGCGTCCCATCGCTCGTGCGACGACTATGACGCCACGTTCAAACTCACTTAAATCTTCATAATGTGCCATTGTAGCAGCAGTAACCGATCTAACAGCTGCGCCAGACACCTGTTGTCTTATATAGGCGTTGCCGACCGCAGTGCCGTATTCTGCATGTTTACATATCTCTGTATGTGAATACGCATGCCTAGACCAGTTTCTTTGGCGCTTCAGTGTAATAATGCATCGTAAAAATCATATAAGGTATAATATAGTTTGCTTTCATGACTCACGGTGTAATTAATAGATTTTAATGTTGACTTACAAAAAATAAAGGTTATAATTCAAAAACATACCTACAGCAGAATTTTCCCCCTATGGTATGTCATTTTAGGACACCTTCCCCTACCTGATGGTATATATTCTTAAGGTAAAGAATGCTTCGATCTCACGAGTCACGCAGTTTTACCTTCACCTTTGCCATCGTATTACAGAGCTTCCTACTCGTTGGCGTCAGTAGGACGCTAACAGCGATTTGTTTATTTGCGCGAATTTTGGTAAAAGTCTTGGAATGTATGAGCAATGCGCCATACCTGTGCAGCATGTGTTCTGAGAGATGTTTTCTGCAGACCTGCAGAAGGTAAAATCAAAGGTAGCTTACCCTTCACCGAATTTAGAAAAAACTTTCGAGCGAATCATCCAAGAGTACTTACTTCAGACGTTCCGGAAACTGGGTCACGGAGACCGTTTTAGGAATTCCGTAAGGAAACGTATCACGAACGCTAGCTCCAACATTTTACTCAATGGACAACTGAGCAAATTTCGTTGTCCAGAACTTACAAACTGAAGAGTATCCTTCTTTACAATGTTTTAGCACCGCTAGGATCGCTGTGATCACTCATCACAAAATGAAAAACAAAAAACTTTTCGTAACAGGAAAATCTTTTCTCGATATATGTAAGAAATGAGTTCAACTTTTGTTGCGATAATCCACGTCATTTTAACAATGCATCACCGCATGCCAAGGAAACTAGTGCATCTTCAGGGACCACGACAGTTGAACAATTTTTCTTGAATTCAACAAAGATTATCGAGATCTCTCTAAGCGTAACGCTTGTTTTTCCCTAAATCTACCATACGTCAAGGGAGAATTGTACGAATATTGATGCGAGAGGAGAATACGTGTTCCTTTTTCCATGAATGATGACCACCCTCCCTCATTTTTCTGATCTCTTTTGCATGAGTTCTTGAGTTTATTGCAGACAGAACAGGGTGTAAGCAATGTCCGCTACATTCTACAATGTCTAATTTCTGTCACTCTGTGGGACAACGGAGTACCCCAGAAACATCAACATACTGGAAACGATCTCAAACATTGTGAATATTGTACTAGTATTTACTGTCGAGTAACAAGAAGTATCAGGCAACATACTACGATCGGCCTGAACAAGTATCGTTCACCTAATTCCTGTGTAAAATCCATTACCAATAAGAAAAATCAGCTATCAAAATATTTGTGTTACGTTCCGATAGTAGCCAACTTGTGATACAACATTTATTTTGTTAGGGAAGAACATCTGCAACTACAGCTACATAATGGCCGGCCACGTCGAACCAAGCTTCATACGTGCAGGTAGTGCGGGCCGCAGGTGGTCCAAGGCCCGGCTCCACTCGGCTTTGCTCGGCCGTTATCGGAAGTACCCGGAAAAGCGCCACGTTTCATTCAGTATTGCGGTGTGGCATTTTTCGGTCGCTACAACTCTCTTTACTTCGGCAGAATCGTGGTGTAACACTGTTTACCCATCACTGTGTGTTCCTGGTGTGAAGGAATTTCGTAAGTCGAGTGTCTTTGCACAAAAAGCAATCTAGCAATCTATCATCCAGGCCTTTAAAAATAAATGTGAATGACGGAAGAGAGTGATGAGAATACTCAACCTATATTATGAAGTCTCGTAAGCGACTCATACTGCAGATTTTGTATGAAATGACATTACAGTAGCATGCAGAATTAATTTAAAGATAAAGTTGCACACATTATTTCAATGCCTATTGCAACAGTTTTCGATGGAACTGAACGAAGGGTATGGAGACTTTGTGCATTACTGCAAAGTACTTTGGTGAACTCAAAGGCCTTCCGTAGAACGATTTTTGTTTTAAAACTCGTTGTTGTTGACTTCGTGAAGAGGAAAGGAGTGCAAAAACGAAAATTATAACAATACCTCGTCTCCTACCTTCCAAACTTAACAGAAGCTCTCCTGCGAACCTTGCAGAAATAGCACTCGTGAAAGAAAGGATATTGCGAAGACATGGCTTAGCCACAGCCTGGGGGATGTTTCCAGAATGAGATTTACACTCTGCAGCGCAGTGTGCTCTGATATGAAACTTCGTGGCATATTAACACTGTGTGCCGTACCGAGACTCGAACTCGGGACCTTTGCCTTTCGCGGGCAAGTGCTCTACCAACTAAGCTACCCAAGCACAACTCACGCCCCGTCCTCACAGCTTTACTTCTGCTCAGTTGGTAGAGCACTTGCCCGCGAAAGGTGAAGGTCCCGAGTTCGAGTCTCGGTCCGGCACACAGTTTTAATATGTCAGGAAGTTTCATATCAGCGCACGCTCCGCTGCAGAGTGAAAATCTCATTCTGTAAAATTAGAACATCCAGAATGGATAGCAGACCTCGCATTTTAAATGGACTTACACAGCCCACTACCACCAAGCGACTTTGCACTGTGAGAAACCGCTCCTTTCTGACTTAATGGGGATGCATTTGAAAAGAAAACCGTGTTTCAGAAGGGACACAACTGACGAACACAGTCCAGTTCCCTAAGCTCAGTGACCTTGAAAAAAAGTGAGTTTTAAAATTACGCGAGGTTTAAAAAATACGTGAAGTTCGAAGAATTCATTCTGGCCTTGAAGGAATCACAGGGATAGTTTCCTAAAGGTTTTGAAAACACTGCCAATCTTACATCTGTTTTCGAGTTGATTTTCGAGATAATTAGCCGTTTCAGTTGAAGGCACCACCAAGCATGTGCTGATGCAACTGCTTGATATGTATGGTAATTCTCGCTTTAAAGACAAATACCTTTAACACTGAAATTGTCTAGGATATCCACATTTCTTTTCTCAGGTAGAGTGTCCACGTTTCCATAATTAGGTTGAAAAAGTGCTGCAGTATCTCGACAAACACATGCGTATGAAAGACCTTTATCTGATTTTGAAACTAAATAAGTCACAATTAGGTCGTAACCTTGGTACGAAAATCTGAGGAATTTCTTGCGTCTGTCCGTATGCAGACAGTTTGTACCAGATAAAAATTATATTATGTCCTCATCCTGCCAAATAAAATAATTTAATAATAAAAATTAGTTTCGTTTTTTATCTATGTTGTTGAGAAATGTGAAACATAAAACCAAGTGGGAAACGTACCAGCTAGGACTGCTGACATTTTTAAAAGTATTGGGAGCCCGATATATCGATATTTAAAAGAAATATCATTATCGTCGCTCGACGTTTCGGGACGTTATATCGATATATCAACCGTTAACGTATCGACTTACAAGAACATAAAAATATGGGCTTCACTGTGTAAATGTACTGCTGGTTTTAGAGCTGTATGTTTAAGTATTGATTTATTATTATAAATTCTGTACATCGGCAAACTACCAATCTTCTTATCCCTCTTAGAGCAAGAACTGAAAGGAAAATGTTTTTGTTTGGCGATAACCACTTTGCTTACAATGGTAACTGCATGTAAAAAATGGCTCTGAGCACTATGAGACTTAACTTCTGCGGTCATCAGTCCCTTAGAACTTAGAACTACTTAAACCTAACCAACCTAAGGATATCAACAGCCCTCATGCGAGCCAGGCTGAGCGCTATTTAACTCGGGCTCGAGCACGGCTAGCGAGTTGAATTCTTGGCTACCCTTGATCTACATGATTATTTTGCAGTTTTAATGCCTGGCAGAACGTTCATCGAATGACAGAGCTATTTCTCCACCTTTCCGCTCTACAACAGCACGAGGGAAAAAGGAACACTCAATCATTTCTGTGCGAGCTCAGATTTATGTAATTTTATTCAAAAATGTTCAAATGTGTGTGAAATCTTATGGGACTTAACTGCTAAGGTCATCAGTCCCTAAGCTTACACACTACTTGACCTAAATTATCCTAAGGACAAACACACACGCCCATGCCCGAGTGAGGACTCGAACCTCCGCCGGGACCAGCCGCACAGTCCATGACTGCAACGCCTAAGACCGCTCGGCTAATCCCGCGCGGCTGTAATTTTATTATGAGGATCATTTCGCCCTACCTAGGTGGGCACCGATAAAATATTTTCGCATTCGTAGGAGAAATGTGATGACTGAAATTCCATCAGAAGATCACGCCGCAACAAAAAACACATTTCTTTTAATGATTGCCACCCCAATTCATGTATCGTATCCGTATCATTGTCTCCCTTATTTTGCGACAATACGAAACGAGCTACCCTTCTTTGAACTTTCTCGATGTCCTCTGTCAATCGTATACGATGCGGCTCACATATCGCAAAAAGATTTTGCAACATGCACCACGCAAGTAACGAGCAGCCCTTAGTGGGTCGCCATCACAGTTTTCTTTATCTTAAATAGCTTTGTGACTAATGTCCTTTTGGCATATTAATTATTTTATAAATGACATATAAGTACTGTCAGTACTTATACCCTATCATACGTTTTTAGTCATTATTCTGTGACCATGTTATAGAATATAGATCATTCTTTGTTTTAAATTCTGAAGAAGACACTCCTAGAAGTGTTGAAACCAGGTTAATTTCTCTTTCAGATATATGGCAATTAACCTTGAGTCTCTTTGAACTTACGTGTGAAATTCTAGAATAAGAAACTCTAAACACGTAAAGCACTGGAAATGGTAAATTTATTCATTTTGCAAAGCACCTCATATAAAAGAATCATGACCTTACTGCCATCCAACCGCCCGTAAGCAGAAATAACTCTTATAGACAGCTAATGCCCATCTACCACAACCCAAGAAAGATCCACTACAGAAACGTTAAGCATCCTTCTCATACGAATACATAATTTTTCGTGGTTCTCATCTCAGCCTAAAATTTGCGATGCATGTTTTGCCTGTGTTGCAGACGACATGCTGCATTAAGTATTCACGTAAGGCTGAAAGGGTTAGACAGATACACACAAGCATAATATGATAGAAGGTATCGTTAAGTTAATTAATATTACCGGAGCGTGCTGTAAAGCAATACCTGCGAATTTTTATTCTGTTCTCAATATCGGTTGAGGTATTACATATCATGTACATTACTCGGTCCACTTTCCCGCTTCGCTGATGTAAGCTGCAACAGTCTGCCGCCACAGGTCCAAGAATTGTGGCTCGTAGCATAGCGGTGTGTAACGTAACTACGTCAGTGCGTGGGAAATATCGAGCTCTAGTTGAGTTCCTAACCGCAGAAAACTTCCCCCACACGTGGAGTACCCTCTCCTTCCGCATGATAATCCCAGGTCACACACGATCGCTGCGACATCTGCAGCAATCCGACGCCTTACGGTCACTGTCTTCGATCGTCCTCCATACAGCCCGACTTGGCCGCATCCGACTTTCATCTGTTTCCAATAGTTAAAGCACACCTTCAAGACAGTGATGAAGCGGTGCAAACAGAGGTGAGGTTGTAGCTCCGTCGACAAAGTCAGACATTCTACTGCGAAGGAATGAACAAACTGAGCTCTCGTTGGAAGAAAGGTGTTAGTCGCCAGGGTGACTATGTTGAAAAACAAATGAGTAAACATGAAGAGTAAAGTTAATGTTCCTAAAATTTTATTTATTTAAAAATCATTAAGAGTTTTCACATAAGAAATTCGAAGACTTCTCTTTTCAGCACATCCTTGTAAATATTTAAGTTGTTCGAAACTTGTGGCTGCCTGTGAAGTAGTGATTTCAGATCATGGATTCCGAAACATATTCCTGTTATTATACTTCTCATCCTCTGGTTACCACACTTTGCTTCTTGCAGTAAACTTAAAAAAAATTCTCGCGATTCGTGTCCTGTGTATGGGAACGTCGGCTGATTCGAAGAAGACAAACTGATTTGACTTCCACCGACCGTCGCCCTAAATCTGTAGATTCGGACATTGAAATCAGCTTCATCGAAACCGCGTACAGTCTTCAGCCGATGTCGGTCATTGGCGGAATCTCCCGATGCTGGTACCGCTGCGACTTGGCCTAAGAGGGATTGATGCTTCCAAGGCCACACTGTAAGGCATCATCATCTTCTTTGGGTTCCACTTGTAAGCGGAAGTGGTGGGCAGGTGATCTACGATTTTTTATTACCTCTGACTGCTCTGATACGGCTCGCTACGAATTCCTCTCCTCTGTCAATCTTTTCATCTCAGAGTAGCAATTGCAAACTACGTCCTCAATTATTTGCTAGACGTATGTCAATTTTTATATTTCCGTACAGTTGTTATCCTCTATCGTACCATGTAGGTTATTTCCAGATATCTTAACAGATGTCCTGTCCTATTATCCCGTTCCTTCTGTTGTTAGTGTTTTGCCTATATTCCTTCGCCGATTCTAGGACAATCTCCTGATTCGTTACCTTATCAGTCCACCGAACCCTCAAGATTCTTCTGTAGTACCATATCTTAAACGCTTCGTTTCTCTTCTGTTCAGATTTTCCCACGCCTCATTTTTCATTATCATACAATGTTGTGCTACAAACATATATTCTCAGAAATTTCTTCCTCAAATTAAGGCCTAAGTTTGATACTAGTAGACATATCTTCGCTAGGAATTCCCTTTTTGCCAGTACTAGTCTACTTTTTATGTCTTCCTTGCTCCGTCATGGGTTATTTTGCTGCCTGCGTAGCAGAATTCGTTTGAGATCCCCAATTCTGATGCTAAGTTTCTCGCTGTTCTCGTTTCTGATACTTTTCATTGCTTTCGTCTTTCTTTCATTTACTCTCAACTGAATTCTAACCTCATTGGACCGTTCATTTCATTCAACATATCCTGTAACTTTGCCACGCGGAGTGGCCGCGAAGTTTGAGGCGCCATGTCACGGACTGCGCGGCCCATCCTGCCGGAGGTTCGAGTCCTCCCTCGGGCATGGGTGTGTGTGTTGTTCTTATCATAAGTTAGTTTAAATAGTGTGTAAATCTAGCGACCGAGCTCAGAAGTTTGGTCTCGTTGGAATTCACATCCATGTCCTGTAATTTTCTTTACTTTTACTGAGGGCAGCAATATCATCGGCGAATCTTGTTACTGATATCCTTTCACCCTGAATTTTAATTCCACTCTTGAACGTTTCTGTTTTTTCCGTCATTGCTTCTTCGATGTATGGATGGAAGAGTAGGAGCGAAAGACTACTTCTGTGAATCCTACTTCTCTGAATCCGAGGACTTCGTACTTGGTGTTCCAGTCTCATTATTCCTTTTTGGTTGATATATATATTGTGTATTATTCGTCTTTTCCTATATCTTACCCCTATTTGTATCATAGTTTTGAACATCTTGCACCATTTTACATTGTCGATGGCTTTTTCCAGGTCGAGAAATCCTATGAACGTGTCTTGATTTTCCTTCGGTTTTTTTCACTATCGCCGGCCGCGGTGGTCTAGCGGTTCTAGGCGCTCAGTCCGGAATCGCGCGACTGCTACGGTCGCAGGTTCGAATCCTGCCTCGGGCATGGATGTGTGTGATGTCCTTAGGTTAGTTAGGTTTAAGTAGTTCTAAGTTCTAGGGGACTGATGACCACAGATGTTAAGTCCCATAGTGCTCAGAGCCGTTTGAACCTTTTTCACTATCAACCACAACGTCAGAACTTGCCCTCTGTTGCTTTCGCATTTTATAAAGGCAAACTGATCATCGTCCAACTCATTCTCAAATCTCTTTTCCATTTTTCTGTATATTATTCTTGTCAGCGATAATTCTCGCGCTTCTCGTCTCTTGCAATCTTCGGAATTGTGTGGATGACGTTTTTCCGAAATGGTATATCGTCAGTCTCATACATCCTACACACCAACGCGAATAATTCGTATTGAAACGTCGTGGTATGGGAAAACTTAACCAAAACGCAAGGTAAGCAGAGCTCAAAGGCTGTAGGGAGTGAAAGCGTAAACCCAAATGAGGTTACAGTTTCAAACACAATACAATTTTATTAAACATTAAAAAACACTTGTTCACTGGTACACATACACACAGAAACACAATAAAAATTTTGAAACTCCAGGCCTGAAGGGCCGCTGAACATTCACAATTGTAATGTCAGAATGACAACCTTAAGATTCAATATAAGGAGATAATCACGGTCTGAAGGACTAAATACCTTTGATTAATTATTGACCAATACATTAAGCTACTGAAAAGAATGACTTTAATCATTCGGCCAGAAGGGCCAATCAAATATAACCACAAATGCTGTTTTGATGTTGCTACAAGAATGCAAAACCAACAGTTAATTTACTTCGTCCAAAGGAGCAGTAAAGACCAAAAGACAAAGTCATATACCAAACTTTTTTTTTAATGAAACAAGCTAACAAGATAAAATTAATAACCAAAAAGGGGTAGTGACGTCGCCACTCGGCCTGAAGGGCCTGAATATCAGTAGTAATAAATATTTGAGAATGGTTGAAGTTAGTGAGTTAGCACTAAAAACCAGCCCGTGCTCCTCATCACTAGGAAAAATTTACAATCAGCTGTGCTAGGACTGCCTGCTTTAGCAATATGGCACAGAGCAGCAGAACAACTAGAAACTTCACCAACGTGGCGAATCGTCCACGTAGGGCATGACAGCAACTCTCTATAACACACAAAATAAAAATTACTAAACACTGAAACACATGGTTCAAAATATAACGCCTGTCTAGGCAGGAACTGTTAATGACGTCCACTGGCCTTCGTAAATCTTCAACTTAGTAAATGTGACGGCCAGTACTAAATAATAATACCACTCAACAAATTGTAAAATACAAGATCGTTATTGCACTTGGGTCAGAATAAAATTTCAACCACAGATAATATTTTACGTTCAGTTGTTAAGGCACAGAGAGTTAATACTCTTTTCTAGTGATAGTTACTCTTGACAATATAACAGCAGATCACTGAATCGGGATTTCGGGCACGCCTGAGCCTACTAAAATTGCGAAACACCATGGCACACGACCATAGAGCAAAATACACCCGACGACACGGGCAGAAATTGAGTGAGACACGTCAAGTCAAGAAATTCTCACCGTTAGTCCAGAAGGCAGACAAGCATTCGGCGACAGATTGCAATCAGCACCAACTCGATTTATGTCAATCGCCCCAGTTCCGCCATAGCAACGCGGACAAGCCGCGTCAACAGTTGCCACGCCGAGCTTCCTCATCACACAGCCCGTCCAGAACGACTGCCGCCGTCCCGAGTACACACGCTCGTAGCAATCACGTGCGTTCACAGGAAGTTATACCACCTTTCCCGCAACATTGCGCTGCCACACAACCGGAAACTAAACTCCCCGTCTCACTCCGGCAGCAGCACTCGATACTCTCGTCGTCAGCAGGTCTCTTCCCAGAACGCAGCACCCTCCGAAATTTAAAAGCAAACGGACCAATGACGGCAGAGCAAAGCCAAGGCTCCGGAAGACGACACACTACACCTAGGCAAAGATGGAGATGATACGGTTCACTTATGTTGCCACATCCCCATTGACTTTAGAAATTCCAATGGGATGTTATCTATCCCTTCTGCCTTATTTGATCTTAGGTCGTCCTAAGTTCTTTTAAATTCTGATTCTAGCACTGGGTCCCCTATCTCTTCCCTGTCAACTCCTGTTTCTTCTTCTAACACGTCATCATACAGGTCTTTCCCCTCATACGAAGACAGGCCTCTATGAAGAGGTGTACCGCCACAAAATGTGGACCACCTCCTTCCCGCCTTCCCGCGTTGCATGAGTTTCAATGAGTTTTCAATGAATGAGATTTTCACTCTGCAGCGGAGTGTGCGCTGATATGAAACTTCCTGGCAGATTAAAACTGTGTGCCCGACCGAGACTCGAACTCGAGACCTTTGGCTTTCGCGGGCAAGTGCTCTACCATCTGAGCTACCGAAGCACGACTCACGCCCGGTCCTCACAGGTCCCAGGTCCCGAGTTCGAGTCTCGGTCGGGCACACAGTTTTAATCTGCCAGGAAGTTTCATATCAGCGCACACTCCGCTGCAGAGTGAAAATCTCATTCTGGGAACATCCCCCAGGCTGTGGCTAAGCCATGTCTCCGCTGTATCCTTTCTTTCAGAAGTGCTAGTTCTGCAAGGTTCGCAGGAGAGCTTCTGTAAAGTTTGGAAGGTAGGAGACGAGATACTGGCAGAAGTAGAGTTGTGAGGACCGGGCGTGAGTCGTGCTTCGGTAGCTCAGATGGTAGAGCACTTGACCGCGAAAGGCAAAGGTCCCGAGTTCGAGTCTCGGTGGGGCACACAGTTTTAATCTGCCAGGAAGTTTCAGTTTTCAATGAGTTCAACTTATTTCTTTCATGTTCTGTGGAGAAACCTCTAAATATACTGCTAGTGCCGAAGCAGCCGAAACGCCGCCTCCACCCCTCCGACAGACGTGGCGGCGCTCACCGCCCGCCCCTCGACGCCGTGACGCAGACCGCCAGCGTCCCCCGCGCTGCGTGCCCTATCGCCATCTCAGCTGCCGGGTTCGCCACTGTAGGCCCGCTGTGGTCCTCCTGCCGACCACAGAGCCGTCCATCTACTTTCACCCGAAAGTGCTTCACAAATTTCAAGTCGTTCTCGCGCTTAAAAACCCCTACTAGTCCCGCTGACGCTAGTGGAACGCAAAAATGCGAGACTTTTGTCGATACTAAATACGTCCGTCAATATTAAATAAGTCATTCCAATCCATTATAAAAGTTCATTCACACTTGGTGGCATCTTCCCAAGTCATGGACCACCAACAGCAGATTTAGAGTGGGGTAGCACATATCTTCTCTCACACAGCCAATGTTCGTGCACATTGTGGTATTTATTTTAGAAACAAAACACTTCTTTCTGAAGTTGTAGGTGGTATATGGATGAGATTTACCTGGTACACAAATAAGTCAAACATCCGCATACACGAGTCCCAGGCAGGTTTTTGATCTGTGCATTATAAATGCTGTTCTACGCATTTTAAGTGTATCATGTAGTATTCTTTCAGGATCCAATCATGGTGCAATAGTACCATTCCATTAGGGAGAAAGCTAGCTCAACCCCTCAACTTGTGTGAAATATAACAAAAACTAAACTACCCTTCTTGTAGCATCTACCACAGGAGTCGATCATCTAAATTGCTCTTTGTTATGTCCTCAGTTAAAATAACTTAGTAAGGGTCCCAGACTGATAGCCGATACTCAAAAAGTAGTGGAAGAAGTTTTTGTAACCCATTTCATTTGCGGATGAAAGAAATTTTCCGAAGATTCCACTCCCCCACCCCCCTCCCCAGGGAATCTCAGCCTAGAATACACGTTTCCTACACGTTGTATTATGTGGACATTGCACGTTAGGTAGGTCTGGACGGTTACTCATAGGTATTGTGTAGTGGTTACTGTTCCCAGTAACATACACCGGTAATGTAATCATACACTGCAGAATTTCTTGTCCTATGTATGAGCAATTTACCAGTTGTCAATTCTCTGCAATTCTGCAGTACATTACATTTACGCACATCAAAAAAAAGTTTTGCTTCACCCCGGTTCCAAGAACTCCTGAAGATAGGCGTTGACTGTGGATATTGTATCACAGACACAGTCCATTTCACTGTTCAGAGATGTCACTAAACCCGCCCGGACATGTAAACAACCATGTATCAGCAGCGCCTATTAGAAGGAGGGGGTCCGACAGCCGATTACTTCCAAGCATTCCACCAGGAAGGAGGTGCAGGGCTCGTGTTGTCTGTGGTTCAACCATGCCTAGACGGTGAATACCGCGGTTCGATCGCTTCCGCGTCGTTACTTTGTGCCTGGAAGGTCGCTCAACAAGAGAAGTGACCAGGCGTCTCGGAGTGAACCAAAGCGATGTTGTTCGGACATAGAGGATATAACAGAGAGGCAGGAACTGTCGATGACTTGCCTCCCCCAGGTCCGCGGTGGATGACCGCTACCTACGGATTATGGCTCGGGGGAACCCTGATAGCAATGCCACCATGTTAAATAATACTTTTCGTGCAGCCACAGGATGTCATGTTACGACTCAAACTGTGGGCAATATGCTGCACGATGAGCAACTTCACTCCCGACGTCCATGGCGAGGTCCATCTTTGCAACCACGACATCGTGCAACGCGAAAAACATGCATATTACATACGGATCTAATGCATGATGCATTCATTGTCACGTGAGATGAGAGGAAGGAGGAGATACACTCATCAAACGTGTCTGGACACCTAGCTGAAAATGACTTACAAGTTAGTGGCGCCCTTCATCAGTAATGATGGAATTCAATATGGTGTTGGTCCACCCTTAGCCTTGATGACAGCTTCTACTCTCGCAGGCATACGTTCAATCAGGTGCTGGATGGTTTCTTGGGGAATGGCACCCCATTGTTCGCGGAGTGCTCCACTTAGGAGAGGTATCGACGTCGGACGGTGAACTCCGCCACAGGCCGTGCATTATGAAGAGGTGCTCGATCGTGTTCAAGATGCAATCGCCATTTCCGAATTCCTCTTCAACAGCGGGAAGCAAAAAGGTGATTAAAACATTAATGTGGGCCTGTGCTGTGACAGTGCCACGCAAACCAACAAGGGATGCATGCCCCCTCCATGCAAAACACTACCACACCTTAACAACACCGCCTCCGAATTTCACTGTCGGCACTACATACTCTAGCAGATGACATTCCCCAGGCATTCGTCATACCCACACCCTGACATCGGATCGCCATACTGTGTAACGTGACTCGTCACTCCACACAACGTTCTTCCAGTCTTCAATCGTCCAATGTTTACGCTCCTCACACCAAGCGAGGCGTCATTTGGCATTTACCGGCGTGATGTGTGGCTTATGAATAGCCGCTCGACCATGAAATCCAATTTTTTCATCTCCCGCATAGCTGTCATAGTACTTGCAGTGGATCCTGATGCTGTTTGGAACTGCTGTGTGATGGTCTGGATAGATGTCAGGCTATTGCACATTACGACCCTCTTCAACTGTCGGCGGTCTCTGTCAATCAACAGACGAGGGCAGCCTGTATGCTTATGCGGTGTACGTGTCTCTTCACGTTTCCACTTCACTATTACATCGGAAACAGTGGGCCTATGGATGATGAGGAGTGTGGAAATCTCGCGTACATTCGTATGACGCAAGTGACACCCAATCACCTGACCACGTTCGAAGTCCGTGAGTTCCGCGGAGCGCCCTGTTCTGCTCTCTCGCGATATCTCGTGACTACTGAGGTCGCTAATATGGAGTACCTGGCAGCACAAAGCACCTAATATGAAAAACGTATGTTTTTGGGAATTTACGGATACTTTTGATCACTTAGTGTAGTAATTTTTAGTTACTGAAGAAAATTGATCGAGCAAAACAGAAATGATATCTGTCGTTCCCCAAGGGAGTTTCTAATCTATAGAAACGGCTCAGGAAACACTCTGAGCAGTTCTGTCACATTGTTTGCAAGTCATTTACCGTCTACTAAAGTCATCAGGAGAGTAACCAACTGCAAAATGGTTTAGACAAGATGTATGTACAATGCGAGAATCGGCAGTTGACTCTAAATAATGAAAAGTTTCAGGTTATCCACATGAGTAATATAGGGAATCCCTGTTTCCATTTACACGATGAATGACACAAATCGAAAAGCTGGCAATTCAACTAAACACATAGGGATAACAATCACGAACAACTTCAACTGGAACTATCACATAGACAATGTTGTGACGAAAACGAACCAAAAACTGCGTTTTATTGACAGGACACTTAGCAAATACAACAAACCGACTAAAAAGTGTTTTAAACAGAAGCACAGTCACCCTTTTTGTGCACCGATAGGAGAATTTTCTTGTCGATCCTTCTTCCTTGCTGATACAGTAGGGCAGGTCACTCGCATGAAAAAAAAAAAAAAAACCTTTATGGGTCAGTCAAATTTTGATAGTTTACTTATGCGAAATTTAAATACCGAAAAACTAATTTTACGCCTCAGATAGAATTTTGTACGCACAAATTTTTTGCATGTGCTTGAGTATTACCATGGAGTTTCCAAAACCCTTCTGATGATGATGCAGATACCTAACAGCATATTTCTCCGTCCTACGTCACTTCATAACTACGTTATTGCTTCATAGTTGAATTTAGGTGTACAAATAGGGTAACTTTTAACCTCTGTAACTCGGAAACTGATCAAGATGTCAAAAAATTTACATGGTTGTCCGTCATCGGAATCTTGGGAATATTTCGTAGAAATTACAGCCATTTGCTGTGCGTAGGCGTCTTGAAATCCGCGGCTCGGTTTTGGTGTTCAAGAAACCACGTTTTTGCGTGTTCCTTGCTTAAAGGATAACGATTTTTGAAAAAGGGAAGATGGCACTTCTGGATCCTTGAAAATACTAGACAATATACCGGTAAAATTTGTGCGATTTACTGCTGTTAGTTATTTAGATATCCGCTGCCGAATGCGAAAAAACAGTGAATAACGCTTTTTCTGGGTTTTCTCAGAGAGCGCCAGTGAACTAAAAGGTTCTTTAAGGCGCACCGTAGACCAAATCTAATGGAGAAAGAATCAACCTATTTGCTCCATTTCCCTAAAATGGTTCAAATGGCTCTGAGCACTATGGGACTCAACATCTTAGGTCATAAGTCCCCTAGAACTTAGAACTACTTAAACCTAACTAACCTAAGGACATCACACACACCCATGCCCGAGGCAGGATTCGAACCTGCGACCGTAGCAGTCCCGCGGTTCCGGACTGCAGCGCCAGAACCGCTAGACCACCGCGGCCGGCTCCATTTCCCTAAGCTGGAGGGCATGTTTAATATTTAAAAACTGACCTTCTACTGTAAGATAGTTACAGCAAGACCATCCTTCTGGTTGATGTGCAAAATGTCCCTAGTCCGAGGGCTATCCAAAACATTTGACCCAACCTTTGTATCACCAATAGTACTCGAGGTATGAGCCCCGGAAAAATCACGTTTCCATGCATGGCGTTCTAGAAAAAAATGGGCCTGAGCACTATGGGACTTAACTTCTGAGGTCATCAGTCCCCTAGAACTTAGAACTACTAAAACCTAACTAACCTAAGGACATCACACACATCCATGCCAGAGGCAGGATTCGAACCTGCGACCGTAGCGGTCACGCGGTTCCAAACTGAAGCGCTTAGAACCGCACGGCCACACTGGCCGGCGGCGTTCTACAACATATGGGTAGTGCATGCTGTCGAATGCGTGCCGACATTCTCGTGCTCACCACCGTAGTAGGCTCCAACCATAGCCCATTTAGAAGGACTATGGAAAGAGTGGTCCATCACCTTTAGGCTGGAGGAAATACCCTGTCCCACAGTTCCCAGAACCGGCTGTGGCGGCCACAATAGCAGAAAGGACGAGGCCGAGGAACTAGATATAGTCGAGCGATACTGGTAAACTAGACCATATTTGCAGCGACGCCGCGCAGTGACGTAAAGGGGACGCGAATCGAATGAATGAAACGGAGCCGTGCGGCGACGCGGCGCCGCGCCGCCTGGCTGGGCCCGCCTCTGCAAATCCGAGCTTTATCTGCGGCGTCGGGCGGCGGACGGCGGCTCAGCCGTTCCATCGGCGGCCATCGATCGTGTCAACACGCACGATAGCTTCCCGCTCCAGCGCCCGCCAACAGGCCACTTGCGGGGTGTGGCCGCAGGGGGGAGGGGCGGGGGGCCGGTACCCGACCACCCCCCCCCCCCCCGCCGCCCCTCACACAGACCGACACCCGCACGTATACATACGTGAGAGAGGCGCTCCTATTGTGCACACGCCGGTCGCGCTTTGCCGGAGAACAAGGTTGGCGCAATCTCTTCCTCTGCGCCACATCCTTACAACAGCTAAGGAATCTGTTGTGCGACTAGTAAGGGAATGACCCAAACCGAAGAGTCAAAACATACCGTGAAATTTTTCACCCAAGAAGAATACTCCGAAAGAAATGCATTGTCAAAATTTTAGCTGCAAAGGATCACTGCGTCTGTTTTCTAAAAAAAATGTCGGAGCTTCTGTTTTGTCGCACGAAGATCCGCTTATAACAGCAGTTCGTACAACCCTTCCTTGTGCCGGTCGCTGTGGCCGAGTGGTTCTAGGCGCTTCAGTAAGGAACCGCGCTGCTGCTACGGTCACAGGTTCGAATCCTGCCTCGGGCATGGATGTGTGTGATGTCCTTAGGTTACTTAGATTTAAGTAGTTCTAAGTCTAGGGGACTGATGACCTCAGATGTTAAGTCCCATAGTGCTTAGAGCCATTTCAACCATACCTTCCTGTCCGGCGTGCTAACTGGCAAATAAGCAGACGCAGCCTTACCAAGTGGATGTAGTGCCACGTAGCACCAAGTCCAAATGCAGGTGAATTTTAAGCACTTTTTTTGAGTCATAAGTCTTCTGTCTGGTTTGATGCAGACCGCCACGAATTCCTGTCCTGTGCCAACCTTTTCACCTCAGATCAGCAATTGCAACCTGCATCCCCAATTATTTGTACGATATATCCCAGTCTCTTTCTTCCTCTACAGTTTTTACTCTCTACAGCTCCCTCTAGTATCATGGAACTTATTCCCCGATGTCTTAACAGATGTCCTATCATACTGTCCCTTCTTCTTGTCACTGTTTACTATGTATTCCCTTCCTCGCAAATTATCCATAGAACCTCTCCATTCCTTACCATATCAGTCCACCTAATTTTCAACATTCGTCTGTAGCACCAAATCTCAAATTCTTCTATTATATTAGAACAAATAAGCCCTCGGTCACAAATATTAAGTCAAAATTGACCAGGTTTCGACGCTACTATGAGCGTCGTCTTCAGAATTAAACTAACTGTTCTAAAACATAATAGATATATAAGACATTAATAAACTAAAGTGTGTACTGACTGCAAAGAGGTTCAGTACTTACAAGTCACATTTTAAAATGTCGAAGCCGGAAAGGCGACGTCATCAAAAGTTGTAAATAAAATAAAATGGCGAGCCGCTAAGGGCTGCTCGTACCTGAGTGAACACGGGTTGCAACAAAACTGTGGTGATTCTCTTCTGTTCCGATTTTCCCACAGTCCATGTTTCACAACCATACAATACTGTGCTCCAACCGTACAGTCTCAGAAATTTCTTCCTCAAATTAAGACCCATGACTGACACTAGCAGATTTGTCTTGGCCAGGGATGCCCTTTTTGCCAGTGCTAGGCTGCTTTTTGTATCCTCCTTGCTCCGTCTATCGTGTCTTATTTTGCGGCCTACTTGGCAGACTTCATTAACTTCATCTACTTAGATATCACCAGTTGTGATAAGCTTCTCGCTGTTCTCATTTCTGCTACTTCTCACAAATTTTGTCTTTCTTCCATTTACTTTCAATCCATATTCTGTACTCATCAGACTGTTCATTCCATTCAACACGTCCTGTAATACTTTTTCATCTTCATTCAGGTTAGCAATGTCATCGCCGAAACTTATCATTGGTATCCTTTCGCCTTCAATTTTAATCCTACTCTTGAAACTTCTTCCGTTTCCGTCATTGCTTCTTCGACGTATAGAATCAACGACAGGGGCGAAACACTACATACCCGAATTACACGCTTTTTAATCTGTGCACTTCGTTCTTGGGCTTCCACTCTTATTGTTCCCTCTTTATTATTGTACAAATTGTATATCACCGATCTTTTCCTATAGCTTACCCAGTTTTTCTCAAGATTTAGAACATATTGCTCCAATTTTAAATGACAAATGCTTTTTGAGGACCTAGAAATCCTATGAACGTATCCTGATTTTTCTTTAGTCTTGTTTCCATTCTGACCTTCTACGTCGGAACTGGTGCCTTTACTTTTCCTAAAGCCAAATTCTCTTAATTTCCTTTTCCATTCTTGTGTATATTAATCGTGTCAGCAACATGGGTGCACGAGCTATTAATCCCATTGTGCGATGTTGTTGTTGTTGTTGTTGTTGTTGTTGTGGTCTTCAGTCCTGAGACTGGTTTGATGCAGCTCTCCATGCTACTCTATCCTGTGCAAGCTTCTTCATCTCCCAGTACCTACTGCAACCTACATCCTTCTGAATCTGCTTAGAGTATTCATCTCTTGGTCTCCCTCTACGATTTTTACCCTCCACGCTGCCCTCCAATACTAAATTGGTGATCCCTTGATGCCTCAGAACATGTCCTACCAACCGATCCCTTCTTCTGGTCAAGTTGTGCCACAAACTTCTCTTCTCCCCAATCCTATTCAATACTTCCTCATTAGTTATGTGATCTACCCATCTAATCTTCAGCATTCTTCTGTAGCACCACATTTCGAAAGCTTCTATTCTCTTCTTGTCCAAACTATTTACCGTCTATGTTTCACTTCCATACATGGCTACACTCCATACAAATACTTTCAGAAACGACTTCCTGACACTTAAATCTATACTCGATGTTAACAAATTTCTCTTCTTCAGAAACACTTTCCTTGCCATTGCCAGTCTACATTTTATATCCTCTCTACTTCGACCATCATCAGTTATTTTGCTCCCCAAATAGCAAAACTCCTTTACTACTTTAAGTGTCTCATTTCCTAATCTAATACCCTCAACATCACCCGACTTAATTCGACTACATTCCATTGTGCGATAACCCTCGCACTTGTCGACTTTTGCGATTTTGGGAAGAGTCTGGATGACGTTTTTCCGAAAGCAAGAAACCAGTCTCATACATTCTAACCACCAACATGAATAGTCGTTTTGTTGCCACATCCCCCAATGCTTTCAGAAATTTCGATGGAATGTTATCTGTCCCTTCTGCATTGTTTGATTTTAAGCCTTCCAAAGCTCTTTTAAATTCTGATTCTAATAATGGGTCACCTACCTCTTCCTTATCGACACCTGCTTCTTCTTTTATCACTTCATCAGGTAACTCCTCATAGAGACCCTCAATGTACTCTTTCCACCTGTCCGCTCTCCTCTCTGCATTTAGCACTGGAATTCACATTGCACTGTTATTTTATGTCACTGCCCTTGCTTTTAATTTCAAAGAAAGTTGATTTGACTTTCCTATATGCTGAGGCAGTCCTTCAGACAATCATTTCTTTCTCGCTTTCTTCACATTTTTCATGTCGCAGTTTCGCCTTAGCTTCCCTGCACTTCCTATTTGTTTCGTTCGTAAGTGACTTGTATTTCTGTATTCCTGAATTTTTCTGAACATTTCATTCTTTCGTCGTTCAACTAAAATATTTCTTTTGTTAACCATGGTTTCTTTGCAGTTACCTACCTTGTACCTAAGTTTTTCTCTCGAACTTCTGTAAATACATTTTTATAGAGACGTCCATTCCTCTTCAAATGAACTGCTTACTAAACTATTCATTATCGCGATATCTAAAGCCCCAGAGAAGTTCATACGTATCTCTTCATTCCTTAGTACTTTAATCTCTCATTTCTTTCCACATTGATTTCTCCTGACTAATCTCTTAAATGTCAGCCTACTCTTCATCACTACTAAATTTTGATCTGACTTTATATCTGCTTCTGGGCACGCCTTACGACCCAATATCTGATTTCGAAATCTCTGCCTGACCATGATGTAACCTAAGTGAAATCTTCCTATATCTCTCGGCCTTTTCCAAGTATACAGCATTTCCTCCTTAAGCACTTTAACCATTCAAAAATGTCTCAAATCATAATATTTTTGGATGATCTGCACTTAATATCGACAGCTAAACTGTTGCAACGACGCAATTGTTACACAAATGACTATCAGAAGAAAGAAAATCAAGGCAGTGTGTGATGTTACGTTACAGACGACTTCCTCTAAACGGGACTTTAATTTGTCGACATTAAATATTTTATAACAATGCTTATAGCTCAGTTTATATTATTATTTTTGAATTATTTTTGAATTTTGCTAAACATGGAACAGTTCCTTCTTTGTGCCACGTAGTTGTCACGAAAATTTGAAGTGGCTATTGGATGATGAAAATAAACATTTTCCTGTTCAAACAAATTCCGGGCTTGAGCCGGTCTTCGTTTAATTCGCTGCAAGATTATTTCGACTAGGCATCTGCCAGTCTTCTTCAGGTGACTCATCGACGACTGACATAGACCTTTTTTTTCTTTGTCGTATTTTAAATGCCCCATCCAGGGTGGGTTGGCAGCAGCACAGGCGCTGCTCTTCAGCCGAGAGACATTACAAGTAGACAAAAAGACGTTTAAAACAATGTAAAGAAGAAAACATGGCGGAACATTGAAAAAAAGGCGGAACATAAGAAAAGAAAGCATACAATAAAGCGGTTACTGTAAAACAGAGGTAAAAATCTAAAAAAGTAGTTTACACAAAAAAACACATACTGTAAGGATTAAAAGGCACCAGGCAAAGTACGGCCGGAGCATAAAAAGTCGCAGAACGATTAAAACAGCCACGCGATGGACGGCATAGCAAAGAACAATCGTGGACAGCAGACTATATACAGGTCGAGCACACAATGAAAAACCGCATCACTTGTTGACACTGTACAATGGTTCCAAACTCAACACTAAACGCAGCACATTTGATGATTAAAAACCAAGGACGAGCTGCCAGGGGTGGGGGACAAGGGAGAAGGGAAAAGGAGGCGAGAAGGAGGGGAGAGAAAGGGGGATGAACTGGTGGGGGCGCTGAAGGGGACCGGGGAGGGAAGGATGGGAGAGGAAAACAGCCGAGGATTGGGTGCAGAAACTCAGGGGGGAGGAGAAAAGTCCGTGTGGGAGAAGGAGGGGAGAGGAAAAGGGAAGCCCTGGGGAGGGCTGGGAACAAGGCCAGGCTACAGTTGGTAGTAAGGGTAGATGTCACAGTGAATTTCAAGATCCAGGACGGGGATGTGCTGGAAATTTCCCTGATGAAGGAGATGGAGGGTGTGGAGGAGGAGAGAAAGAGGGATACAGTGATAGAGGTGCAGCAATAAGAGGGGCGGGTGGAGAGAAATGAAGAGATTAGAGGGTGGGGGGCATCAAGCCTGCAGACAGTGTAAAGGATGAGGCGATGTTGAAGGAAAAGGAGGAAGTGGGGGAAGGGGATAAGGTCATACAGGAGTCGGGTGGGGGAAGGAAGGTGGACATGGCAGGCAAGGCAGAGCATGTGGCGTTCTAGGATTTGGAAGGCCTTATAAAAGTGGATGTGGGAGGGAGGGGGGGCAGAGATACAGACATTGCTGGTATAACAGAGGATAGGACGGATGAGGGATTTGTAGGTGTGGAGAGTGATGGAAGGATGCAATCGCCATGTCCAGCCAGACAAGAGTTTCAGGAGGCAGAGGCAGGAATGGGCTTTCTGCTGGATGGTCCCCAGATAAGGGGTCCACGTGAGGTGACGATCGAGGTGAGGCCAAGGTATCTCAGGGTGGGGATGAGCTGGATGGGACGACCATAAATGGTCAGGTAGAAATCATGGAGACAGAAGGAGCAGGTGGTGTGACCTATGATGATTGCCTGGATTTTGGAGGGGTTGATATGAAGGAACCACTGGTTACACTAAGTGGTGAACTGGCCAAGTTGGGTTTGGAGGGTGCATTGGGACCGTTGAAGGGTAAGATAGAGAGACAGAAAGAGCGGTGTCATCAGTATATTGGAGGAGGTGGTCGGGGGGGGGGCTGACTTGGGCATATCTGCAGTGTAGAGGAGATAGAGGAGAGGGGAGAGAATTGAGTCCTGGGTGGATGCCAGCAGTGGGATAAAAGATGTGGGAGTTGGTGTTATGTAGGGTGATATAGGAAAGATGGCGAGAAAGGAAGGAAGCAACCAGATGGACTAAATTGATAGGCAGGGCATAGGTTTGGAGTTTAAAGAGGAGACTGGAATGCCATGCATGGTCGTAGGCATTTTGGAGGTCGAGGGAAAAAAATGGCGGAGCAATTGGAGTTAAGTTGGAGGGAGAGAAGGTGGATGAGGTTAAGGAGTTGGTCTTTGGTGGAGAAGGAGGGTCAGAAGCCATACTGGGTAAGGGGAGGAGGTGGTGTTGATTGAGGTCGTGATGGCTACTACAGGAGAAGATGGATTTGGACACCTTACTGAAGATGGAGGTGAGGCATATGGGTTGATAGGAAGACGCGACGGAGGGGGGTTTGTTGGGTTTGAGAAATAAGAGGATGCGGGAAGTCTTCCACAGGTCAGGTTACAAGCTGGTAGAGAGGATGACGTTGTATAAATTGGGAAGGACAGTCAGGAAGGAGAAGGGCTATTCTCTGAGGTGGTAGTAGGTGATACAGTCATGACCAGGGGCTGTGTTGCGTTTTGACCAGAGGATAAGTTTAATGTCTTGTGCTGTGATTGGAGTGTTTATGTCAGACGGAGTCAACTTCCCAAGTACTGGAGACTGGGAGCAAGTGGAGCGACCGAGGTATTGGGACATTCCACGATGGTGGGGAAAAGGGAATAATCAAAGTGGGGATCATCAGGAATGGAGAAGACCTCTGAAAGGTAGGAAGCGAAGTGGTTGGCCTTACTGAGGTTGTCATGAAGGGGGCGGTCGTTATGGAGAAGGGGGCAATGGTGTGCAGAATGGGAACCAGTAAGGTGATGGAAGGCAGACCAATACTTGGAGGAGTTTATATGGAGGGTGACGTTGAATCGTGTACAGGTCTGGTGCCAGTCCCGGCGTTTCTTTGCTGTAATGAGGTTCCGAACGTGTCGCTGTATTTGCCGGTGGCGTTAGAGTGTGACCCTGTCACGAGTGTGCAGGAAGGAGCGATAGAGGCGGCGGGATTCGCGAAGAGGAGGACAGCATGTGGAGGGAGAGTGGGATGGCGGAGTCGATGGTTTTAGTAGGAACATGGGCCTCCACAGCGTCAGTAATGACCTTCTGAAGGAAGGGCGAGGCGTGGATGATGTCGTACGATGGTGATAGGTAAGAGAGTGGCTTTCGACGTGGGTGGCAATGGGTTCCCGGTAGTCATCCCAGTAGGCGCGACGATAGTCATGAACTACCTTGGAGGGAGTGTAGGGTGGAGAGCCAGAGGATGGTGGTGAGCAGACACTATGGTGAGAAGGGCAGGGAGGTGATCGCTACCTGTGGGGTCAAGGATGTCGACGGCGATACGCCCAAGGAGGTTGTCAGAAGCAATGACAACATCAGGATCGGTGTGCTTTTGGGATGGCTGTGCTGGGGAAGGGGAACAAGGTCACTGTGGATCGTGAGGAGGATCTGATGCCATAGAGCGGACATAGATTTGCTCCGTTCTGACATATAGCACGGTGCAGGTATTCCGCGCATGCATCAAAATTCGAGTAGACAGACACACCACATTTCACGGCTGCAGCGCCCTCGCTGGTAGACCCAAGGAACCCAGCTGTCATCTGTGTTATCGCACCCCGCGGCCGTTAACGCGCTCTGTCGTCTTAAATTAGAACAAATCGTGGAGATGATGGGGTTCCACGCACTGTCCAACTGGTAGCCGCTACCCCGTCCATCAGATTTGTCGCCTGGTGCATTCGCTCGGATTATTGAGTAATGGAGTCCCAAAAAGATGTTGCTGTTGTCAGGATCATAGTTCTATCATACTCCATTGAATGTCCAATGTAAATACAGTGTTTTTTTACATAACGGACTTGCTTGGTTGCAAAAGGCAACTGCAGCGTTAATGTTCAGTGCAGCGTTCTTTCACGATGCGTGTGGTCTGTCCTCTGTAAGCTATACCACACTGACAAGATATATAACAAATTCCGCCCTTCCGCAATAACACGTCGTCCTTCACCGATCCCAAACAGTCTGCAATCTTAGATGGTAGACAGAAAACCAATTTCGTCTGAAATTTACAAAATATTCTTACAATTTTAAACGAAATCTTGACAACAAACGGAAGAAAAGCCAAAGATTTTACCGGCGTGTTCTTTTCTTTCTTCACTCCCTGACTCTTTTTTCAACTGACAGTGCCATGTTAATCTGCTGGGAGTGATATCCATTTCTTCTGTGCTCTGTCTTTAGGTTGGCGAACTTTTTAGCCAAACTATTTAGATCCGAGACATTGTGAGCTCTGTGTACGAGTGTTTTAAGCATGCTCATAGTTTGCGACGAGTAATGACAATTTGGCTCTTGCAAATACAAATGAGTATGAGTGTACATACGATAAACTGAATACCCCAGAGAGCCATCATTCTTTCGTCTAAGCAAGTTATCCAAGAAAGGCAGACAACCACCTTTTTATATTTCCATAGTCAACCAAATGCTGTTATGAATGGAGTTGAGGTGATGAAGAAACTCCACAAATTAATCTTCTCCATGAGTCACACTATGAAAGTATCGTCCGAATACCGCCAAAATACACTTGTTTTCAGGGTAGCTGATTCAGGCGCTCTCTCCTCAAAATAATTAATAAAAGGTTTGGCCACCAAGCAAGTCCGCTATTGCCGAACACTGTATTTCCACTGGACATTCAATGGAGTAAGATCTGATAAACCGTGGTAGCGGCAACCAGTTGTACAGTGCGTGGAACTCCATCATCTCCACGATTTGTTCTAATCGAAGACCACAGGTGCGCCAATGGCCGCATCGAGCGGTAACACAGAAGACAGCTGGGTTGCCCGCATCTCGTGGTCATGCGGTAGCGTTCTCGCTTCCCACGCCCGGGTTCCCGGGTTCGATTCCCGGCGGGGTCAGGGATTTTTCTCTGCCTCGTGATGGCTGGGTGTTGTGTGCTGTCCTTAGGTTAGTTAGGTTTAAGTAGTTCTAAGTTCTAGGGGACTTATGACCACAGCAGTTGAGTCCCATAGTGCTCAGAGCCATTTGAACCATTTGAACAGCTGGGTTCCGTGGTTCCACCAGCGAGGGCGCTGCCGCCGTGGTCTGTCTGTCAACTTGACTTTTGACGCATGCGCGGGAACTCGCAGTGTGCTGTATACGGCAGGACGGAGCAAGTGTTTGTCTTCGATGGCTCACCTGAAGGTGTCTGGCAGGTGCACAGTAGAAACACCATGCAATGAATTAAACGACGACTGGCTCTAAGACCGAAATTAGTTTGAACACTCTACTCCCCAAGAAAATTTTAAAATTCAAACATTTTCTTTAGACCTGATACAAGAAACATTAATGTATTCGGGTACGTCACACAAATTTCTATTTTTATTTAGAAAGAACGGGAATGGGGTAAGAAATGGTTATGGTCATTGTTCTGCATATTGTGCTTCACACCAGGCGTACTTGATCAAATTCTTAAAATGTGGTGATGCAAGCTGACAATGTAGGAATAACTGAAGTTTAACAATACTGCTCCACATATAAACCTGAAATGACAAAGATTTGTCGAAAATTATACTGTCCAAAAGTTTTCTGGAAAATGCTTTACAATATTGAAAATTTCTTTTTAACGAGAGGCTCAGTCGCACTATTAGTCCCGGGTGGAATCCGAATTTCATATATCCCAATGACAGAGGGGTCGTTTCCAGGCCAAGAGTCCAACAAAACCAATGCATTGTTTTGTGCAAATGGTACGAAGGCGTTTCGGATGTAGCACTGAACACGATTCTCTCCCGTTTCTTAAGATTTTTCTGAGTCGAGTTCAATATTTTTTTAAAGTAAACACTCTTTTATTTATTTTTGGTCCTAATTCGCATTTATGTCCCTGAACACAGAGGCGAAGCTGCATAAACATTAATCAACAGGTACTTACCAGTGGCATTGTTGTATACAGACGTGTCGCAGCACTCAGCTAACGCACAAGCGACTCTGTATTTTTTCATAAACCACGGTTTGCATGAAACCTTATTGATTCATATCATTCACATCATTCACATCTCACGCCAGCTGCGAATTTCTCTGTTGTGACACTGACATCACTACACTTTTACTTGAGGTAAATGTCGTAATTTTGTGATTTCCATTTCCATATAATTTCCTGTATTTGTTTAACCAGGCCGAAGGAGCCTGGAAATCAGCAATGTTAATCTTACTGCCAATTCAAGGCGTCAAGTCTCGTGAATCTCCATCGGTAACGGTGCACTCACTCTCACGACAAGATGTAGAAGTTACGAATAGTTTTTCTTTCACACTCTTAAGAGTTTCATTTTGGGCATATTTTGTACTTCACGTAAATGTGTCTTCCATTTATACCATTCATGTTCAGATTTTACGAAACGAAATTGCATTTGCACGCCACTTACCTTTAAGAGTTTTCTCCCTTCTTCGTTTAACCTAAAAATTATCATTCTTTTGTTGCCACTTAAAGTACTGTACATGTGTTCTGTGGGCTTGAAAGCTATTCTGTTTTTGTTCTGGACTTGAATTAGCACAATAATGATCGTTCAAACCATGGTCAGAGTTATTTACCGTTTCAGTTAATGTTTCCACAATTTCTAACGAAACGCCGACATCAATGGAAAGAATTTCCAAGAAACTAGCTAATAAATAACACACATGTAGAACTTCAGAAGAAGGTGATTTCGATTGCACAGAATGTTCTACATATTTCATCCCTGCGAGGTTTAAAACATTAAATGATTTCCACATTACTATGAAATTCTGTAACCTGCACAAAGGCAGATGCTATTAACATCATATACCAAGAAATTACAAAGAAAATTAATTCAGTTTTATCATCATCGCTAGCACTTAGTGACACGACAAAGGCATCTGCTAATTATTATGAACATTAAATGAATTGCAAATACGAGCGAATAGTAACTGCGAACAATTGTGTCGATGAAACTAATTACGGAAATTGAAATTCGCTTAACAAATTATAATTGCGTTGTGCCGTGTTAGTTGTTCACTCACGTGCCATCGCCCAGTGACATGGTCCCGCCGTGTTGCGCAACCACTCTCTGCTACGGCTGTGGTAGGTGTGTACAGTCCTCCAGCTGCATGGCAAGCTACGAACTTTTCAAATTTTAATATATTTTTTAATATACTCCCAGTGGGTCTTAACAGCTAAAATTCCGACATTGTATTTTCTTCGGTGTATTCTTTCTGTATAAAAATATGCAGGGCAGTTTCCGACATGTCGGACTGAAAAGTTCCAAGTAGAGACGCCTTGCGGCAACTCCGTTAGAGCATATCACCTCTTTGTTTCCGCAGAAATTACAGAGCTATATTCAACTTCATCTCAAACAAGGATGGGTGGTTAGAATTTCTTTTATCTCACAGGAAGTAGTGATAAAGACATTGGACTTGTACTCTGGAGGATCGAAGTTAAAATACCCGTTCGACCATTTACACGCAGCAAAAAAGTTTTGTATCACCTCGGCTCCGAGAGTTGTGGAACCTGTACAGAAAACTGAAATACAGATCAACATAAACATCATTTCCGCCATTTTTATTGCTCATGAATACCACACATTGCATGTTGTACCACCATACAGCGAGACCTTCAGAGGTGGTGCTCCACATTGCTGTACACACCGATACATCTAATACGCAGTAGCACGCCCTCTTGCATTGATGCATGCCTGTATTCGTCGTGCCAAACTATCTATAAGATTATCAAGGCACTGTTGGTCCAGACTGTCCCACTCCTCAACGGCGATTCGGCGTAGATCCCTCAGAGTGGTTGGTGGATCACGTCGTCCATAAACAGCCCTTTTCAATCCATCCCAGGCAGGTTCGATGGGGTTCATGTCTGGAGAACATGCTGGCCACTCTAGTCGAGGATGCCGTTGTCATGAAGGAAGGCATTCACAAGATGTGCACGACGGAAGCGCGAATTGTTGTCCATGAAGACGAATGCCTCGCCAATATGCTGCCGATATCGTTGCACTATCGCTCGGAGGATGACGCCTTCCATGACCACCAACGGCATACGTCGGCCCCACATGCCACCCCCAAACAGCAGGGAACCTCCACCTTGCTGCACTCACTGGACAGTGTGTCTAAGGCGTTCCGCCTAACCGGATTGCCTCCAAACACGTCTCCGACCATTGTCTGGTTGAAGACATATGCGGCACTCATCAGTGAAGGGAACGTGATGCCAATCCTGAGCGGTCAATTCGGCATGTTGCTAGGAGTGAAGTTGCGCAACATGCAGCCTATTGCACACAGTTTGAGTCGTAATACACGTCCTGTTGCTGCACGAAAAGTGTTATTCAACATGGTGGTGTTGCTGTCAGCTTTCTCCGAGCCATAATCAGTACGTAGCGGTCGTCCACTGCAGTGGTAACCGTTGGGCGGCCTGAGCGAGGCATGTCATCGATAATTCCTGTCTTTCTGTATCTCCTCCATTCCGATCAACATCGCTTTGGCTCTCTCCGAGACGCCTGGACACTTCCCTTGTTGAGACCTCTTCTTGGCACAAAGTAACAATGTGGACGCGATCGAAGCGCGGTATTGACTGTCTAGGCATGGTTGAACTACAAACACGAGCCCTTTATCTCCTTCCTGGTGGAATGACTGGAACTGATCGGCTGTCCGGCTGTCGGACCCCTTCCGTCTAATAAGCGCTGCTCATGCATGGTTGTTTACGTGTTTGGGCGCGTCTAGTAACACCTCTGAACAGTCAAAGGGACTGTGTCTATGATGCAATATCCATAGTCAAAGTCTATCTTCAGGAGTTCTGGGAACTGGGGTGATGCAAAACATTTTTTGGTGTGTGTATATTTTTGCTTTCCTTGGTTTCTTGGAGTAAATTAAATCAAATACTTAGATGGTTTGTACTACTTCTGTCCTCTGTATGTCACCTTACGATGTGTGGTGGAGGTTGGTTTTTGTACCATTCTCACAAACCTAGGCCACAATTTTCTTCAATAGCCGTAATTGGTGCGCTGGAAGAACAACTGTTAGCAACCCTCCGTATGAGCTCTGATTTCTGTGATTTCCTCACTGTGGTCTTTTCGTGAGACGTGTAGACGAGAAAGTAATGTTGCCCGACTTGTGGTGTTACCCCTCGTCTACATCTACATCTACATCTACATTTATACTCCGCAAGCCACCCAACGGTGTGTGGCGGAGGGCACTTTACGTGCCACTGTCATTATCTCCCTTTCCTGTTCCAGTCGCGTATGGTTCGCGGGAAGAACGACTGTCTGAAAGCCTCTGTGCGCGCTCTAATCTCTCTAATTTTACATTCGTGATCTCCTCGGGAGGTATAAGTAGGGGGAAGCAATATATTCGATACCTCATCCAGAAACGCACCCTCTCGAAACCTGGCGAGCAAGCTACACCGCGATGCAGAGCGCCTCTCTTGCAGGGTCTGCCACTTGAGTTTGTTAAACATCTCCGTAACGCTATCACGGTTACCAAATAACCCTGTGACGAAACGCGCCGCTCTTCTTTGGATCTTCTCTATCTCCTCCATCAACCCGATCTGGTACGGATCCCACACTGATGAGCAATACTCAAGTATAGGTCGAACGAGTGTTTTGTAAGCCACCTCCTTTGTTGATGGACTACATTTTCTAAGGACTCTCCCAATGAATCTCAACCTGGTACCCGCCTTACCAACAATTAATTTTATATGATCATTCCACTTCAAATCGTTCCGCACGCATACTCCCAGATATTTTACAGAAGTAACTGCTACCAGTGTTTGTTCCGCTATCATATAATCATACAATAAAGGATCCTTCTTTCTGTGTATTCGCAATACATTACATTTGTCTATGTTAAGGGTCAGTTGCCACTCCCTGCACCAAGTGCCTATCCGCTGCAGATCTTCCTGCATTTCGCTACAATTTTCTAATGCTGCAACTTCTCTGTATACTACAGCATCATCCGCGAAAAGCCGCATGGAACTTCCGACACTATCTACTAGGTCATTTATATATATTGTGAAAAGCAATGGTCCCATAACACTCCCCTGTGGCACGCCAGAGGTTACTTTAACGTCTGTAGATGTCTCTCCATTGAGAACAACATGCTGTGTTCTGTTTGCTAAAAACTCTTCAATCCAGCCACACAGCTGGTCTGATATTCCGTAGGCTCTTACTTTGTTTATCAGGCGACAGTGCGGAACTGTATCGAACGCCTTCCGGAAGTCAAGGAAAATGGCATCTACCTGGGAGCCTGTATCTAATATTTTCTGGGTCTCATGAACAAATAAAGCGAGTTGGGTTTCACACGATCGCTGTTTCCGGAATCCATGTTGATTCCTACATAGTAGATTCTGAGTTTCCAAAAACGACATGATACTCGAGCAAAAGACATGTTCTAAAATTCTACAACAGATCGACGTCAGAGAGATAGGTCTATAGTTTTGCGCATCTGCTCGACGACCCTTCTTGAAGACTGGGACTACCTGTGCTCCTTTCCAATCATTTGGAACCTTCTGTTCCTCTAGAGACTTGCGGTACACGGTTGTTAGAAGGGGGGCAAGTTCTTTCGCGTACTCTGTGTAGAATCGAATTGGTATCCCGTCAGGTCCAGTGGACTTTCCTCTGTTGAGTGATTCCAGTTGCTTTTCTATTCCTTGGACACTTATTTCAATGTCAGCCATTTTTTCGTTGGTGCGAGGATTTAGAGAAGGAACTGCAGTGCGGTCTTCCTCTGTGAAACAGCTTTGGAAAAAGGTGTTTAGTATTTCAGTTTTACGCTTGTCATCCTCTGTTTCAATGCCATCATCATCCCGGAGTGTCTGGACATGATGTTTCGAGCCACTTACTGATTTAACGTAAGACCAGAACTTCCTAGGATTTTCTGTCAAGTCGGTACCTAGTATTTTACTTTCGAATTCACTGAACGCTTCACGCATAGCCCTCCTTACGCTAACTTTGACATCGTTTAGCTTCTGTTTGTCTGAGAGGTTTTGGCTGCGTTTAAACTTGGAGTGAAGCTCTCTTTGCTTTCGCAGTAGTTTCCTAACTTTGTTGTTGTACCACGGTGGGTTTTTCCCGTCCCTCACAGTTTTGCTCGGCACGTACCTGTCTAAAACGCATTTTACGATTGCCTTGAACTTTTTCCATAAACACTCAACATTGTCAGTGTCGGAACAGAAATTTTCGTTTTGATCTGTTAGGTAGTCTGAAATCTGCCTTCTATTACTCTTGCTAAACAGATAAACCTTCCTCCCTTTTTTTATATTCCTATTAACTTCCATATTCAGGGATGCTGCAACGGCCTTATGATCACTGATTCCCTGTTCTGCACTTACAGAGTCGAAAAGTTCGGGTCTGTTTGTTATCAGTAGGTCCAAGATGTTATCTCCACGAGTCGGTTCTCTGTTTAATTGCTCGAGGTAATTTTCGGATAGTGCACTCAGTATAATGTCACTCGATGCTCTGTCCCTACCACCCGTCCTAAACATCTGAGTGTCCCAGTCTATATCTGGTAAATTGAAATCTCCACCTAAGACCATAACATGCTGAGAAAATTTATGTGAAATGTATTCCAAATTTTCTCTCAGTTGTTCTGCCACTAATGCTGCTGAGTCGGGGGGTCGCTAAAAGGAGCCAATTATTAACCTAGCTCGGTTGTTGAGTGTAACCTCCACCCATAATAATTCACAGGAACTATCCACTTCTACTTCACTACAGGATAAACTACTACTAACAGCGACGAACACTCCACCACCGGTTGCATGCAATCTATCCTTTCTAAACACCGTCTGTGCCTTTGTAAAAATTTCGGCAGAATTTATCTCTGGCTTCAGCCAGCTTTCTGTACCTATGACGATTTCAGCTTCGGTGCTTTCTATCAGCGCTTGAAGTTCCGGTACTTTACCAATGCAGCTTCGACAGTTTACAATTACAATACCGATTGCTGCTTGGTCCCCGCATGTCCTGACTTTGCCCCGCACCCGTTGAGGCTGTTGCCCTTTCTGCACTTGCCCGAGGCCATCTAACCTAAAAAACCGCCCAGCCCACGCCACACAACCCCTGCTACCCGTGTAGCCGCTTGTTGCGTGTAGTGGACTCCTGACCTATCCAGCGGAACCCGAAACCCCACCACCCTATGGCGCAAGTCGAGGAATCTGCAGCCCGGTTCCCACTAACAAATGGCACCCAATGCCGTACAGTGCGGTCTTTTAAGCCTCGTACTTGGTGTATCATGTAGTGAGTTTGAACATGGTTTAATCAAAGCTAATCGTGGGAATGTACGTCAACAGGGATGGGTAGTAGCGCAGTCATGACAACGGGTACAGCCCAGATTCGTCTCCGTAACTGAGATATATTCAGCAGTTAAGATTTGCAAGGTAACTTGCAAAGAATATTAATCACTAAAATTCCCAGGGAAGGTTGTTCAATATCCAGCTCACAGGTTAACAAACATCAGAATCAAAATCACAAAACTGCAAGGTTGAGATGAGCAAGAGTGCTGAATGCTAGCGACGAGGAGCTACAGTGGAGCATGCTGGGGTGTTACCTATCCTGCAGGCTGTAGCATATCACCATGTTGTGCTGATGGTGGTCTTCAGTCCTCCATGAGGTCCTCTGTGATGGACCTGGAAGCTGCGTGTTGCCCATTCCAGAAAACCGACGAAAGTTTGGGTGAATGATCCAGCTGGGTTCTGTTTAAAAACTCGATCCCCGTAAGAAAACAGCAGACTGTCAGAGAAGACAGTACATCCTATTGCCACCCGAAATGGCCGTTCCTGTAAAAAGCTATGTCGAAAGAAATATCCGAATTTAGCTGCAGTGAGACACTGAGCGAACCCAACGGCGACAAATGCAAATTTGTGTCGGACCGAGAGTCGAACCCGCTTTTTTCCCGCTTTACGCGAGCGTTCGCTTTTACTGCCACGGTCATCATAGCACGTCCTTCGTCCGAACCAAATCTCCATAAGCCACATGCTACAGAGTGCGCGTCCCTATCAAATTAATCCACTTGCTCGCAGTCCGACTGTATTCCCGCAAGCGTTCGGATACTGTTGTGCATTCTCACTGAAATATCATACACACTGACGGAAAAAAATTACCCCAAGAAGTAGTCTTGCGACATAAACAGGAGTTGGTAGGGGTGTTTCTACATCCGAAAGATGATGTCCATTCAAATTTCGAACCAGTCGCATAAGAGTGGCTCTAGCAGTGCCACTATGAAGATGGATATCGGGGTTGTTTTTAATACATGATGTAACGATCTTGAGAGGTAGTTAGCTTTGAGATTCGGCTTGGTGATGTTAGTCAAGAATGCCTTTAAGGCGACAAAGAAGCCATTATAAACACGTCACTGAGTTTGACCGAAGTCGTATAATAGAGCTACACAAAGCTGGATGTTCCTTCTGCGATACTTCAAGAAGCAGGAATGTAGCACTGCACACGACTGCTGGCCGCAAGAAGACCAGGCTCCATACGGCCACGTGACCTATCGAAAGAGGAAAACCACCGTGTTTGGCTCATGGCTCTGGCGCACGTACTGCATCTGAAGCAGCAGTCTGAGCAACAGTTGACACCACAATGACATAACAAACCGTTGCATATGGGTTATTTCAAAGACAGCTGCGAGCCATATGCCCTATAGCGTGCGTTGCACTGACTCCAAACCGCCGCCAAACTTGCGACGTCATCAGTGTCAAGCGAGAGCTCATTGGAGGGCAGGGTGGAGGTCTGTTTTGTTTTCTGATGAAAGCTGCTTCTGTCCCGGTGCGTGTGGTGTTGGTTAGGAGGCCAGTTGAGGACCTGCAACCAACCTGTCTGCATGCTGGAGCTACAGCCTAGGGTGAGATTTCGTATGACAGCAGGAGCGCTCTCGTGGTTATACCACGCACCCTGGCTGCAAACCTGTATGTCAGTCGGGTGACTCGACCTGTTGTGCTGCCATTTACGAACATCATTCCAGGGGATGTTTCCCTGCACGATAACGTTTGCCCAAATACCGCTGTTGTAACCCAACATGCCACAGACTGTCGATATGTTGCCTTGGCCTGCTCGCTCACCAGATCTGTCTCAAATCGAGTACACATGAGACATCATCGGACGACATCTCTAGCGTCATCCAAAAACAGCATTAACCGTCCCTGTAATGACCGACCGAGTGTAACAGGCCCGGAACTCCACCCACGAACTGACATCCGGCACCTGTACAACACAATGCGTGCGCGTTTGCATGCTTGCATTCAACATTCTGGTGGTTGCACGGATTATTAATGTATCAGCATTTCACATTTGTAATGGCTTATCTCGCGCTTACATTAAGCTGTAACCTTGCAATACTGATCACTTAAATATGTTACTTAGAAAAATGTATATACCCGAAATTACATTACTCTACATAAATTACTTTCGGTGTAGTGATTTTTTCTGTCAGTATATATTAAGATGACCGCTCGCATAAAGCGTAAAATTCGAATTCGACTCCTGGTCCAGCACAAAATTTTCTCTGTCGCCGTTAGATTCTCTCAGTTCCCTACTGCAGCTAATTTCGGATATTTCTTCCGATGTATTCAGTAGAGCAGCTGGTCGAATCAGATCCAGTCTGAAAGAACAGACACCATCCATATGTAAAAGGCATCTCTTTCTAGCGATTTTTGAGGGAAATCTCCAAATCTGTTCGGTTGCCATAATCTGACTGGTCCACGAGAAGGACACGACCCATTTGCTACTCGGTCCGAGCTTTTACTTTATCTCGAGTGACCCCGTTGTCGACAGGACGTTGAACCCTGACGTATTTCCTGTGTTAGCACACGGAAAATTAAATCTCGAATATAGTGGGTGAATCACCTAAAACTTGCTCCGTAGATACTGTGGAAATGGAAAGTGCTATTGATGTGCGGTTTTCTCAGAATGAATTGGTAGTGACATAGTAGTAACAAACAGAAACTGTATTTTTTGTGCGAATGTACATTATTTAAATTTAACAATGACTGTTGACATTAGTAAGCTAAAAGTAGGATAAGTTAGAATGTCAGTGGTTTTGTTGCAGGATTCTAGTGCGAGTCGTTTACGGGATATCGTATTTTGTAAAGTCCCCACAGCGACTCTTGTACAATTCCTGTGGCAGCACACACTAAAGAACTACGCAAGTGCGTACACTACTTATCTGGATCTGACAAATAACGAGACAATTGACCATTAGAGGCGTGTTCAAAATGACCACCGGCAGCGGCAATAAACTCTTCCAGCCTTATATTGAACGACCACTACACATGTGCTAGCATTTCAAGGGAGATATGTGAACTGTATGTAGTTATACGTCGTTTATTCAAATGGCTCTGAGCACTATGGGACTCAACATCTTAGGTCATAAGTCCCCTAGAACTTAGAACTACTTAAACCTAACTAACCTAAGGACATCACGCACACCCATGCCCGAGGCAGGATTCGAACCTGCGACCGTAGCAGTCCCGCGGTTACGTCGTTTATTGTCATCGGGTGTGGTTGGTATGTACTTGTGGACAGTGTCTTTCAGTTTCCCCCACAGAAAAAAGTTTACAGGTGTCAAATCCGCGGGATGGGCTGACCATGGAAAACATCCTCTGCGTCCAATCCAAAGATTTGGAAATAATTCGTGAAGACATGCTGTATTACTTCGTGCTCTATGAACTGGGCGGCCATCATGTTCGTACCACTGGTTCCTCCTAGTCTGCAGAGAATGTTTTCTAGCATCCGTGGAAGAGGCCTGTTAGTTGGCTGCGATACTTGCGCGCGTTCGGCGTTCCGTCTACGAAACACGGGCCTATGAGCGGATGGTTCACTGTCCCACACCACACGTTTACAGTTCACTGACTCTGACGTTCCATCTGACGAAGCCAAAGGGGATTGTCAACAGACCAATAGAGCATGTTTTGGCGGTTTACCTCGCCATAATTGATAAATGTGGCTTCATGACTAAACAGAATACATGGTACATCTGGAGTACCTTGTCTTAATGCACATGCACAGAAGTTAACACGATTCTCATAATAGGAATATGATAGGGGTGGAACCTCCGCCACACACCCTCAGGTGGCTTGCGGAGTATTGAGAATGCATAGGGCACTTGCCTGACTCATGCCACTTTTTTTCTTTTTTTTTCATCGTGCGATTGCGCGGGAGCTAACGCGCGGATCAACTGCAACATCAGCAAGAAAATTAATTTCAGCCTCTTCTCTCGTCACTTGTTTCGTACTGTTACGTTGTCTAGGTGTTACACTACCAGTTTTACGTAACTGGTTGAAGAGATTGATAAATAATTGTCGAGATGATTGACGTCTATTGGGGTATCTTGCCGCACACACTGTATAAGAACGAACTGCATTCTTCCTACACTCTCCATACGGTATGAGCATGTCGACTTCCTCCGCACTGGTAAATCCCGTCGGCCACTCACAACTTACTGCTGGTACAGTAACGCACTGACTGATTAACAAGTCGCAATGCACTTAAGGAATACAAGCACCACGTAAACGAACACGACGACATCATACCTAGTAACCACCAGTTTGAATTTATAAATAAGTGTCGTTGTGGAAACTTTCCAAAATACGATATGTCGTAAACGACTAGCACTAGAATCCTGCAACAAACGTCACTGGCATTCTAATTTAGCCTACTTGTAGGCATTTTTCGATTTTTAAGAAAAAGTGTATGTTTTCCCCTGACTGCTAATCCAGTCTGTGAAAACCGCACATCAATAGCACTTTCCATTTCCACAATATTTGCAGTGCAAGTGTTAGGTGATTCACTCTGTATAAACTGCATACTGTCAACTGACAGGAGGTCGATTCTCTCTGCCATCCTTATCGAAGTTTTCCGTCGCTCACGAACACCATGTCAACCAGATATTACAGTGATAAGGACCACGTGCTGTTAGGAGCTCCGCAACTAAACTGCCCACTCTATCTGGAAAAATGGAATTGAAAATAATAATACGGTTCCGTATTATTTGCAAATCATTGTGCAGTATCGCTGATGCATTGGAAGCGCATGAGTCAGACCTACTTAAGGTGTCATATTTTCCAAAACATAAGTTGCTGTGTAGTCGTATGTCCTCCCTACACTCATCAGAGACGTGTAAATGAAGACTTCCATTGAAGTGATTAAAATACAACGAAAAGGAAGAACAAGTGTCACAGATCTGGATAATGTGAACAGTGTGGCTTTCGATATTGGACTTTATTATCCAATGTTCTCCAGTGGGAAAGAGAGCCTAAAATTTCATCGTGTTCATCAGCGACGGAAAACTTCGATAAGCATTGCAGAGAGAATCGATCTCGTGTCAGCTGACCGTATCCTGTTAATACAGGTTGAATCACCTAACACTTTGTAACACCCCAGTTATAGAACCCATAATAAACACCCTTTTCTTTATAAAAAGAAATAGAAAAATCAGTCATCCTCACAGTGATGATAGCTGCTGACAACAAAATTTACACTCTTGATAGTTTGATTAACAAAAATGTTATGTAAATACTAATGCTTATCATAAAGAAAGGACTGAATGAAAGAATACCATATGATAGAAACTTTAAAGAAAGAATTCAAAAAATTGTTAGTTACGACGGTTAAAGCCCAGACCATAAATTGACCAAAGATAACATTTATTCTAAAAATAAATGGCTCTGAGCACTATGGGACTTAACATCTGTGGTCATCAGTCCCCTAGAACTTAGAACTACTTAAACCTAACTAACCTAAGGACATCACACACATCCATACCCGAGGCAGGATTCGAACCTGCGACCGTAGCGGTTGCGCGGTTCCAGACTGAAGCGCCTAGAACCGCACGGCCACGCCGTCCGGCCATTTATTCTAGCGGAGAGCTGTAGCCGCATCGAGTTGTAAGTTCGCTGTGACTACAATGTACTCGGCAATGGAGATGTTAACGTCACTTCTCTCTTGTACTCTTGCAATAGTTGCACGCGTGTTAAGCGCTACTAGATTGTTTTAAAACCGATCTGGAGTTTCAAAGTTTTACGGTCGGAAGTATTAGTCAGAAGTCGGACTGAAGTAAAATCATCTTTACCGTTTAGACAGATAACGGGATAGTTGATATATGTGACAGAAAGATAACACGTGTGGTTGCTGATTTGTGATGGGACTTAGCCTTCGTGATACTTAATAGTCACCATGAAAGGACACAGAAAGAGACCGATCGCTGACATAAACTCAAGTATTAGACTTGAGTAGGCAACAGATAAACGCAATCACGAAAACTTACAATTGTGCCGTGTTGTCAGAAGCTATCGCCAAAGTTAGAATTGCTGATGCTAACAGACGCAATCCCCTAAATGATATATCGGAATGAGTGCTCAGTGCAGGGACAAATAATTTCAAAGAACAATAAACTTTAATTCAACTTAAATTCTTCGTGTCCCCTACATCATTTAATAGACATTTAAACTGTATTTGTGGAATTAACTGATTTGTCGAATAACATAAAAGCGAAAAGTGATTTAGTGACAATTTAACTGTAAAAAGCAATAAGTTTACACCGAAATACGACGCTTTCTGAACATTGCTCAAGGGTATGTTATCTCTGGAATTACGTCGTGTAGTTGTTGAATACGCGACGTACCGACGCCTTGACGACGGAATAATAATTAACAACTCAATATCCTCGCAAAAATCACGATGTGACATCAGTTTTGGTGATGGATCGACGATTCAAGACATCATATTTTCGACGTTTGGATAACCATTTTCAAACTGGTCATAAGAACCACAGTCAGCAAGTTCGCGTAAACCGAAAAGTCTGTCGCGAACACCCAAATGACTTTTGGTTATCATTTCAGATCAAGGGAGTCATCGCGTTATCGAGTGGTGCAGTCACTATATTTATAAGTGGAGAAGATCGATAGACATCGAACACCATTGCTTTAATTACAAGCAAGGGCGGCGCACACACTCCAGCGTGCTGCTCCATCGAGGCGTTGATATCAGTTTTGAGAGAGAGTATCTGAAATATAACCAATCCGCGCGAGGAGTTTGTTTTTATAATAGTTACATATTGGTGTTGTTGTGATCGACGGACGCCGTTCCACGTCTTTTCGACTGGGACAACCATCACCATCGAGCCGAGACAAAACGAGACGTCACAGCTTGCACCGCAAATATTGCAATCCGAATCAAGCGTCGACAACTTGTCTCATTATTCAGAGGTTAAAGGCAGACTGAAAAATTCCCTGGTCCGAAATGGATTTGATCCCACGACGCCACCGTTTCTAAGCACGTCCTTATCGGTAACCACCAGGTTATTAGAATTGTTCTTTTGAGAGGGCAGAGCCGACTTCCATCTCCATCCTTTCCTAATCTGATAGACCGATGACCTCCCTGTTTGGTCCCCTCCCCCGAATCAAATGGTTCAAATGGCTCTGAGCACTATGGGACTTAACATCTATGGTCATCAGCCCCCTAGAACTTAGAACTACTTAAACCTAACTAACCTAAGGACAGCACACAACACCCAGCCATCACGAGGCAGAGAAAATCCCTGACCCCGCCGGGAATCGAACCCGGGAACCCGGGCGTGGGAAGCGAGAACGCTACCGCACGACCACGAGATGCGGGCCCCCGAGTCAATAAAGGTATTGGACCACTACAGTTCGGATACAATGAAAATGCTACAGCAAGTCAACATGTTGCCCTTGTCAAGAGTGCATACTCTTCGTTTATTCTGTGTTTTAATCATTTCTTCGAAAATCTGTAATTAGCGGAGAACGTACAACAATAGAGCTACTTCTGTTTTGGGAAACATGACTCTCACTCTCTCTCTCTCTCTCTCTCTCTCTCTCTCTCTCTCTCTCTCTATTTCTCGAGTTTACGGTCACTCAACAGCAAGTTTATCAATGCCCTTACAGGTAGTAAAAGAAACGAACAAGAAAGAGGCTAAAAATGTTGTCACACGCGAGAAACAAGCCTAATAAAATGACACTCATTCACTCTCACCCCACTCGTGTTGATCCATGCAGTCACTCTGTCTTACACACGCCGTAAGACAACTGAGAAAAGATTGAAAGGTGCTGTATCAGGGATTAAAGCGTAATTAAAATGACAGAGCAGCTAAAATAACAGCCCAGGGAATCTGACTAGCTGATCAGTTACAAAAAACAAAGGTGAACCAGTCTGTAGAAGACTTTAAAGTTGTTAAAACTGAAATTAAAACAAGAAATATCAGATAAGAGCTAAAATAGCAGCACAGGGATATGTGACTGGCCGCCCACTTACAAAAAACATGCGTAAGCCAGTCTACCAGTTAAGACATAAAACATCTCACTGAAATCTTAGGAAACAAGTTGCGCATATCTTAAAGCATGAAAGCATGAAAGCTCTAAGCACATTCGTTTGAACATCACTTAAAATAGATGAGAATCTGTCGGCAAATCTGCTGCTGCCTTCTGATCTGAAAATAAAACACAGTGTAGCAGAATGTGACACACATTGATCTGTACGCCATAAGCACCACACGATGGAGGGGGTCTCGCCGGAGTAAGAAGCCAGCATCATAGCACTGTGGTCCATGCGAGGGCGAGTGAGCGAGACCTCATCCCGCCTGCGTGGCTGCAAGGAAGTGCAGGATGTGTTGACACATGGTACGTTCCAAGCGGCTGTTTAGTTCTATGCCAAATAGTACCTCATTTATGACTCTTGTGAATCTGCTGGTCTGAAGTGAATACCTCGGCAGTAACCAATGGTAACTGACAACTTGATTGTTTTGAGAAACTGCACTGTAAAGTTTAAATAAAATCTCGTGAATGAGATGTATGAACGACATCCATTGAGATTTTTTATTCAGATAAGTCGGTGTTTTCAAATATTTCTCGTGTACACACACTTTTAAAATTAAAAATTCTAACCGAAATTTTATTTTAAAAATACGTGAATTGGTACTTAATGTTGCTTATTTGTAAACTTCACATGAGATACCATCGAGTTACCACTGTTTACCTGCTGGGTGTATTATGAAAGATTTCGATGAAACCTCACGAAAGTACAAATTTTAAAAGCCGAAATTGTTTCTATTTTTGATATTCAGATCTGCATTACCGACATCTGAGCGAATGGTGTATTACAACCCCAAAATTTAACCTATAAAATCACATGACCATATGGCATTGATGTCCGGGAGTCCCCATCTGGGACAGTACGGCGTCCAAGTTGCAGGTCTTTTCAGCTGACGCCACACTAGGCGACCTGTGAGTCGCTGATGATGAGGACAACACAACACCCACTCCCCGAACAGAGAGGAAGTCTCCGACCCAGTCGAGAATCGAACCCGAGCCCACTGCATGACAGTCAGATGTGCTTTTTTTATAATCTCATTTTGTTTTTTATTGTTCGCCGCTTTGTTTCGAGGCGGACGTCCGATGACATCCGTTTATGTTCATTGTTGATCCAGTCACTCAGTTTTTTATTACAGAGGGCAGCTAACTCTCTGACCGAACATGTTGAGATACCGTGCCGGCATCACTGAGCTTAGGAACGGACAATTAATCTATACTTCAGCACTAAAAAACTAATTTTATTGTCGCCCTACTACGGCACGTAAATAAAATTAAGGATGGCCTTTAACATTTCTGCCATCACACGGCCATGTAAACTCACGAAAGCATTGTGAGGGACACAATGTAACATTGTTTATTTGCTTAAAGAATTATTCACGTTTACCTGAATACCAACAACTTTTGAAGCAAGTTGTCGTTCGAAGACATATTCAGGATCTTTATTTCAGTCGAATTTATCCACATCATCTGCCGATTTTTACAGTTCGTTCCTGAAAAACATTTTCCTGACACGAACAACGCACGCGTTACTATTATTAGCAGCCATGAAAAAGTTGACGTAAGTGAGAATGTAACATCAGAGACAGTTCGCCATTTCCTCATCGACTGCACTATTTACAGCCGAGGTCTTCAATTGTCTATTGCTCGATAATGTTCGTCCAGCGATTAGTGATGTTGTACCCTTCCACGTTAACCTTCAAACATTGCTAGTACAGAAATGTCGAGTTTTACAGATACATAATGGAGGCAGAACAAACACATATCCGTATTATAGCTTCATTGCTTTTTTACTTCAGTTGCAGCTGTTGGAGCTGGGAAACTTTCCTTGTTACCATCGTCGGTAACGTTCTTGTAACCAGTGTAGTTCCATTAAAACTCAAACGTTCACGGCTAATTTTATATACCACTGAGTCGATATGTTATTGAGTCATCCTTGCTAATGAATAGTATATCAACTTTTTATTTCAGAAGTGATCTTTAAATAACCATAATCGTGGTCGTCCCCTTCTGTTCAAGTCTCTGCTCAGACTAGCTGAAAATTGCCTCCTAGCATCACTGTCTCATCGAGTGAAGTAACTTCCTTCCCTTCTGCGCACAGATGAAAAGGAAACAAGGATACATTGTTGGTGCTATCTTTTAGGCACGACCAGAAGAAGTTGTGGATGTAAAGTTAAAGAAACGACCATTCACTCACTTTCCTTCAGAGTCGCTTCGCAACCGAGGAGCAGTCGGCACGGAGATGCGGCCACTTGAAACGTCCAAATAGAGGTGAAAAAAAAAGGACGACCGGGGAACGAACATCTGCTGAATGTCGGGCACAATTCTTCTGCTCCATTCCTCAGAGTACAGAGCGACAAATAAACGCCATCCGGCGCGCACCGTTTGTGCGACAAAAGCTCGCGACAACACCGTTCCTCGTCGTCACAGTGCTGGGTTGGAACAGCGTGGGGTGAGGGGTGAGTAGTGAGGGGTGAGGGAGGCAGGCAGGCAGGCGACCAGCGTGAAAAGAAAACAAGTGAGAGAGATAGGCGTATGAAAACAAGGCAATCGCCCCGGTGGAAGATTGCGCTCCGAGCGTCGGAAGGCATGTTACCATGGCGGTGTCTTGAGCAGGCGTGTTTCATCGCAGCTTCTGCCTCACTGCACATGTCTCCTCAGATCGTCCTAATACCCCTTCTCTCTCTCTCTCTCTCTCTCTCTCTCTCTCTCTCTCTATCCATCAGACTAAGGTCTGTAGGTTCCGCAGACTGGTTCGACAGTTTATCGCACGAGCACTGTGTCCACAAACCGTCGTATTTACCATGGCTGTAAATACAGACTTGGGAAATATACGCGGCTAGGAACGCGCCTCTTACAAGGAATTTTTCTTTGGACAACATGAAACAAATTCACAGTGTGATGTTACAATCGTACATATGTATTTCAAAATAGTAAACAACTTCCAAATCCCAACCCCTAATTCTTTAAAGAATAGAACGTCCGTATACAGAACGTCATATCTTTATAATTATATGACGTACACCAATATACTTTTACAGCTGCATTCAGTGGCATATGCGTGTACTGTTTGCAGAATGTATTGCGAATAGACTCAGTAGTGAAGAAGTCATAGATTGAAACGTCATTTATGAGATCTGCAGTTACTCTGCATGAACGGCGAAAATGTAGGAAGCGATAAACTCTTTTCCTTTCATCATTTTTTGGGGGGTCTCAGAGAGAAAAAGTTTCGTAAAGCCTAGAAATTATATATCAAATTTGTTGCAAGTCACAACGTGCTCTCATTCTTAAATACTTCTTGAATGAGATCTCAATATGCTCATTCGCAACAGCTTCCAGTCGTCTGCCAACTTCAGGTCGATTAGCAGCGGCTTAGAACGTCAACTAAGCCTCTGTTCAAGAACAGCATTCTCAGTGAGGCAGTAATGTGACTGGTGTAGTATTTTAGAGAATAGACGACTCCTCTCCTGGGAGAGATCCCCGGAGTCGTCTACAGTAGATACGGTGCGTCATGTACATCCTGTCTTGTGGACTCTGTCTTCCGTATAGCAAGCGCGGGGGTTTATCATTGCTCGTCCACTTGACTGTGAGTGTTTTGTCAGTTGTTGCCCTCTGCGGAAGAGGCAGGGACCAGAGAGAACTCAGGCACTCGCAAAGGAGAGGGTGGTTTATTAATCATAGCACGTTCAAATTTATGGTGAAAGGAAATAAGGATGGGAAAGACCACGAGGTGCAATCAGTGTGTATATCTGGCTGCCTCATCCAGAGGCTTTCCGGTAGCCATTGAGGAAACAGGGTGCAACCAGCTGCAGATTGTGACACACCTTGGAGTAAACAATGCCTCTCTCCTGGCTTCCGAGGTCATACTTGGATCATGTCAGCTACTGGCAGAGGAGACTGAGAAATAAACCTTCCTCTCGGAGTTTCAGAGATGCTCACAATTCGCAGTATTGTTCTTAGAACTGATCGTGGCCCCCGTTTGTGAGTCTAATAGAAAAGCTGGACTGCCACTTCGTCCGAAAGAACTATATACTTATATGGATATGGTGTCTGTTCTTTCGGATATGTCCGAAAGAACAGACACCATATCCATATAATATATAGTTCTGGCAATACCGGCCATGACTTTCTTCTGTGCGGATGCACACATATTGCCCGAACTCTTACGGGGCTTGGTAAGAATGTCTTCCACGAGTAATGAGTGTTCTGGGTAGGGACGCTACGAATGTAGATTGTGGATATACAAGGTGAGAATGTGGGTCTCGCGGGAGACGTGCTCGAGATAGTCCCTGCAGTCGCACTATCCTCTGCGGCTCAGATGGATAGTAAGCAGGAGATCCCGGTCGGGGAACACATTTTCACCTGTCTCCGTTGATATATATCAACGCCCGTCAGCAGCTGTAGGTATTAATATATAATTCTAATTTCGTTCTACACGGCTGCAGGTCATCAATGGTGTTTGTTCTTTTGAACATGTCGAAAGAACAGACACCACATCCATATAAGTATAGAGCTACATAAAGTCGTTTGCACGCCCAGTCGCACAATTCAAGCAACAAACAGTTCTTAAGAGAACAATTAAAAAACTGAATATTGTGTAACAAGTATGAGAAACCTCCAGTGCCGTTTTGTCACATGTAAGTACGAGAAATACATGTCAAAGTAAAACTGACAATCAGAAAACTAACAGGAACTAGTGGATGAGCTGGGTCTGGGAAGTTAAAATGTCACACAAGCGCCAGCACATAACAGGCCACCGAAAAGTTCCTGTTTGTGGTCGTTGCTGCAGCGTATATGCAACATAGCATAATTCCGAGGCGCGTTTATAAGCACCGATATGTAGGCAAGAGATTAATGTGGCGTTTTTCTTTCCAACGTATGTGGGGTAAATATGGAAACATGAACCATGGAGATGTTATTACCAAATGCTTCCAAACAGGACCAACAGTCTGTTATTCTTTCCTTAGGTGCCAAAGGGCAAACACCGGTAGACATCCATGAAAGAATGAAGAACGCCTTTGGGGCAAGACCTCTGTCGAAAATCACCGTTTTGGAATGTTACGCCAAGTTCCGAAGATGTGCTGATGCTTTATGATGATGCACCTTCCCATACGGCAAATATCGTAACGCAGAAATCACGACAACTCAGGCGAGAGACACTCTAACACCCTCCCTATAGTTCTGATCTGTCCCCGTGCGGGTTATTACGTCTTTGGTCCCTCGGAAGAAAGACTTTGGAGGGTCCACGATTCCTGTGGGAAGAGGATGTGCAGCAGGCATTTACGGACATACATCGATTCTGGACTGTATGGCTTTCGAACGGAAATTTTTTGATCTCTACTTATATACACTCTAAGACAAAAAAAAAGCTATGCACCACGAAGGAATTATCTGAATGGAACAGAAATCGGTAGAGGCATGTACATGTACAGCCAAACAAATGATTACAATTTCAGAAAAATTGCTACAGCGTGTATACAACATAGCATAATTCCGATGTGCGTTTACAAGCACCGATTTGTGGGAAATTGAATGATTCATTCAAGAGAGAGAGCTTCACAAATTGAGCAAGTCAGTAACGTGCTGGTTCAGCTCTTGGCTTATGCAATCAGTTATCCGGCTTGTCACTGACTGATGGATGTCTTCCTGACAGATATCGTGCCAAACTCTGTCCAATTGGTCGTCAAAATCCCTAGCTGGTTGGAGGACTCTGCCTATAATGCTCCAAACGTTCTCATGTGGAGAGAGATACGACGACCTTGTTGACCAAGATCGGGTTAGGCAAGCACGAAGACAAGCCGTAGAAACTTTCGTCCCGTGCGGGCAGGCATTATCTTGCTGAAGTGTAAGCCCAAACTGGCTTTCCATAAGGAGCAACAAAATCGGAACGCAGATTATCTTCGGCTTCGAATCGTGCTGACTGGAGTAGAATTGTGTTCAGTGAAGAGTCCCGCTTCGACTTGAGCCCGGATGGCCAGCGAAGATGTGTCTGAAGACGCCCCGGACAGTAGTGGATACGAACCTGACTGTTGCCAGCTATACGGCCAGACAACCAGGACTGGTGGTCTAGGGTGCTGTTTCTTTTCGTAGTAGGATCTAATCGGTTGTCATCCGCGGCACGCTTACAGCGCAGCGGTACGTCGATGATATACAGTGCCCGGCTTGATGCCCTTCATGATAAGCCATCTTGAACTTACATTTCAGCAAGATAATGCCGGTCCGCACACGGCAAGAGTTTCTGCTGCTTGTCTTCACGCTTGCCAAACCCAAACTTAAGCAGCAATGTCGCCGGATCTCTCCCCAACCAAAACGTTTGGAGCATCATCGACAGGACCCTCCAACCAGTTCGGGATTTTGACGATACAACAACCCAATTGGACAGACTATGGCACGATTTCCCTCAAGAGGACATCCAACAACTCTACTAATTAATTCCAAGCCGAATAACTGCTTGCTTAAGGGCCAAAGGTGAGCCAACGTGTTATTGATTCGCTCGATTTGTGTAGCACTTTCTCGTGAATAAAGCATCATGTTTTTCTGTGATTGTGATCATTTGTTTCCCATACGGATAATACCTTCGTAGTGTGGTCGCCATTGTTTTTGTCTTAAAGTGAATATTCGTCCATAACTCTGCAATCAATTTTGTGTTGGTATCTTCACGAATTTAAAGCTACAGGAACGAAGAATTGTTTTGAAACACATTTTGAAAAATGTATTTCTTGAGCCCAGATACGTGTGTCTACTCCCTTAAATAAACCACAAGTTTCCAGTGTTACACATAAAAAACAATGCTTGGCCGGGTACAGAAATTAGCGATGTTTATCTTTTGATAAGCAGAAAAAGCGGTTTCAAAGGTAAGGGGATTCTTTGTTATTCGTGAGTTAGCGATTGATGAGATGAATTGAAACCACCGTACCAGTCCATCAAGCAGGGAAGCAAAACTTCCCTTCCATTCCCGTGCGTTTCCATCGCGTGATGTTTACACAAACTTTGATGAAATTGTTTATTCATGCCGTAACTAATACATATGCATTTAGCAGTACCTGTTTATTGGTTTTCATTATCTTCAAAGCCCGACGGCGTTTTGCATGTCCAGGCAGTTGTTGACAGGCAGACTGGCAAACAGAATTACTGCATGATGCATTTCGTGAATCGGATAATCAAACGGGCTCGCGTGCGTCTACATTTCTGGAATGACAAACGGGAAGCCTTCGCATTGTCCACTCCCACATTTATCAATCTCACTAGAGTAAAGATTTCCGGTACCCACCGTACGTTTTCCAAACCAATGAACTCTCGCATCCCACTAAATTTTGAATCCGTATGTAACATATTGTTTATTTAGCTGTTGCTAAACAGGTGTTACTCAAAATAAGTGTTTAATGAAACACTTATTGACATTACTCAACAGATCACGCTCTCACTTTTTGCTGAGCTGCATACTTCGAAACAAATTATGCTGTGGAAGAGGTTTCCTGATGATGGGATCTGCGCGATGAAGTTACATTTTACTCTGCTGATTCGCGCATCATTGTTATGACTATTATGTGCATAGGCATCCACAAGGATGTGGCAAGATCCTCTGCTAGAATCTGGAATACAGATTTTTTTATTCATTAAGCATCCTGTATACGATCAAACTTGTTTGTCAAATTCGCTGTTTCCTCTCGACGTGTTTCTCAAACAATCCCGTACATATAACAACAAATTATGTCAATTTAACCTATTTTTAAGCAGATGCTGCTCGTGTCGTGTATTATTTTGACACAAATTGGAATGGCTACCAGTGCAGACAAAGCTTTTCTTGCACTGAATTGAGTATTGTATAAAGAATGCAAAGGAAACAAGATGCTGGTCCTGGGAATGGTTAAAATCGAGAGAAATATATATATAAAAATTTGCCAATGGAAACATTACATTCAGAACACGATGACTATGTCAGCCGAATCGTCGGTCTCTCTTTTAATAACTGAACTGTTTCGCCCTCACATTGAAAAAGAAGACGCAAGTATGCGAAAAGTTATTCTATTCCACTTGGTCCTCTAATGACGGTTCATTAAAATATTATAGTGTGTGGACATATACGCCGTCCGTGGAACCATAGAGTTTTTTTTAATTGATTTAATTGCTCTCCGCTTGTATGTTGTGCGGAGAATATTGATTTTCTTTTTAATCTGTTCGTCAGTAATGCATGGCTGGGAAAGAAGGAACGTCTCTACCATTTTGATAACTGCCAGTGCTATTTTGTTTCTATCGTAGTTTGCAGTTTCCATAGTTAAGAAAATCAATACGGTGAGATAAATTGTAATACAGCTCTCTATCGCTAAACATGAACGACGAAACATCGACGAAAAACAAAGTCCGCCAACTTATCAAGTATGCCAACAGTCAAAATTTCTCTCATGAAGATACAGTGTACACATTTACACACAAGCGCATCCATACGCTAGTTTAAAGGACGGGGGCAGGGGGGGGGGGCGGCTCGACGTAAGGGTATGGAGTATTTTTAATATTTTGGAAGGTGAATGGAGACTATTAAGTGACCACGAAAAAGTTCCGATAGTGAAGAAATTAAAAGATTTTCTTGGGAAAACATCTGATTTCACTATATTTTTGCTTTCCCTGTGAGCAGGGGTGGGGGGGGGAGGAGTTATATGTGCCCCCCCTTGCCTGCTTGTATGGGCGCCATTGTTGCCTATACAATGGGTGTTTCAGCTGCCCCTACTTACTGATTTTATGCAACTGCAACGCCTTAAAACATCACATTCAAGTCTTCATATTCCCTCGTTTGCTACATGACAACCATTAGTCCTTCAGAAAAAAATAAACAGGACCTTATGTAGCATTTATGTTACATTTTGTACTAGGATACTTTTCACTAGAGGCCATAGTTTTCGAATTATTCAAGACAAACATACGAAAGAGACCATTAAACGGGTTTTCCTTGAATAACTCGAAAACCATGGCCTCCAGCAAGACATATCTCAGTACAAAATTTAACTACATTAAATTTTCAACAAAATCGTCCTGTCCATTTTTCCTCTAGCGCTAATAGTTTGCGCGTAGGGACTGAGAGAAAACGAAAAACTCGAGCGTGGCTTTTTTAGACATTACGGGTTGCATAAAACCCAGTATGTGCTTAGCGTCATGTCCAACAGAGCAGAGACCGCACATATGTACAGAGTGTAAAAAGTATAAGTGCAGATATTTCTGTTGATGTCTGAACAACATTACATCAGTATTTACTTCACTTACAGACTATTATAGCTGTTACAAGTCGTATGTTTTTAGGTTGGATATTCCCTCCAAGTACACGTGACAAGAGTAAGCCAACTGCTTATTTCCCCCTGAACAGCAGGTCAGGTGTTGGAAGTGTGGGCACATGCATACCAAACGGCCAGTCCACACTGACGTACGTAGTCCACGTAGTGGTGCAGTTACGACCGTGCAGAAAGCGTTAGGTCATAAAGTTTGTGACGTATTTGTGGGGAAAGTCTGACGCCGAGAAAAAACAACCAACACACCGGTGTGAGTACATATTAAGGTATCACATATAAAAATACCTGCACTTATACCCGTTACACTCGGGGTATTTGTGTATATTTTCATGTCTATGAGCGCGACAGCTCTTCCAATTATTTCGGTACGGATGCGCATTACGTCCGAACCCCTGTGGGAATCAGGGTGAGCTGCCAGCAGGAGGAAATGGGACAGGGGCGCTACTTGCGTACGGCACGATAGCGGTTTGTGTCGGATGGGAAGCGTGCTAGGGTAGCCGACGCGATCCAGGCGACAGCTCGCGTTACGCAGGAAATCAGGGCTCAACTCTCGGTCTGGCACAAGTTTTTACCTACAGTCTTTGGATTTATTTCAAAGCCCGAAACCGGCTGATGTTGATTTCGCGTAATTTATATAATTTCTCTCAGTTACTATAAACACGCTCTATGTTTGACAAACACGTCAAACAGCGGCGTACAAAAACTAATATTTTACAAGCCTACTAAAGTTTGACAAATTATTTGATCGTGTAAGGGTCGCTTTACAGAACACCCTTTCATTTCTACAAATGATTGTTGGTGACACGGTTCACCTGCAGACCAAACGTTGTGAGAGTGCGGTGAGAAGTGGGTTTAGCAATCGCTGTATAACATGGGTTTGTCTGACGGCCAGGCTGTTCACGGGAAATTATACCGTTTACTTCGGGAGGAGGCGTTTCGGCGCTGTATTGCGGTTAAGGTGGACGTGAATACTTGCAGAACGCCAAAGAAGTGAAGCTTCCATTCTTTTCCTGTCATTCTCTCGAACAGCTGGAAGAAGCCCGCTTAAAATTATATTAGCTTGTTTTACAGCACTTCTGTGGCTGATAGGGAAGTCTGGTTCACGACCGTGGACTGTACCGCCTACCTGACTCTTCCCCCTTCCCCCTTGGCACTTAGTTGTAGATATTTAAGCCGGCCTCAGTGGCCGAGCGGTCCTAGGCGCTCAATCCGGAACCGCGCGACTGCTACGGTCGCAGGTTCGAATCCTACCTCGGGCATGGATGTGTGTGATGTCCTTAGGTTGGTTAGGTTTAAGTAATTCTAAGTTCTAGAGGACTGATGGCCACAGAAGTTAAGTCCCATAGTGCTCAGAGCCATTTGACCCTTATTTTTTTTTTTTTTAGATATGTTGGAATGTTCAAGACAACATTGATGTTGACTCTGACGGAATGGATGCTATTATAACAATTTAAGTAACACAGTCGTAGTAATTAAAACTCTGTTTCACAAAACCTAAGGAAATTATTGTCGTATTTAAAGGCTGTTAGTGGTACCAAAGTTAGTGTCAAGTCACTCCCGAATTAGTCAGGAAATGACATTTACAGCAGCAAAGCTAAAGCTCAAATGCTTAAATCTGTTTGTAAATGGTCCTTTTCAAGGGAAAACCTAAGAGAAATGCTCCAGTTTAATCCTCGTACCATTGAAAACATGAATAAATAAGCGTTAGCGTCAGTGCCGTTGAGAAACAACTGAAATCGTTGAAACCTGAACAAAGCTCCAGGGCCCGGCGGAATCCCTATCACATCCTACACTGCTATGGCTTCAAAGATGGCCCATCTTCTAACTATATCCATCGTAGATTCCGCGAACAAAAAATCCGTGCCCAGTAGTTGGAAGCAAGCACAGGTCCACCAGTTTACAAGAATTGTAGTAGAAGTGATCCAAAAACTAGGTTCCAATATTCTCGACATCGATTTGATGTAGAATCTTAGAACACATTCCGAGCTCAAACATAATGACGTATCTCGAACAGAATGACCTCCTCCATGCCAACCAGCACCGATTCCGAAAACATTGATACCCAACTTTCATATTTCTCACATGACGTACTGAACGTTTTGGATCAAGGCAGTCAGGTAGATGCAGTATTTCTTGATTTTTCGAAAATCGTTGGACTAAGTACCACATCATCACGATCACATGTGGTATCAAGCGAAACTTGTGACTGGAGTGAGGATTTTTAGTAGGGAGAATTCAGCATGTTGTCTTGGGTGGGGGGGGGTCATCGTCAGATGTAGAAGTAACTTCAGCTGTGCCCCAAGGAAGTGTGTTGAGACATCTATTGTTCATGCCGTATATTAATGCACCTGCGGACAATGTTAATAGTAACCTCAGACTTTTTGCAGATGATGGAATTATCTATAATAAACTAGTGTCTGAAAGAAGCTGCAAATATTCACTCAGATCTTGATAAGATTTGAAGATGGTGCAAAGACTGGTAACTTACTTTAAATGTTCGTAGATGTAAAATTGTGGATTTGACATAACGAAAAACGTAGTAGAATATGACTATAACATCAATGAATCACTCCTGAAATCAGCCATGTCACACAAATACCTGGGTGTTAACGCTTTGCAGGAATACGAAAAGGAATGATCACTTAACCTCAGCCGACCGCTGTAGCCAGCGGGTCTAGGCGCTTCACTCTGGAACTGCGCGACCGCTACGGTCACAGGTTCGAATCCTGCCTCGGGCATGGATGTGTGTGATGTCCTTAGGTTAGTTAGGTTTAAGTAGTATAAGTCTAGGGGACTGATGACCTCAGATGTTTAAGACCTATAGTGCTCAGAGCCATTTGAACCATTTTGAACTTTGTCTCAGTCGTGAGGAAAGCAGGTGGTGGACTTTGGTTTATTGGTAAAATGTGGGGAAATGCAATGGGTCTACAAAGGATATTGCATAAACATCACTCGTTCGACCCTTACTGACGTGTGTGGGACCACTACGAAACAGGACTAACAAGGGATGTTGAACGTATGTAGATAAGGGCAGCACGAATGGTCACAAGTTTGTTTGAGCCTTGGGAGAGTGTCATTGAGATGCTGAAGAAACTGAACTGGCAGACTCTTGAAAATAGACGTAAACTTCCCGACAAAATCTACCTACAAATTTTCAGGAACAGCCATTAAATCATGACTCTAGGAATATACAACCCCTACGTATCGCTCACAATGGGATCGTGAGGACAAGTTCAGATTAATTACAGCAGACTCAGAGGAAGTTAAACAATATTCTTCCTGCACTCCATATGTGTAAGCAACGAGACGAAAAGCTAATGACAGGTACAATGCGCCATACCCTCCGCCATACATTTCACAGTGGTTTGCAGAGTATAAATATAGATGTAGATTCTGGAAATTTGTTCTTTCTCAGGAGCGTACAGTTCCCATACATGGATGAGAATAACATTCACGCTCAGTCTACTCAAGCTTACCAACAACATTCTTATGAGATTTATCACGATCTGCCTGGTTCGGTCAACACATCTCGGCAGATGTGTGCGAATATATATTTATAACACGCGCGAATTGACTTGATGGAGCACTGAACGCACGGCAGAAACGCGCACGTATCGTCAAATATCTGCCTATTTCCACTAACTAAACCTTTTAACTTCTTGTTCTGTTGCGAATTTGGAAGGTTCACTTACTGGTTATTACGCAAATAACTCAACAGATTAGCTTTCTGTTGTATCACGTATCGGTACCACCCCACGGGCGTCATTGCATTGGTAATGGAATTGCAAGTTTCCGTTCGACTCCAATACCAGTCGCACAGGACTTGGCAGACCCAATGGTGTGCGACTGCTATGCCACATCTCCAATGGTTATGTACCACGAGCGTCCTCTACCGTCGCAATACAGGAGCTCCTGCGGCAGAGTGATGTCTCACTTGTATCCTGGACTGTCTGGATCCTGCGGCAGCGCGCTGTCAGCGATCCGCTTTATAAAGCCTGTCAGAGAGATACATCACTTATAATATAACGGCTTCATTTTAGTTTACATTAATATTGTTATCATATTCGGATGCCACATTCAAATGTACCCCAGTATACTCTTTTCAACCTTTCTTGCTTTTACGCAAATACACATCAAAATGATTATTCACCCATTGGGAAATCAAACAGATTTTCTGAAAAGTATGAATAAATACGGAGCTGTACATGAAAGAACATCCAAGTGGAGCTGAAATTTTCAACTTGCTCCCAAATACCAACTTTCAGACTTAATCGTAATGCTCGATGCATAATATTGTAGTGACGTGATCCCTTACTAAACAGAAAAGACACACAAAACAATTAGCTGTTCTCTTCTTTCGCAAAACTATTGTTAATCATAAATCATTTCTACTCGTAATTCAGTAAAAATCCACATTCCTTAGTGATTTATAGCAATACGACAGCTCCTCTACGCTCCTAAATAGCTTGCAGAGTTTCAACAACATTAGTCACGCGGAATCTCATGTTCTTTATTGCACCATTCTATCCCCTTCCATTAACTGAGTCGTTCAAATTCTTATCTTCATACATTCGATGGCCAGAAAAGCTCTTGTCATACCTGTTTCCCTCTTCCTTTCTCCACTTTCCTTCAACTGCCAGTTACTCTGAGCTACACAGATATTAATCTCTCCTGGCGTGGCCATTAAAATTGCTACACCACGAAGACGACGTGCTACAGACGCGAAATTTAACCGACAGGAAGAGGATGCTGTGATATGCAAATGATTAGCTTTTCAGAGCATTCTACTAGGTTGGCGCCGGTGGCGACACCTACAACGTGCTGAAATGAGGAAAGTTTCCAACTGATTTCTCATACACAAACAGCAGTTGTCCGGCGTTGCCTGGTGAAACATTGCTGGGATGCCTTGTGTAAGGAGGAGAAATGCGTACCATCACGTTTCCGACTTTGATGAAGGTCGGATTGTAGGCTATCGCGATTGCGGTTTATCGTATCGCGACATTGCTGCTCGCGTTGGTCGAGATCCAATGACTGTTAGCAGAATATGGAATCGGTAGGTTCTCACGTCTCGATCCCTGAGTCAACAGATGGGGGCGTTTGCAAGAAAACAACCATCTGCACGAACATTTCGACGACGTTTGCAGGGGCATGGACTATCAGCTCGGAGACCATGGCTGCGGTTACACTCGACGCTGCATCACAGACAGGAGCCCCTGCGATGGTGTACTCAACGACGAACCTGGGTGCACGAATGGCAAAACGTCATTTTTTCGGATGAATCCAGGTTCTGTTTACAGCATCATGATGGTCGCATCGGTGTTCGGCGACATCGCAGTGAACGCACATTGGAAGGGTGTATTCGTCATCGCCATACTGATGTATCACCCGGCGTGATGGTATGGGGTGCCATTGGTTAGACGTCTCGGTCACCTCTTGTTCGCATTGACGGCACTTTGAACAATGGACGTTACATTTCAGATGTGTTATGACCCGTGGCTCTACCATTCATTCCATCCGTACGAAACCCTACATTTCAGCAGGATAATGCGCGACCGCATGTTGCAGGTCCTGTACGGGCCTTTCTGGATACATAAAATGTTCGGCTGCTGTCCTGGCCAGCACATTCTCCAGATCTCTCACCAACTGAAAACGTCTGGTCAGTGGCGGCCGAGCAACTGGCTCGTCACAATACGCCAGTCACTACTCTTGATGAACTGTGGAATCGTGTTGAAGCTGCATGGGCAGCTGTACCTGAACACGCCATCCAATCTCTGTTTGACTCAATGCCCAAGCGTATCAAGGCCGTTGTCACGGCCAGAGGTGGTTGTTCTGGGTACTGACTTCTCAGGATCTATGCACCCAAACTGCGCGAAAATGTATCCACATGTCAGTTCTAGTATAATGTATTTGTCCAATGAATACCCGTTTATCATCTGCGTTTCTTCTTGGTGTAGCAATTTTAGTGGCTAGTAGTGTATTAATTAAAGATAAAGAAACTAGAATATATAGAATAAACATGACAGGAAGTGTTGCAGCGCGATCTAGTATGTGACAGATTTCCTGGATAGACGAGGTCCTTTAGTATAGTCTGCATACTGTCATATTTTAATAGTAGGTGACAGAGAAGTTACAGTATCAAAAACATACATGACATACAGGGTGCGTCACACCTAATGAAGAGGCACTTTTTTCGGAAACGTTGCGTTCTATGTTTTTCGGATGACATGAGTTTCAGGCATACACATAAGCTTTGTAAGGGTGCGGATACCAAAACCTCTACTACGTATCTAATTTTATCGTTTCGTATCTCTCTGGATCGAAAAATCACAGATGGCGGAGGATTCCCCGTCAGCTAAAGAATGAGGTGAGTGACTGGCGTCTGCAAAAAGGCAGTGAACGGAGTGAGATCATGGAGTAAATATCGAGGGATATTCCCAAAGTAAGTCTCGTCATTGTGTTTGAAAGAGGAGATTGTACACCAGGTGACACAAACAAGCGCCATATGAATCCACCCACGTTGCTTGTTCAGTGACGTCAGGAGAGAAGGGAGGGCTAATGCATGTGCAGGAGGCCGAAGAAGAGAGAGCAGCAGTAGATCGGCGTGTCCGATGTGGTCGTCAGAGGAAGTGCGAGCTATTATCCGATATGAATGGACACGTGGACTTAGTGTGTTTCCGTCATCCGTGAATGCTCATAGACCGTGCGTGGTGAAGAAGTCATATCTTGTTAAATGGTTGGCCGCTGGTGTTGCATGGGCAGAGAAGAGTGGTCGAGTGTGGAGGATGAAGTTCGATGTGGGTGTCCCCCTACATCCACGAATAAAAACAACATTGCTAGATTACAGAATATGGTGTTAGCGGACAGGCGCATAACGGTGTCAGATGTGGCATCCAGTACTCAAGCCCGCCACATACTTCATGATGTGTTGGATTACAGGAAAGTGTCCGCAAGATGGCTGCCGAGAAACCTGACCCCGGATCACAAGAGTGCAAGGATGGAAATCAGCCTCGACCACTCGATGCAGTACGCGCGAGACGGAAATGTGTTCCCGTTCAGAATCATCACAGGCGATGAGACATGGGTGCACCACTTTACCCCAGAATTCAAGGCCGCCTCAGTTAAGTATAATCAGTGCAGTTCACCAGTGCGGAAAAAATTCAAAGTGTCACCTCGCTCCTTTCGGTGTGATTCTCCTTGATTTCCTCCCGAAAGGGACCGTCAGTGCGGCACGCTATTGCGATGCCCTCACCAAGATCAGTATTCTAGAATGAAGATGCTGTGCTCCTGGATGAGAACGTAAAATCAGACACTGCAAGGCTCACACAGAGTCATATTCGTCGTATCGAATGGGAGAGCCTACAGCCCCGATCTTGCCTCTGCTTTCACTTGTACCCCACATCTAAAGCCGCACTCTCAAGGTGTCACTTTCAAAGGCTGTGCGACGATTCTTTGCGTCGCAGAGCACCGAGTTTTACCAGAGTGGTTTCTTGAAACTGCTTACACGCTATGGATATCTCATTGCCGGTGGTGACTATGTCGAAAAATAGAGCAAGGTATATAGTTCATGATACCATGTTGGTTTTGCATTTTGCAATAAAGTTTCCGTGTGAAAAACAATGACGAAACTTCCTTCCGAACGTCCCTCGCATGTACAAACCGGGGCAAATTATTTATTCGAAGTAGTGTTGTGCTATCGAATCAGCAATAGATAACTAACATGACAGAGTGAATGGGTTGTGTTGATGTAACTGAGTTGTTAGATCGATATACGTGCAATATGTGCTGTGCACATAACTGGAAAAATGATTGTAATATTAGTCTGTAAAGCTGCGCTGAAGTAGGCCTATGGGGAGCATACAATTTTTGTATCGAAATAAATATTTCCCTAGAGCAGTGACACAATTTGTCGATGATCCTTCCACTTAATAGGCCTAAAATTTACGGTGGTTGTCGAATTTTCGCTGTTAGGACTTATGAACTTCGTCATTGGCGATATTTCTTAGCGGAATCAGTAACACTAATAAATTGAATTTCCTATATGTGAGAGCAATAAATTTCATTCAGAACTCTTTCCTCGTTTTCTTCAATAATGTTTTGCCAGTTGCTCCACATAGGATCCGGTATTTATTCAGCCTGTCGAAATCAAGTTTGACGTTATGCCGTAGCCAGTGTGTTGGTCGCGAGACACTTGCACAATATTTCTATAATCTGGAGTTACTTTCGTTCAGACTAGATATTCCACTCGAAAAGCCATATTCTTGGTCTCCTGTGCACAGATTTTCATGTTACACCTCGCACAGATTGTTGAAGGTAGAACACATATTTCTGAAGATCATCCTTCGTTCAATAATAGCATCATATCAGCGAACATAATTCTATTTAAGTATGTACTTTCATTTATTTTAACTCCTGAGCCTGTTCTGCAATTTTCTGCTTATTGCTAGACCCACAAGCATTGTTTAGAAATGATTGATTGTGCATAGGCAACTTATGTTCTACTATAAAAATCGACTGAAAAGAGAATTTTATCTTGTGGTACATCTCGGTTTCCTTGAGTTTGAGAAAGCCTTTCATAAAGTCGAGAGACTCCTCATATGGGATATTACGATTGGTCGAGGGTATTCTCCCCATCTTGTTGATGACATAAGAAGCTTATATGATGATATGAAAAGTATGTTGACAGCAAGAAGCTTATCATCTGAAGAAATATGCATCAACCAAGAAGTATGTCAGAGCTGTAGCTTATCGCCAGCCCTTTGTAATACTGACATAGAGAATGAACGTATGAACGAATACCATAAACAGTTGGAAACGAATTTCGTTTCTGAAGAGATTAAAATAAAAGAAAGTTTATACTTCTGCTGGATCAAACGTTAAAATTAGAGAAATATATTTTTATTAGCAAACAAAAATTTAATTGTAATGACTTTTAACCTATCAACTTTCGTACGAAATTTATACTATAAATTTATGTTTCTCATTGTTAAGTAGTTTCTTATTGTTATATGAAACTACCCACGAGAGACAAGAGGATTCTTCAGTAACATAAATGATACAAGAAACCAGTAGTAACGCAAAATACGTCACATAGTGCTACAAGTAACTCTGGACTGTCCAGGCTTATTACACTCAAGTGCGAGGCCTTCACACCCCCTGTTCGGAAACGTGTATTCGCCGAACAGTGCGACGTCCGAAGAGGGCCGATGTCAGATTCGAATTTTCTGGGCGACAAGAAGACCAATCTTGTTGGCACATAGAGATTCGAGAGAACATTTCCTATGTCTCTGGTTCAAATGAAACATTCTCAGCACAGAAAAAAAAATTCTGTGATATTTGGCGCTTTCATTGCTGTCTCTGAAGTATTTACTTACCGCTGAGCAGCAGAGGTCCAACTTCGTCAAGGCCTTAATCGAAAAAATTTAATAAAGACGACATTTTGTTTGCCGGCCGTATCTACCTGGATACTGAGGGAGACCCGGGTTCCCGGGTTCGATTCCCGGCGGGGTCAGGGATTTTCTCTGCCTCGTGATGGCTGGGTGTTGTGTGCTGTCCTTAGGTTAGTTAGGTTTAAGTCGTTCTAAGTTCTAGGGGACTTATGACCACAGCAGTTGAGTCCCATAGTGCTCAGAGCCATTTGAGCCATACTGAGGGAGAGTGGAAACGCAGTTCAGACAAGGCTGGAATGTAATAATCTCTGGCAGCTTTGTTCTTGTCAGCAGCGTGTGTCTCGTTGAAGAACAATACAAAGGCTAATATAGATCCTCACATTCTGATCTGCGTGCTTTTATCCGCTCGTAAGAAGAACCAGACACGAAAATGCACAAAGAGTAAGTCTAATGAAATTCGTCCCTTTTGCCATCCTTGACGGCACGCATGATTACAATTTGGAATCCACATTTTAACGAATACCACATTACAAAGACTCTAGTTGCTGATAGATGTTGTGTAGGTAAAATATTGCAGCATCATTGTAGGGAATAGATCAAACCAGAAATTAATGAAAAGGATTTTTATCCACCGTATTTAATGAAGCCATCGCCAACGGGACGTTAAAACCTAAACGTTCTTCCTTCCATTCTTTTTTCCGGTCATCACCCATTGCTTTCTACGATCTATGGCCGCAACAAACAACCTTCTCGAACGTAGTGATATCCACCATCTATAACATGGAAATGCAATGAGCAGAGGTAGGGGTGTAAATGTGGTAACCCAGTTTGTTTTTGCTGTATAAAAGAAATTACCTCTCTTTCAGCTGCAAAAATTAGCCAAAGCTAATTCATAATATTTTAGCAATGAATGCAATATTATGAAACACAAAAACTTAATATGTTAAAAATTAAAAAATTTTCTGCTTGCACAACAACTCATTAATTTTTCAATAAGTGTGGGTAATGTGGAACCGCCTTAAAATTGTGGGAAACTGACTACTTCAAACGAAAACTATTAAAATATTAGAAACTATTTTATTTCATATTCGATTTAAATTACACAAAATATTTTTAAACGCAACTGTAATAGAAAAAATGCTTCATAAGCGAAGTTCAATTGCAAAAATCGCATATGTAAATGTCTCCTTCATTTCCGGCACACAAAGAAAGACTTCAATGCTCACATACTACACACTTAATCCACAAGTCTCCCCGAATGTCTTTGGAAAATGCGCCTCCACAAAAAATACAAATGGCATCTTCTTCAGTAGGTCTTTCTTCCCCTACTGGGAGATCCAAATCTGACTCACCTGAAGAGACAGTTGGTGCATTGGGCTCTTCATCTGAATCATCAGATAACTAAAGCCGTTTTTTGCATGGTTTTCTAGGAGGAGCTTCACGTTTTTTCTTGCTTTTGGCAGGTGCCTTAGGAAGTTTCTTTTTACCCTTCAGTAAGGAGTCTTCAATGCGTGTTTTATTAGGCAAAGATGTCAAAACAGCTGATGAACCTGGCTTACGACCTCTGTTGGAAATCTTCCTCTTTAGAGGAGGGATTGGCATGATATCTTGTGGAGACACACACGTGTTTGATAAGGTATTTGACAACGAAGTTCTGTTTTCTCTTTGGCTATCTTCACTTGGGCTGTTAGTTGTCACAGGTCTGAATGCGTTCTGAGTGTCTTCTTGTCTGAGGTCATTACTTCCACCTGAAGATGCTGGTTCTCATAAGTCCCTCTCAGACTTCTCGCCTCGTCTAAAGCCGACGTGGCAGCTATAAAGTCGATTTCTGCAAAAACAGTCCTGTCACATGGGAAAATTCCAGTCTCCAAAAATCCTTTTGCGGCAATAGAGACAGTCTGGCACTTTAGGTAGACTTTCCCAAACAATTCAGATATGTCATATGTTCCTAAGGGCCAGCTGCTGTGCCGCAACCATTGGCGAACATACTCAGCGTAATAGGTTTTTAGAGCGCCCATAAAGGTCTTATCAAGTGGCTGCGTTTTATGAGAGGTGTGAGGCGGGATGCTCACGATAGTAACATGGTTCTCCCTTGCACGTTCTATAACTTGAAGGTTTTTGGCGTGACTGTTATGCCCATCAAGAATTAACAACACAGGAGATTCTTTTGAGGGATGTGCCTTAGAAATGAAGTGGTAAAACCACTAGGAGAAGAGCTCAGTTTGAATCCAGCCTGAAGGATGGCGTTTACCAATTGTTCTAGGTGGTGCTCCTTTCAGTAGATTATCAGTCCAGTTCTTCCTGGGGAAGACCATCATTTTTTTTTTTTTTGCATTTTGTTCGTTTTTGATCGATGTGTTTGGTCGTTGCGGACGTCACATGACATCCGGTCAAGTTCGTTTTGTTGATCCTACCACTCAGTTTTTTATTACAGAGGCCAACCAGCTCTCTGACCGAACACGCTGAGCTACCGTGCCGGCTGTTGGTGGTATCAAAGTACCGCCATCACTCATACAGCATATGACGGTCACCAGGGATCCTCGCTCTGCTGACGTGAGGGCACCTACTTGACGCTTACCTTTCAGTCCAATTACATGTGGTATTCTGCTCTGGACGACAGAGAGCCCAGTCTCGTCCACATTATACACACGATCAGCACTATAGAAGTGTTTACTGTACTCAGCTTCCCAAATGTCAAACAACTTGTCTACAGCTACTTTGTTGAACCCGTTTGCTCTCGAGAATGAGGTCCCCATGGGTTTGTGGATTGTGAGTTTATTTCTGTGTCGTCTAAGATAAAGGTCAAACCAAGCATTTGAAGCAAAAGGATGATTAATATTATTTCTTTCCACTAGCTGATATGCCATTCTCTTGACATCTAATCTGGTAAGGCCATACAAGCGATTATCCATTTCAATGAGATACTGTACCAACTGTTTCTCAGTAGCATCAGGTAGTACAGGCTTACGTCCAAGTCTCAAAGAAACACATTTTTCAGGTGACATATCACTATGCACAAACCTTTGAAGTGTCGTCTGAAATACACTGCGAGCTTTTACCTCTTCTTAACCCCATCTGCTTTTCCCTTAAGGCTATTATAGCCTTAATCATGTTTTCAGCATTCCACTTCTTCGCAATAGTTCTTGGTTTACGATCAGTTAGCTTTCGTGGCATCTAGAAACAGACGCAAAACGTATTGGAAGTAATATATTTGATGTTGGTATTATGGAAACGTTTCCACAATGCCATCGTATGTATGCTTCCACATTATCTACACAATGGTCATTTTAAATTTCGGTAGATTATATTAAGCAACTATCCATTTAAGGTTGACAAAGGACTGCTAAAACCTTATATGCACCTCCTTTTATAAGCTATCAGACGTAAAGAAAGATAACTACAAAGTATGTAGATAAATATAATACCACAACTTACCTCGAAAAAGGTTTAGAAAATGCGCGAACGTAAATTGCATCACTGTCACGGCGTCTATTGCTCAACTGACTGCTAATCCTCTACAGTGACAAATAGGAACTATTACAACAATTTCTGGCTGCCCCGCTAGAGTGCAGCACTCTGCAGGCCAGATACTAGACGTTTTCACATTATCCACACGGTTCCGCGCAAAAATGTCTCTAACAACATTTAACAGAAGCGTCAGAAATGAAGTAAAGTAAACTGAAAAGACGTCTACAAGCAAAAACAAAATGGTTTTGAAATATCCGGTGCCAGATGAACAAAAATTGCCCCGGCAAGTCAAAGAAATAATTACATCGAGTTACGTGCAGCTCTTGGAAGGAGAGTTTAGTAAGACACATTTGAATGCTTTGGGGACTCGTCTCCTTTTGGAGGAGAAACGTTCAGGACAATTTGAACTATCCATGTTTTTTCTTCATCAGTTGTTACGACAGTGGAGGAAACTGGATCGGGACAGAAGCACTGGATGACGAAGACTGTCAACACATCAGTTCCCGAAAACGTGATATCGTAAACGAGTGCACAGATGAAGACATCGACGGGGAGGAAAAAGTGGAAGACTATGACGCGTTTAGTGCACTTGTGCAAATGTTTACTTCGGATGACTGCGTAATAACGATCATTAAAATGGAGAATGTGTCGCGGGCAGGGGCAAATGCTAAATTCGAAATATCGGAAACATCGTACTTAAAAGTAATCATATCAGTTTGTACTCGTTCAGAGAATGTCATAATGAAATAAAGTCTCCGATTCTGCGAGGCCAGAATTAGCACAGGCTGCATGAGACGTAACCTATAGATGGCAGTTAAAATAAAGAACGTAGGTTCTGACAGATGAAATACAACTAATCTAATTTTTTTCTGAATAAATCTGCAGAAAATCCTATATGTTGCGAGTTCAGATGGCATCAGAAAACTGGAGATAAGCTTTATAGTGAGGAAGTAACTAAGTATCTCTGAGAATATGTCTGAGAACATACGGAAAATTTCAGTTTGCCCTCAGGCAATCCATATTCTTTGGTGCTTTAGCTCCAGATCTTAAATGACAGTTGTATTCCTAGTAACGTAAAATATCCTGGAATTAAAATAGAACTAGTGATTATTATTTAAAATTACTTGTTTAGAGTTCAGATAAACATTACACAAGTCGAAGTACAGCGCCACTGTGAATGCTATTCTCAGGCATAAGAGGATCTAGTTTCTGTTCGTAAGCAGCTGCAGATCTCTCTGACAACTATGAAGCAATTAGAAACAGCTTTTAAAGGTGTGCTGGGAAAACTTCATAAACACCAATTGTACGTTAAGTACTATCCTCTCCCATAGATAGTTTCTCCCCAGAGTAAGTACGGGATCTGTCTGTCACCACTCGTCCACTTGATTGTGAGTGGCACGTCATTGGTGGACCAAGCACACTGTTCAGGGGAAGCACATACAAAGAAGAACTCAGGGTGCTGGACACATCAGCCTAACTACAAATTTGAGATCCTGCCTTCCGCTGACAATAAAACAGAACCAATGGAACACACTTTACCTGGTGGGAAACCTCATGTGTGACTTTCTAGATAGAAGCAAACGCAAAAGCTTTGGGGTCTGTTAACCACCTGCAGTTTTAATGCAGTTGTAATGGTGAAATGCTTCAGTCTGTTCTCGAATGACTCATCCCTTTTTTATTTCATTTCTTTAATTCATTTTCACATCTGACACTTCTGGTGCTTTTTAAATATGTCAGCGCTGATGCTGCAACTATTAAGTTGTCATTTGCCGTTTTAATATTCTCTCCATACAGGGTAACTTTACCAGTTGAAATATCTGTAGCTGAGTGTCTGGTACACTTAATGCGGAGAGGAAGCAAGGGTGGTCGATCCGATCTAAGAGGGGTACCGGCGAGGTTCAGTGGGCCACGTCGGACCATGAAGGCTGCTGGCTGTTTTTTGTTGCGAGGCACCAACCGGTAGCAGACGCAGTCGCTTTATCTGGATACAGTGGTCAGCACAGTATGATCGTTCATCGACTCAACCTTGAAACGCGGGTATAATGAGCGGTGACGAGAACTTCATCCTGGACAGATTACTGGCAATTTTTACAAAACCAGAGAAATTTGGTCGGAGCTCTGGTCCATAGAATTGATTTGCTGTAGCCAGGCCCATTCGCAGAAAGCAAGAGAGGGGGACAGCCCTCGAAGATCAAGATCTCTGCCTTTCTCGTGGTAAAAGGAATAGCTGATTTATTTGAGAATTTCTTTTCTTCCTTTGTAGTGAAATATTTCTACTGTTTTCAACTGCACTTCTTACTCGACGGTCAGATGGAAAGCAAGCCTAGTGCTCATTTGTTCGAAGTAACACCCAATCAATCAAGTTTATGAGTTGATGAATAAGTAAATAAATTAAGATTTCATTGAATCATTGGAAACTTATTTCCCTCATTTGATTAAATTGAAATTAAATACTCTCAGATTAACACAATACGAAATACTACTAAATTAAATAGTCATTGGTAAACAGATGGCTTTCGGAAGTACGACAAATAGGGAAATCAGTAGAACAAACACAGTATACTCGTGAGTCAAATTTAAACAAGGAAACATTTAGAAGTAAAGCATACTGGCAGATGATTTGAAATTCAGGTTGAACAACGAACCTGAACGAAATAATAACGTTGAGTGAGGACTCATGAGGTGGCGGAAATGCACTTGACCTAATTCAGATAAAAAAACACAAGGTTAAACACAGAGCCCACGTAATACATTCGACTAAAATAAAATTAGATTCTCACGGAGAGTTGTTAAAAGAAGCTACAACGACAGAAGAACGAATTAACGGAGCAGAAGCCTCAATATACTACGTGAGAAACACGTGGCTGCAATCACCAGCTCACGCGCTCCAAGGGACATGAAACTCCTGAAATGAGATCAGATTGAATTACAGAAAAAAAAAGATTTAGTACTAGCTTACAGCCGGCCGGAGTGGCCGTACGGGTCTAGGCGCTACAGTCTGGAGCCGCGTGACCGCTACGGTCGCAGGTTGGAATCCTACCTCGGGCATGGATGTGTGTGATGTCCTTGGGTTGGATAGGTTTAAGTAGTTCTAAGTTCTGGGGGACTGATGACCACAGCAGTTAAGTCCGATAGTGCTCAGAGCCATTTGAACCACTTACTAGCTTACAGACAATACGTGACACATTTACACGTAAGAAATCCACACTAACTGGAATGACACGTAGACTGGCCAAAGCACTCGCCCATCGCTGAGTTGCGTAAGAACCAAAACTTGACTGCATTCCTTGCCTAGAACTGAAAGAATGCATTAGTGTCTCAACTAAAGCAATATCTTACACTTTCCAACATCCTAGTTTACATTGTCAAAGATGCTCAGGACAGACATCCTTATTTGACGAGAATCCAATGAACAGTGTAGTTCCATGCTACTGAACTGAGATCCACGGGTAGCACTGGAAATGGCCTGTGGAAATACGTTCCAACTGTCTGTATCAACCTATGCAACAGCTGCTGGCCAGTGTCCCCTAGTGTCTCTTGGGCCCAGCGGAACACTACTTAAGCGCTACACAGAAGTTGGCTAAACTGCGGCTGCCATTCAAAGAATTCGTGGCCACGAAGCAAACTATGAATGAACGGCCTCTCGTGTCGTAGAAAATGCGGGAAGGAACTCCAGTGCCCGCTTTCTGATAATTAAAGAAGCGGGCGAACCACGGATTGTCCGAAATTACTACATCTGTGAAAATCTGAAGTTTTACATTTAACTGTTAGGAACTGCGCTTGCAGAAAATCAAGCCACTGGCTGGCTGATAAACTTCTCCCTAACAGGGGAGTTTCTTAACGTACATTTTCGTTGGCCACAGTTTTTAACGGTACCTTAGCATTGGCGAAAGAGAGTTTACGAGTATGTCAACTTTGGGGAAAGCAGAGAGTTCTGGGCTGGATTCAACTCTGCATACAGGCAGGACGAAATAGCGGGCGGCCTACCTGGTCCGACGTGGTCCATTGACCCTCGTTGGCACTCTCTTACAGTGGACTGATGTCCCCTGCTTCCTCTGCCGATGAGCTGTGGATGGATACCTCTGCGAGAACACGCGGTTTTCAGCGACCAGTCTGTCGAAAGTCGTCCACACTACTCAGTGCTGCAGCTTAAATCGTTGTGAGATTCTACAGCACAGGCAGTCCGGTATGATAGTTATCAATCGTTCAGTAGGCGAGTGATTTTTACCACTTACGTTCCAGAATCTTGATTCCTTTTATTAGACTTCGAAGTCCCACTGACGACTCATTTATTTATGATAATTGTGACATCCTATGTCTTATGGCGAGAAGGGAGCAATCACTGTGCGGGTACCACGGTCGTTTCTTTTTATCAGTGATGTGAAAGATGAGAATTATTCCCTTACTCCTTATTCTCTACAGTCGTTGTCAAGTGAATAAATTATTAGTTCATATTGCTCATTATCCATAAAGATTCGTTGTATGAGGTGCGACAATAAAGTAATGAGACTGATTTTCTTTGAAAGATGTAGCAACCCTGCAGGCTTGCGTAAGCACAATTTCTTTGACCTTTGTCTATAAGCTGCTTCTAGTCCAAGCGGCACATCGATGCAACTGTTCAGTCGTGAGTTGTGCTGTAATAAGTTAACTCGTGTTTGTGTCTCTCGTCACGGAAATGGAACCGTATAATATTGCGCAACGGTATGCCATTTCTTTTTGCGTTAAATTGGTTGAAAATGCTACGACAACTTAGGGTAAGCTTCAGAAAGCTCTTGGAGAGGAGGTTATGTCAAGAGCTCAGGTTTTTCGTTGGTTTAAAATGTTTAGTGAAGGCAGAACAAATGTCAAAGTCAAACGTGAAATGCATGCTTGTGTGAGTCTTTGATTACAAGGGAATTGTTCAAAAAGAGTGAGTGCCTCCTGGGCAAACAGTTAAACAATATTACTACAAAGAAATTTTAGAAAGACTTCGTAAGAGAGTTCTTTGTGTCCGTGCCAACATTGCTGATAATTGGATTCTGCATCACGATAATGCGCCATCCCATACTGCTCTGTCAGTACAGCAATTTTTAACCTCAAAACAAATTTCAGTACTACCACAGCCACCTTATTCACCAGGTATCGCTCTGTGCGACTTTTTCCGATTTCCAAGAGTCAAAACGGCGGTCAAGGAACATCATTTTCAAACAACACAAGATGTCCAAAAAGCTGTGACGAGGGTCTTGGAGGATGTTACAGAATATGAGTTCCAGAAATGTTACCATCAATGGCAGAAGCGCTGGAAAAAGTGTGTGCAATCAGAAAGGAACTACTTTCAAGGAGACAACACTAAACTTGACTAAAACGGTAAGAAACATTTCTTTTGGCATCAGTCTCATTACTTTATTGCCGCACCTTGTGTAAGGGGAGCAGTGAAATGATACCGAACACATGCCACAACGCGGTTCCATTCAAAAGTAATCACCGCACGCATATAACTCATTTATTTCACTAGGAGATTAGGTGATCAATTCCTGTTTCGTAAAACGCAGTTGACCGCTGTCGGGTCCACAACCGCACCCACTCTTGCACTTCCTCGTCCGACTGGAATTGACGTCCACGCATGTCTTTCTGCAGGTCGCCAAAGGTGTAAAATCACACGATGGAAGATTTCGGCTGTACAGAGGATGCTGCAGTATTTTCCAACCAAATCGATGAAGCGTAGCCTTCGTCCCATGGGTATTTGGTGGGGGCTGGGGGGGGGGGGTGCTATTATGCCACTAGATGGTTCCGTCCGACAGCATTCCGACAATCCGAGGGCAAATGGCATAAGCCAGCCGTGGAAACATCGTACAGCTGCCCCGCCAAAGAAATCCTGAGCTGTTCACACAAGTTCCGGTAAGATCGCGATGCCCTTCTTCTTCGACGGCAGAGGCCCTCTCCTTGTCGAATTTCTCGAGCGTGGAATCACAATCAATGCGCAGCCTATAAAACACTTTGCAAGAACTACGACTCAGTATAAAGTCGAAACGCCCAGGAATGCTGTCGGACGGTGTCATCCTGTCGCACGATAGCGCCCGCGGCCACACTACCAATCAGACTAACGCCATGCTTCAGCGATACGGTTGGGAAACGCTGCACCATCCTCCGTACAGCCTGGACCTCTCACTGCGTGATTTTCACATCTTTAGCGACCTGAAGAAAGATATGCGTGGACGTCAGTTTCAGTCGGACGAGAAAGAAGATATGCGTGGACGTCAGTTTCAGTCGGACGAGAAAGTGAAAAACCGGATGTGGTAATGGATCCGTCAGCGGCCGACCGCGTTCTACGAAACAGGAGTTGAACGTCTCGTCACGCAGTGGAATAAATGTCTTGAGGCGCACGGTGATTACTTCTGAATGAAACCATTTCGTACTAACATTGTGGTGTTGTATGCTGTCCTTAGGTTAGTTAGGTTTAAGTAGTTCTAAGTTCTAGGGGACTGATTGTAACAACAACAACTGTACATACTATAATTTTTTTTTTCTTTCTGAATTTCGAGAGATTAATGTAAGCAATGTTTTGAATTTCTTTTTCTTTTCGTATCGTTATGTTAAAGAAACTATAAGCAACTTTTGAAATGAATATTATTATTATGTTAGATTTCAAGTAATGTGGTAATCAAAGGGAAGTGTATTTAATGGTAAAACTAATGTAAGATGTGAAAATTGTATTTATACGCTTGGTCCATACATAGGAAAGGTATTAATATATGTGTAGTAAAAAACCTGTGGTGAATACACTACCTGTAGGGGAGCGGGAAAAGGGGGAGGCAGGCGAGTGCGGGAAAACGCACACTGGCGCGGTTCGGCACAACGGGCTCAGTATTACAGTCGGAGTTGGGCATCGGTCAGAGGAACACGTACCGTATCGAGGAGGCTATCCAGGAAAAGTGAATTCCATTGAGCCTCGGATGTGCCGATCCCGACGACTACATGGCATGGCTATATTCTTAGGCACAAAATTGGAAAGATTACGACGCTAAGAAGAAGGAAAGTGCCGATGCAGTGAGAGCCTTAGCCGTGCTTGTATGTGTGCTGTGCTTCTCGCTGTCTCGCTGCCCGCCATCCGCCGCACCGATTTGCACAGGTCAAACATTTAATTCATCTTTAGAATTGTATTTGTGTGGACCAGTGTCGAAAATGTTCAATAATAATGTGACTTTTACCAGAATTGCCCTAACAATTAATAATCCTTATCACTGACCTAGACAGGGTCCTTACCACATATTGTGCAACCCGAGTATCCCGAACTGAAAGTTTAAAGTTAGTGTTAATGAGAATTATCAGCAGACAAATCTATGCTATAAAGAAGTTTAAAGTTCTGTGTGTTATTGCAAATGTTGATAAAGAACAAAAGTATGACTAAATTGGAAGAAAGTTTTTTTGAATTGAGTTAGCGATATTATTTAATTAATTTGAGACAGAAAGAATGATAGTTAAATAATCCAGAAGTGAGACAAAAGAGTAGTAATCCATAGGTTAATAATTCTGAGTGTTAATTTACCTTCAGTACTTAATAGTTTCAGTATAACGACCATAACAGTTTCAGGGCCCCCCCTTTTTTCTTGTCTGTTCTTTCAAATCTTGAAGGGTACTGATCAGATTTGAACAGTAAAGTTAAGTTCTATATTAAACCTAAGTGTATTAGTGTTTTTCCAATTTTAATAGTGACATTGTATGTGTGCTTTCAAAATTGCTAATTCTAGGGTAATCTATGCCCGAATTTAGTCTGATCAATATACAAAATGCAGTTCGTAGTAATCATTGCAGTGTGGTGTTGTGTATTTATAGCTCGTCCAAATTAGTACAAAAGGAGAAAACTTTAGTTCAGTGGATTTTTCCGGTTCCAAACTTTGCCATAAAACGCAACATTACTACATGTTATTATGCTTGTACGTGCACCCACTTGTACAAGGAAAAACTCACTCAATGCCTAATTAGGCTGGCGACCGTATCATTAATCATTGGTAGTATCTACTGTGTGTACTTCTTGTCCATGCGGACGAGTAATTATACTTTACATTTGCTTGACGCATCACTGTAGTTACTGACTGGATATAAGTCCGAATTGCTTCCAATTAGGTACACGCGGTCAACTTATGTACTAAAATCCTTGTTTATAAGGTGAAGCCCGTGAACTTATTACAGTACAGGCTTTAAAGAGCTAACGTACGCCCGAGCGGGCGGTAGCGTTACATGATGACCATAGATGTTGAGTCCCATAGTGCTCAGAGCCATTTGAACCATTTCATTAACATTGTGGTGCATGTTTGGCTTTCGTTTGACTGCCTCTTATACGGGTATATGCTACGTATTTTATTCCTCTGGATACCATTTTTGTCAGAAAATTCGTGTTAAGCATTAACCACAGAGGTTTTTTTTTTTAGTACGTTGGATCAAATTGTACTGATACTAGTGTCAAATTGTACTGATGTCAGTACACACATGAACCCCCTTTTACTAAGATCATTAATGCTTTTTGTAAGAACCATCGTCCCAGAATCATTTGTCAGGGCCGCCCTTTTCATCACGTTATTCCGTTGCACAACAGTTTTGATTCCCACAGCAGGGTTCGAGTGGAGCGATCTGCGTCTCGGAAGGTGCATCCGATGCGGACTGTTGTGTATGCCAGAAGACAGGTCCTGTTGGGTTGGCGTCATTCAGTGGTAACCCTAGCCTCTTCCAGCGCTGCCCCCCACCCCTCCCCTCCCCTCCCCATAGTCACAGTACGGTCGTGTACGCTAGAGCACCGGCTGCGTGATTGCTCGCACCTTAGCTGTTTGTCCGCAGCTGCCCGCGGGTGGACGCTCGATCCGGAGCGAGCCCTTCGGGGTGCACTCCGTATGTCTTCCTGTGGCGCAGGGATTTCAGTTTGAACCAGAACTGTAGACACATACCCTCAAACAAACAAAGAATGAATACCGAAAATTCATTTTTTTTTTATTGGAGGTGATTTTTATGACTACCCCTCGTACATAACATGACATAGGGTCAAAAGAAAAAGACGAAAATGTTGAAGAGCACTAGAAAGGATAACAATGACCAGCTTAACATGAAAATTAGGAACTATACAGTATTGGATGAAACGAAAGAAGCTATTGATTTAGGAAGTAAGACTGCTTAGGAAACAAAGAAGATATTAAAGTACATTGTCGCAAGTAAACAATGCTTTCTTCAGTAGAAGAGCTCTTGTATTATAAGAAATGGAGGAAGAAGTTCCTGGAAGTGTACATCTGGAATGCAATATTGTATGGACGCGAAATATGGTCCATCTGAAATCCGGAAATAACAAATTGCCAACTATTTAAATGCAATACTGTTGAGGAATCGTAAGAATTAACTGAACAGCTACAGTATGCAAAAATACTAAAAAGAACGACGGATGGAGGACTCTTTATCCAAAGATGAAAGAGGCTCGTAAAAAGTCTGCTAGACATCCGGGAAGAGTTAACCTGGAGCTAGATGCAGATTACGGACAACGTTGGGTGCAGTAACCACGTAGAGACAAAAAATAAACATATGATTGGAGTAGACGGAGGACAGCAACAACCACTCGAAATACTGACTTACATTAAGGGCCACTCAACGAACAGTGTGTGCTGTAATATCTCACTAGAGCTGCGCTCTACCAAAACTACGGATCGGTACTTTTGGCACAGAACAATAATGGCGTAGTAAATGGTAGGAATACCGGTAGTATTGGTAGCACTGGTAGGGAAAGAGACATAAATACACATGTAAGAGAGGAATTGAGAGGCGATACCACTTTGTTTTTTTGTTTGTTTCTTTATTTGTTTTGCACATAAATAGAACCGCACATCGTTAAGTGCTAGACCAATGTATATTTTATATCCTTACAGAATATAAATTGCATTTTATCTATACTAATAATAAAACTGTAAAACCGTCGTGTCTGCCTGTTTGTTTTTAACACATTAATCTCCAGAACTGATAAAGGGATATCTATGAGGTTTTCACTGCAACTTTAGCGTAGCTTGGGGCAAAACCGGATCACGGAAAAAAAGATATCATAATTTAAAGTTTTACTAAAATTTTCTTGTCTGCCTTACTCTCTGAACGTGCTAATCTTCAAATCTACTAGAATTTTCACTGAGTTTTCGCAGGTACCTTCAGTATAGCTTTGAGTACCATACATGCTTCATTTAATCAAAATCGAATCACGGAATGTTTAACATGTCATGTGAAACCACTGGACCGATTTCAACCAAACTTGGAACAAATATCACTTACTGTCTGAAAAGAATAGCAGTGCGGGTAAGAACCACCTACATATCAAAGTAGTGGGGATATGGCTGAAAAATAAGTGTAGGCCACGACCCACAAATATCCAGATTTTGTTCATCGACATATCTGCCAAATTTTTAAAAGGGCTATCAGTAAAACTCACGTGAGACAATAAAATCTAATGATTTTCGACATAATCATCTTGATGAAAATAATAATACTTCTGGGATACAAAATACAATAATTCATGCTTTAAACAGGATACTTCAACAAAATCACGTCTACTTATATCATAGGCCAATGATTTGTAGATGAACATAATAAATGGTTTGGAGTATACATAACAGGACTTCATTTACGAATTAGGCAGATATGCGATAACAGAAAAAGACTTTACACGATAAAACTTGCTTAACGTAACACAGGCAAGAAATAATATAATATATACTGCAAATCACATGCTAGTTCGACTTTAAAGTCATAGTTGTGGCGTTTTTAGTTTCCTGCAAGAAGTCTTGAGAAAATGTTTTGTCATAAGAGGGACCACAACTCCTGGTCTTCAGAATAGAAATAGACTCCAGAGATTCACTGGACATTTTGATCTGAACTCTGTTCTGTTTTTCTTCAGAAAGCTGAAATCACTTTCACATTCTGCATTTTTATGGGGTGTGGTGAGAACAGAGAGCATTACTCTAGAAATTCGGTTATACTTAAGATGTCCATCGGCTCCAAGAATTCTTAATATTTGTGCCCATCTGGAATCACTTGCGGCATCTCGATTTGCAGCCGAAGTGTCAGCTACCTAAAGAGCTGGGAAGTGCCTCTGAATTCATCCAATACCTCATCTGTAATTTCATTCTCTTCCTTGCATAACATGATAAGAAACTTTTCCAAGAAAAAACAAATGGAAGAAAACTGTGCATCTTCAGTTTTGTCTAACCTAACAACCTGAGCATGCTTTAACACATCTCTTCGATTGAAAACTTGTTGATGATGTAGTCACAGGCAGTACAAAAGTCGTTTCTCACTGATGAAAAGAAAAGGAATGTGTCTGTATCCTGTAGATCATTCAAAATGTTCGAAATCTGAATGCCAATAACTAACTCATCATCATTTCTTTTATTTTGAATCAAATTGTACTCAACTTCAAGCAATAAGGCTTGGACTTAACAAACTTGGTGAATAACTGCCTTAGCAAATCTATTAGAAGTTGTAATAGAAAATGAACTTATGGAGAAGAAACCTAAAGGGCAAATTGTCTAATACAGGAATAGTCACGTGAAGTAAGAGGCCTTGTTCTCGTTTGAGGACAGGAATATAAACAATTTTTCGTCGCGCGTTGTAGTAGGAATCTTACTTTTTAGAATGGGTTTGCCACATTTGGAAGAATATGCTATCCTTTTAGGCGTATGTGTAGTAGCAGAATCAAGAATTCCCTTCTTCTGATCGTCTTTAGATCCACTTCGTTCACCTCTAAGTACTATGAAAGATGTCAAGCTTGTGGAAATGTTTTGGGTACATAATATCACTTCCTCCTTGAAGAAAGAAAGAAGCGGATCCCACCGGTCCAGTAGTCTATCAGAACATCTGTAAAGATAACCACAAACGTAGTACATACAAGCCTCAGAATTTTCTTTGCCTCTTTATAGTGTATGTTCTGAAATTTCTGAAGGCGTTCTTTTCTTTTGACACTCTTCTCTAAGAAACAAAATGTTTCAACAAGCATCTCATCCACTTTAAATAGTAATCTTCCAGCACCTTTTTCAGCTGCTAGATAAATCAGGTGGCAAATGCTACCTATGATGGCAGTACCTTGTTGAACTTCCTTCAGAACTGCTGAAACCCCATTTTTGTGTCCTATCATAACAGGAGCATTATCGTAGCAGAAGGACACAGTTTTCAATTAGTATGTTATAAGACGTCGGCTGTGGTAACATCAGGTTACCTGTGTTTCGCCCTGTTGAATACCCGTCTAACGCTGGTATGGACAGCACAGTGCTCACTACTTTTTACCGTGGAATATCAAAGCATGTAACAACAACAGCACACAACTTGGCATTCTTATCATTCCTTCCATCCCTTTCCGAAGAAAATGGCCCCTTCTGAAGGAACGTAACAACACCAGATGATGCTTTTTGCCATTTTGTTTACAATACATGTCGTTTGCGTGCGGCCACAGCTATATTTCTTTGTAACTTCTGATGTGGGAAGCATATTCTTAAATGAAGCACCAGCATGATCAGCCGCACATTATGTTCCACCAAAAAAGTAAGTAAACAGACGTTCAGCCCTAATTACGTCACAGTCAACGTTTCCAGACTTGGCCAAAAAGGTGCTGATTTTCTTGTTATCTACCTTCGATTTAACATAATTTACGTGTTTACCGCACTTCACGTGATTACTTAAACCGTTTCTTCCACCTTGTGCAATATTGATCACACCCGCATACTGTGCAAAAGGCAATTTTTTCTCCCTTTCTTGATTTTAGTATGCACGGAAAATCAACATAATACGATACTTTGAAAGACTGGAAGTGCTGGGTTTTTTTATTTAATTATTTATTTATTTATTTTCGCTGGATTTAAAAGGAGCCTGGAACACTGAATGTCACATAAAATTACAGCACGAACATTAAGGTAGTCAAACACTTCATTGAAACAGGTCAAAGCACACGAAGTGTTAAAGCATTAAATGAACACTACGCTAACGTCGTGAACAAAGAATATGCACATGGTAAAAAACACACACACACTCACTTGAAACGAACGTAGTTAGTCCACACGTGGTCAAAGACTATGGGTTAAATCACAAAAATCGAACGGCGCGGAACAAAGAATCTGTCGACACGTAAGATTCACATGGAAGAACTGTTATCACGGCTTCAAATTCAACACCAATGACGACACGAGCATCACGCCGTTCAAAGTACCAACCATATCAAAGAAAGAATTATCGACTATCGTAGTCTTTCCTTCGAGCCACGCACACAATCGACTGTACGGAAATAGGGTGATTATCGAATGTTAACGTTTCAAATTTTTGTCCGTGAAGTCGTAAAACGACACCGTCGATCCGTAAAACCATAACATGCTGCAATTCCCGCAAATTTTACGGATAAAACGTAAAAGTTGGTAGGTTTGCATCCAGTGTTTGAGAAAGAGAGCGCCTAGTGACTGCCAACAAACTTTACACACAATTTCAAACTTTTACGTAGCTTTTTCTCCCTGACAACCCCCACAAAACGACGAAAGAAAAAAGTTTATCGCTCATTACATTTCTTCTCTTAATTTTCGCGTCAGGAATGACGTTTTAATTTATTACTTCTTTACTGCTAACTACATTCGCGACACATTTAGAAACCGTGTTCACATATGCCACTTGACGCAGATGCAAAATGATATCACTCTAAGATACGTTGTTCAGGATTCGCGACATAATAAATACTGAGATGAGTGCAAAACTGCCACATAGTGCATGACGTTTATATTAATTGTTACTCTTCCACATTACCGATTTCGATGTAATTTAGTAACGAGATAGCTTGAACCCTAAGAAAGAACTTAGGCTGTTTTATAAAATGTGTAATATAAGTCAGCTATTAACTGGAAGAATATTGCGTGAATTGGGGAAAAATATTTACTCTTTGATGAAGTTATTTACTCTTTGATGACATCATATTAGCGAAAATGCTTTTATTGCCTGATATGTGCTACGTGATACTATTCAAAATAATGAATACAGTGCTTACACAATCTTCAATGTGTTTCATCCTTATTTCCACATTATTTGTTGCATAATGTACTCGTTACATAATGTATAGCTAGTATTCACGCTCTCCAGTATTCGAAGAAGTTGAAAACGAGAGCACTTAGTGAGTTGGTCGGGCTTCATCCACAGTTCGTTGGGTATTCAAAGAACAGTGGATGAAGCCCGACCAACAGGCATTACATGCATTGGTCAAAAATGATAGTGCATTGAGAATGGCTAGTTTCTAGCTGAAATCTAGATCTGCCAATAAAAATTCTAAAGGACGACTGATAGCTGTAATCAATTATTTAAAAGACAAACCTGTAATGTTCGGATACATTGTTAGTAGTGTTCTGCCTGATACAGTGACGTCATTTAAAGGTCCGGGCGCAACGTTACAAAGCGATATGAAATGGAACGAGCATGTGAGCTGTGGTATGGAAGGCGAATGTTCGACTTCGGTATATTGGGAGAATTTTAGGAAATAGTAGTTCACCTGTAAAGGAGACCGCATATAGGACGCTGGTGCAACCCATCCTTGAGTACTGCTGGAGTGTTTGGGATCCGTACCAGGACGGATAGAAGGAAGTCATCGAAGCAATTCAGAGGCGGGCTGCTAGATTTGCTGCCAGTAGGTTCTAACAACATTCAAATGGGAATCCCTGGAGGGAAGACGAAGTTTTTTTTCGAGAACGATTATTGAGAAAACTTAAGAGAACCGGCGTTTGAAGCTGTCTGCCGAACGATTCTACTGCTGGCAACATACACTGCACGTAAGCACCACGAAGATAAGATACGAGAAATTAGTGCTTATACGGAGGCTTACAGAGAGTCGGTTTTCCCTCGCTGTGTTTGAGAGCGGAACAGGGAAAGACATGGCTAGTAGTGGTACTGGGTACCCTCCGCCACGCAGCTTACGGTGACTTGCGGAGTTTCTACGTATATATAGATGTAGACGTAGACCATTCTAACTTGATAATAAAGAAAAAAATATTTTTTCCAATCCCTGTACTTGTCGGTATTTACACTGCTCAGCGAACTTGTAACTCTACAATGCAGATGTTATATTAATTTTTTTCGGTATTTCCTCTAAATATTAGCCGGCCGGTATGACCGAGCGGTTCTAGGCGCTTCAGTCTGGAACCGCGTGACTGCTTCGGTCGCGGGTTCGAATCCTACCTCGTGCATGGATGTGTGTGATGTCCGTAGTTAGGTTTAAGTAGTTCTAAGTTCAAGGGGACTAATGACCTCAGATGTTAAGTCCCATAGTGCTCAGAGCCATTTGAACCATTTAGTAAATATTATCTAATTTTGTAGTATTAAAAACAATGGTTTTCCTGTAATTTAGAAGTTTCAACTGTAACTAAAAGGACTATATTTCCCGTTTTTAACACCAATTTTGTGAAACAATTTTTAAAACACCATTGTATTTTTATGTAAATTATTATTAAACTGGGCCATTGCCAGTAGGGAAACCTTAGGAAAATTTTGGTCTTCCTGTATATTTGGCAAAGACCAAATTGAAATGGTAGTAATTCGTCTGAGCGTTGCCTTATTACGTTAGAGTGCGTGTGGTGGACACTCCAGTAGGCCTGCTAGCCGCGATATACAGCAGAAATTTGTATCTCTGAGGTTAAGCTGTATTTTACGAGGCGCGATAAGATCGACGCATGTGGGCAAGTGAATAAAGCTCCAGATACATCAAGATCCTGCCCCATAATAGTTTACAATTAACCAGGGTGTTCTTGTAATAACTGCATCAAACTCAGCTCTGTCACAGACACCGATACCGCCGTTCTCAGCAGCATCGACAACCTGTAAGACTGTTCACATAAGATTAGCTTAGAACTGTTGTAACGCACACCCAGTGAATTTTATTGGTAACAGTAAATAATAACTATAGTTATGTAATACTGCGACACTTAGACCTTCCCAACAATCTCAGTCATTGCTACCTGGGCTAGAATCTTGTACCGTTCCTATTTTAATGTAACAGAGTGTCGTTTATCTGTCACAGAATATATTACAAAATTTCTGCCAGTCTTGCTTTTGCTGGAAAATTATGACGCCCTAGTAAGTTAGTCATCTTGCTCTTTACAAAAAGCAAAGGTAGCAGTAGTTATATTAAGTAATGTTAATAAACTAGGATTAAAATTAAAACTATTATTTTCGGAATTTTGCCTACCGTATTAGGGCCATGCAAAAAGAAACGACCCGGCGGCTGCGAAATAAAAACTGCTGAAGAGATCGTAATGCATTTCTTTCAGAAGAAGCTGTGATCCCTACAACAGCGCTAGAGGGACGCGAGAGCATACCCACATGACGTCAGAGCGAGCATGCGCACGCGTCGACTGCCCACTGCGCTGAAAGCGGATAAACTGAGGCTTTAAAAGACGATCAAAGAGGTGCAGTGTGTTTCCTTATAGCGGAAGAAATGCGGGGAACCGAAATTCATCGAAGAATGGCACAATAGTTTTCATTTTACAGCCTCCTGCTCCCTTCTTAATGACCCTAAAGATTATTTTGTAAAAATGTTTCCTGTTTGTTTGGCTTGATGCTTCGTTTTACGATGTTGCAACTGCACTGCGTCTTGAGTATTTTACTTAATGCGTATACTTTTAAATTATTTAAAGTTGTGAAATTCTATTGCCACTATGTGCGCAGTTAATGAATTTTGCTCTTTGAGATAAGCGATACTGTAAGGTAACGCAGTTCTGACTGAAATAGAGAGAGCTCACTATTTTCCCATTTACATAACGATTATCTGTTTATTTTCCCACATTATTACATACAATTTTTTAATGATTTAAAGCGATAGCTAAAATTTTGTTTTCTGATTTCCTACTGTTTTGTGTTACTTATGTGTGGTACCTATTCCGTATTCCGTCAACACACGTTACTGTCCTGACAACCAACTGGCTAATGAACAGCGTTTGTGAGTCTGGAATGGCGACCGCGCTTAGAAATAATCTCAATAATTTATAGTGAGTTATTAAAAACTTCGTAATACTCTCCGTTGTCTCTGTTGAATGTGATTTGCACTACTTTCTAACGATCACTCGAAGTTTACGTAAGGAAGAAAGTTAAGTTATTTGTAAAAATAGTTTGTTGCATACTTTTCAGCACTAATCAGTTACTGCTTCGTGAATGGTCACCTTAAATTTCTGATACGATTGGGCTCAGACGAACACGGTCATTCTTGCATAGTCGATTAGAAGCGGAGCGCCATGTACGTCACGTGCCACAGATCGTTAACTGTAAATGTACGGCGGACACTACATTTTAAATCTACTTGACTGCTCTGCGGTCAACAATTAAGTGCCTGGTGGAGGTAGGCAAATGACTGTAAGTGTACAGAACGAACCCGGTCTAGCAATCACGCATCACTAACTCGTAATATTTGTATCGAATAACATGTATGTAGCCGACACCCATTGTTAAACCGTTTGAATATTGTTAATGCGAACTTTCGAATGAGTCATTGTTTATTAAGGCAGAGAGCAAAGATACGTCGCGACCTCGTTCGAAGATGAGACGACATCGGCTATTCGGGACACGCGTATGAAAACGCAGGCACACGATAACCCCTGTACCACGTTTTGGCCCTATAGCGAAGTGAATAGTACAATTCACTAGCACGTTTAATGTAGAATTTAAATATGGCACTCAGGCATTTTATACGTATATAGTTCATTTTCCTAAGCTTTCTAAGTAAGACATTAAAGATGAAATGTTGTTCTTTAAAAACAAGTACGATAAGGTAATTCAAATAACTTACGGGTTTGCTGCTGGGTGACGTCGTCGACCACCGCCGATATTTCGACAGGAGCACACCCTGTCATTCTCAAGGCACAACTGCAGTGTGCTCCTGTCGAAATATCGGCGGTGGTCGACGACGTCACCCGGCAGCAAACCCGTAAGTTATTTGAACATTCAATTCGCCAGGAAAAGTTAAGGTCTCACACGATAAGGTAATTATTAACAACGTGAAGGTACAAGTGTACAGCGTACATTTGTGAAGCCAACGTGTATCGAAAGAGGCGCAAGTTGCTAAAATAATATATGAAGAACTAGGGTTCATAGACCCAGATCTGCCTTTAATGACAAATAAGGCAAATTTTCTATTCAGGTTTTTGATAGTTTTGGCGTGCCTTGGCGTACATACACTGGTAGGAATCATTATGTGTTTACGAGGGCCAGTCAAAAAGAAATGGTTCCTATTAGTTCTCCTTTGATAAACTTTGGTCTCCTTATATAAAGTTTTTAAGTGCAAACTTCGTATTTGGCGCTATTCCGCAAAGCTCCTTCCCCAGTCAATTGCAGTAGTAACTTGCTGCAACAACAGATGCCAGCACAGCAACTGCTTACAGAATTGTCTACATCGCTGTTCGTATTAGACAGCGTTCTGTGACAAAACTCTTGAATGTAGAGGGTGAAATATCCAGTCGAATTTATGAAAGACTGAAAAATACGTACGGTGATGCAAGAGAGCATATCAGTACTGTTAGATGATGCGTTCGTCGCTCTAACGAAGCTGAAGGGCAAACACCGTTGGCTAACAAAACGCAGAGCGGAAGGCGGGTGACTGCAGTGACTCTCCACAACAGTTAGTGTGTCGATGTGATTGTGGTTGATTTTTTGGAGCAGGGATACACAATAAACTCTGTCCAATGCGTCAGAACCTCCAAACAGTTCAAAGCACATCTTTAGCGTGTCCACCTAACAAAACTTATGGCAGATGTTCTTTTTCTTCATGACAATGCCAGACCACTACCAGCCGTCACACCACAGAAGACATTGTCAAAAATGGATGGGAAGTCTTTCCTCATCCACCATAGAGCACTGACCTGGCGCCATCAGACTTTCATCTGTTCGGGCCGCTAAAAGAAACTCATTGTGGGATTCACTTTGAAGATGAGGAGCCCGTGGTAAAGTCCGTACGTCAGTGGCTACGGAAGCAGGAACGTGCGTTTTACCGTACCGAAATATTTGTCCTTGTTAAGAGAAAGACCAAAATTGTGGAAATGGACGGAGATTATATTGAAAAGTCATAAATTAACACTTTGACGTCCGCACGTCTCGCGCAAATTTACTCGCTTGGCGCCGGCAGCGCTAAGTCGGATTACTTGGCTTGTCGCCGGCCGCTTGTCACCTTTCCGTTGATGACAAGCTTCAAACACATTGACTTTTGAGGGCTTTCATTTTCCGCAAATCCTCTATTTTGCCGTATTATTACACAAACTCGAATTTTCTTTTCGGGTAACTTCGCTGTAAGTTCTACACTGTTATAATAATTATCCATGCAGAGGTGATGCCACTTTCCATCAGAAGGTGTCAGTAGTTCCATTCCTCCCGACGACGAGTTCGGGAGTAAGAGGTCCAAGCACAGGGAAGAGCTTTCACGTCCCGCAATTTATTATTGGGAAGTGTCGACCAATGTGCGTGCCATAAAAGAGCAACACGACGACATAAAACACTCCGTAGATCGGCGAAGGGAATCATGCGAATAGCTGGCCGAAGAAGAGAAACTGCAGCCTTGGCCGCTATATCGGCCGCCTGATTTCCACAGATACAAACATGTCCTGGGATCCAGAGGAACGCCACTAAGACGCCCCTCAAGTGGAGCAAGTGGAGCCAGTCCTGAATCGGGTGGACCAGAGGGTGGACAGGGTAGAGAGCTTGGAGACTGAGGAGAGAGCTGAGAGAGTCTGAGCAGATAACATACTGTATCCGCTGATGGCGACGGATGTATTGGACAGCCTGGAGAACAGCGTAAAGCTCCGCAGTATAAACCGAACACTGGTCGGGTAGCCGAAATTGATTTGGGGTGTCGCCAACAATATAGGCACTCCCAACACCAAACGGTGTTTTTGAGCCATCAGTGCCGGCCGCGGTGGTCTAGCGGCTCTAGGCGCTCAGTCCGGAACTGCGCGACTGCTACGGTCGCAGGTTCGAATCCTGCCTCGGGCGTGGATGTGTGTGATGTCCTTAGGTTAGTTAGGTTTAAGTAGTTCTAAGTTCTAGGGGACTGATGACCACAGATGTTAAGTCCCATAGTGCTCAGAGCCATTTGAACCATTTTGAGCCATCAGTGTAAATAAATGTGGCATCCTTCATTTGTGCGCATAGAGCAGCAAATGCCCGACGATAAACAAGAAAAGGGGTACAATCTTTAGGAAACTGACAAAGGTCACGGATCAGGCAGGTCCGGGGCCGGAGCCAAGGTGTGCTGTACGCCAAGTTGTCAAGAAAGTTTAAGGAAAGTGGAAGGAAAGAGAATGGAGCAGTTGACGGAAGCGGACTCCCGGTGGTAGTAGGGAGGAAGGGCGGCCAGCATACCCTAAGGCTGTCCAGCGCAGGAATATATGTTGAACGAGAAATGTATCCCGTACTCTAATCACACAGCATCCGAATGAGCATGCTGTATTTCGTGATTTTCGACGGATTATAAACTTTAAAATTTAACCGTCCACGTCACGGTATCATTCATTCGTCAATTGAGATGTTTTGACTTAGATTAAACGTTTCTTTAAACTTTTTGGAAAAATAATCAATTACGAATTGCACTTTGACAAGCCGGTCGCCATTATCCAGTTTATTGTTGCTGTCGGCAAAATTTAAAAATGATATATTTGTCTGAATGGGTTGCGGGACATCGTTTTGCGAAATATCGGTGTGTCTATCAACGGATTCGTTGACCAATAATCATTGATCCTTGCTTTTCTTACAACTCCCATAAGGATAGCAAGCCCAAACCATTTTCTAAGTTCGGGTCCCGTAACGTCGACAAATTTGGCATTTTTTTTAAATCCAGTTTCCTTCTATTGCACTTTTGACTGTAGTACTTTTCGGTTTCGTTGCTAACATATTCAAATAGATAGTTCCCAATATATAACTGTACGATATCCTCTACGCTCTGTGTATCTTCGGGAAATATGTTTGGACACGGGGATCCTTCAAATTTATTATTGGTCCTCGGTAAATCAAAATCTGACCACTGTGCACGTCTTCTTCGTCTGATTCAGCCGAATCGGTTGGCAACCGTAGCTTTCGCTGAATTCTTCTTGGATGCATTTCACTATCTTCCTACGATTCTGCTTCGTTTTCGTTTTTTTAAATCCAAGTTCTTCTTCCCAATTGGCCAAGTCGTCCTGAACGTCAGACAAGACGTCCGCACATTCATCGTAAATAATCCTATTCTCTCTTTCGTTCGCCATGATGAAAGGGCACAAGTACTTATAAAAACAAAACACTTGTTGACGTTTGCAACTTATTGTTACCTAAACAAAACACCAACAGAATGCAAAAGCTACTTTGCAGACGACACAGCTGTGGTTCGTCGGACGGCATAGTGTTAATAATCGTTGTTATGGCTTTCAACCTACATAGTTGCATTTGAAATTTTTGACAAATAACAAAAGGTAGGTGGCATTATTTTTTGACTGGACCTCATAATATACTGTATATTCAAAACCTAAAGAAGCCGTGCACATTAAGAGGGCATCAAATTGAATAGGTGTTGAAAACTTATGTGAAGACTAAGAAATTTCAGCATGCTAACCCATTTTATTGTAGAGACTAATGTCAGGGTTAGAGCCTAAGAACGACGGTGTAAAATTAACAGAAGTGAAGCATTTATCATTTCTGGCCAAGACTAAAGTACATCTGAATTTTTTTTAAATCGAAGATGACATTTTAAATAAAAGATTTTGAAATAACGTTGACGTTCTTTTATAAAAACCGAAACCACATTTGCTGCTTCCATGATCCAGTGGAAAGATCACTCCTGTTCCCGGGCGACGACCGAATTCAACAGGTCACCATTATATTTTACAACAACGACGTTAAGTACAGTGCTGAAGGGTCTGAGGAAGTATGGTACTACGAGCCAAATGTTGATGAACTCTTAGAAGCGTTTATGGAAGCGTATACGTATTATTTACGTTCGCCCAGTGGTGTTAGGTGTCAACGTCAATATCAGATTTGGTTTGATGAGACCACTATGATGCACATTCTAGAACCTCGATAGTGGAGATAAAACTCCTCCTTAGACACATACCAAAGTCATACTACAAAATGACCTGTAGGGCAGAGGGGTCTCCCAATCACGGTGAGAAATGTAGCTTCTTATTCGATCTGACCAAAGAAACGAGAACATTGATATTCACATGTGAAAATGAGACGTGTGATTTGCATACAGATAGATTAGTTATAAGATCGTTCTACGTTTCACATTCTGCAGAATGGCGTGTAATAAACGGACCCGCCTAAGGCTACACAAAAGCAGACTGGGAATTACTGCCCGGCAAGGGAAGTTTTCATGTAGTCTACAAGACAGTCAAACGACAGATGGGTATGAAAACTCGATTCGACCAGCCGATGGTAGTGAATTGGTCCTCGACACTGGGAGGGGTACTGCATCTGCGAAAGAGAGCGGCATCGCAATAAAGTGTCCCGTTTTGCCCTTTGTGCGAAACAGCCAGCACTTCCTCTCTTAGAACCGAAACGGCAGCTGCCTGAAACCAAATTAATGGCCACACTGGAGATCCAGGACCAAACAATGAAGCTGCCGATCACTCGGTCGCACCCGATACTCGGCGCAAAGAAAGCGCGCGGGTGAGAAAGCGACTAATGGGAAATCGATCCCCGGACCGGCGGGCAGGCGGCGTTTGCTGAGGTGTCATTAGCGGCACTCTGCTCGCCCCTAAAACACGAGACGGCGCCGTGTAATGAGCCTTTCAGCGCGCCGCGTCACGTTTTATTATTTACAGCGGCTGCACAAGGGCCGACCGTGATTTATGCTGTCGCTGCCGAGCCGTCCTGAAAGGCCGCCACTGAATACGCAGACCCAGCCGGCACTTTCAGCACTTTTGGGTAAATGACGCGCGCACTGTGCGCAATGGACCCTTCCGTGACGGCCAACACACTCGTGTGTGGAAGCGGCCGGTTGCCGTGAATGTAGAACGCAGAAGTTAGAATGAACTGAGCATCACTGCACTCTATGAACTGTCGCTCTAGCCACACGTCGAAACAGCCAAGCTATTTCTGTCTTTTAGGGAAATCCGCGGGGCTTCAGTACAGTGAATTCAGGAGCTGTGAGTAACGTTGCTATGACGAGGGCTCTACTTCCCATGACGTAGCAACCAGCCATACACCGGTGTCAAGCAGGTGACCTACACAGCAGAGCCGCAGGGGCTACTCCAGTAAACGACAGCCGCAAGATTTTCCGCACCCGCCTGGCCAGCAGGTGGCAGTATGGTCGCCACCAGAGGTCGCTGGCGCTGCAGATCTACTTGCCCTCGAGCGGTCATGTGGCCGTAAATAAATCCGGTTGTATCCTGGCGCCTACACGGTATTTAGGCTGGCGCCCAGCTCATTTAGCCCTTCGAGTTCTCGGGGCCAGGAAACGACAGCAATAATGGTTCATCAAAGTTATCACTAAGGAATCAACGGGATCTTCGACGCCATGCTGCAGCCAGCAACCTCCGACACGTGGAGTCAGCAGCATCATCAACATGTATCGCCAAGCAATAGCTGGTTGTGGACTTTGGTATTGATAATCATACTGCTTCATGTCCTCTTCAATCTTGAGATAAAAAGAAATATCACAGGAAATTTTTCTTTTCGTTTTTCTTTTCGTATTTTTCAGAAAACTAGTAAACAAGCATGACGTAAATGCAAATTGATAATTCACTAAGGCGCAAACGAAGATCCAAATATATGGACCTCAAGTTTTACTTATCTTAAAAAAAATGTGTTATCTCCAATACAGGTTTTTGTGGCTTCTCTAAAACAACTACATAGAAGCAAGAAAATGACAGTCACACAATAATTTCTGAAAAGTAATAATTTGCTAATGCCAGTAAGTGCATGCATGGATGTTAGAAGCAACATTACATCTTTCTTCTTAACAAAACAGGCACCGCAATATCGTATTTATCCGCTGGTACCAAGCTGCGACTTTATTAAAATGTCTTCCTCCTGCTTCACACGAAAAAATGTATAGAATCCAAAGTTGACAATTTTCGAGGGGGACATCTGCTGGTGCCAAAATTAGCTCGCCACCCCAGCCCCCTGGAGGTGGAGCAGGAGGCAACTTTAAAACTTCAAATGGGAACTCCCATTTTTATTGCAGCATCAGATTATTTATAAAAAAACTACGTACATTTTGTCTTAAACATTTGTTTTGATTCTTGGTAGTTTGCGCTGTAATTCAAGAAAATCCATGTTCTCATTTTTGCTTGGAAAATGGTTACGGATAAATAAAAAATACATATTTATTTCGTAAATTTTGGTTCGCTAAAACTAAAACTCTCCCTCTCTCCCCATAGGGTGGGTTTTGAGAGAGAGGTATTAGAGTTTTACAAATATTGATCCAAATATTAATTTTTTTTCCACAGATTCAGATAAGTTTTGTTTGGGTCAACTTTTGTAAAACTCTAATTAATCTCTCTCAAACCCCGCCCTATAGGGAGAGAGGGAGAGTTTTAGTTTTAGTGAATCAAAATTTACGAAATAAATATTTTTTATTTATCCGTAACCATTTTCCACGCAAAAATGACACATGGCTTTTCTTGAATTACAGCGCCAACTACCAAGAATCAAAACAAATGCTTAAGACAAAATGTACGTAGTTTTTTATGTAGAATCTGATTCTGTAATAAAAATGAGGGCTCCCATTTGAAATTTTAAAGTTGCATCCCGCCCCACCCCCAGGGGGCTGGAGTAGCGGGCTAATTTTAGCATCATCCGATGCCCCCTCGAAAATAATCAACTTTCGATTGTACACATTTTTTCGTGTGAACCTTATTTTTCGAGTTATTCTGTTTTGTCAATTTAAAATTTACACTCTGTATACTATGGGTACGAGCACAGATTGTGACGCATACGGAAGTTCTGTTCTGGCCGTGATTCGTGCACGAATAGCCGAATCGGTTAAGACGACCGTTCGCGTAAAGCGGGAAACCCGGGTTCGAGTCCCGGTCCGGCACAAATTTCCATTGTCGTCATTTCCTTATACAACTGACTTGTTCCTATTCGCAACTGCGAATACTTTTTATGTGCTTCATAACGAATGTAGTCGACAAGCACGCATGTCCGAAGGAACACTGTATCCATCTTCTTAACAAAACAGGCACTGCAATATCCTAATTGCAAAACTAGTTATACAAGATATCTGTATGTGCGAAAAGTTGTATGTGGCTCTAAATAATAAAAAATTGATGTTATTCACAGGAGTCCTAAAAGGAATTCGCTAAATTTCAGTTACACGATAAATCGCACAAATTAAAGGGCTGTTAATTTAACAGAATACTTAGGGATTACAATTATAGTCACATAGATACAGTCGTGGAGAAAGCGAACCAAAGACTGGGTTTTTGTGCCAGAACACTCAGAAGATGCAAGAGTGCTACTAACGATACTGTCTACATTAAGCTTGTCCGTCTTTCGCTGAAGTACTGCTGCGCAGTATGGCCTCCTTACCAGAATGGATTGACGGAGGACATCGAAAATGTTCAGAGAAAGGCAGCTCGTTTTGTATTATCATGAAATGGGAGGAGCGAGTGTCATGGATATTATACGCGGGCTGGGTTGATAATCATTAAAACAGAAGTGTTTTTCATTACGGCAGGATCTTTTCATGAAATTTCAGTCACCAATTTTCTCCACGCAATGAGAAAATATTATATTGGTGCCCACCTATATAGGGCTAAATACTCAATATAATAAAATAGGAGAAGTCAGAGTTCGTACGGAAAGATCTAAGTGTTCACTTTCCCCGTGCGCTGTTCGAGAGTAGAACGGTAGAGAAACAGCATGGAGGCGGTTCGATGAGCCCTCTACCAGGCGCGTAATTGTATATTGGAGAGATGTAGGTGAAGATATGGAGAACTGAAAAATTAAAATGGATAGCGTGAAGCTAGGTACAGTGAGAGTTACTGAAGTGCGATGGCGAGAACACCAGTATTTCTGGTCAGGTGCGTAAAGTTTGCAAATACGAAGTCAGATAGGGTCATGCAAGAGTAGGTCCAATAATGAATAAGAAAAAAGGAATGCCGACAAGCTGCTTCAGTAGCGTAGCGACCGCATTATACGGAGTGTTACAAAAGGTACGGCCAAACTTTCAGGAAACATTCCTCACACACAAAGAAAGAAAATATGTTATGTGGACATGTGTCCAGAAACGCTTACTTTCCATGTTAGAGCTCATTTTATTAGTTCTCTTCAAATCACATTAATCATGGAATGGAAACACACAGCAACAGAACGTACCAGCGTGACTTCAATCACTTTGTTACAGGAAATGTTCAAAATGTCCTCCGTTAGCGGGGATACATGCATCCACCCTCCGTCGCATGGAATCCCTGATGCGCTGATGCAGCCCTGGAGAATGGCGTATTGTATCACAGCCGTCCACAATACGAGCACGAAGAGTCTCTACATTTGGTACCGGGGTTGCACAGACAAGAGCTTTCAAATGCCCCCATAAATGAAAGTCAAGAGGGTTGAGGTCAGGAGAGCGTGGAGGCCATGGAATTGGTCCGCCTCTACCAATCCATCGGTCACCGAATCTGTTGTTGAGAAGCGTACGAACACTTCGACTGAAATGTGCAGGAGCTCCATCGTGCATGAACCACATTTTGTGTCGTACTTGCAAAGGCACATGTTCTAGCAGCACAGGTAGAGTACCCCGTATGAAATCATGATAACGTGCTCCATTGAGCGTAGGTGGAAGAACATGGGGCCCAATCAAGACATCACCAACAATGCCTGTCCAAACGTTCACAGAAATTCTGTGTTGATGACGTGATTGCACAATTGCGCCCTTCAATTGGGCCAACTGGCGGTGAATCGAGGAAGTACAGTACATACTGACGAAACTAAAATGAGCTCTAACATGGAAATTAAGCGTTTCCGGACACATGTCCACATAACATTTTTTCTTTATTTGTGTGTGAGGAATGTTTCCTGAAAGTTTGGCCGTACCTTTTTGTAATACCCTGTAGTAGAGAAGATAGACACGAAGCTAACACCATTATAGTACTGCAAATTTACATTCCAACTAGTTAAGCAGATGAGGAAGAGACTGAAATAATGTATGAAATTATTGAGACAGTTAAAGGAAGCACAAATTTAATTATGATGGAAGACTAGAATTCGACAGTAAGTAAAAGATGGGAAGGATAGTAATGGAAAAGCATTCAGTGAGGGGAAGAATGAAAGAGGAAACAGACTTCGGAATTTTTTACATACTTACTCGTTTGTAGCATTTAGTTCAAGAATCGTAAAACGATGTAGTGTACATGGTAGTGACCTGGAGACATCCGTACGTGTGAGTTAGATCATATAATGGTCAGATAAAGATTTCAAAACCAGATTTCAAACTGCAAAAAGTAGTTTACTGGATGTGAATTGCACATTAAAACTGAAGAAATTAAAGATTAGGGACCTGTATAAACTGAAAGAACCAGAAGTTGCTCAGAGTTCTTGAGGAGCACTAGGCAACGACTGAATAAAGCCATGAAAATGAATACAATATAAGATGAATGGATAGCTTTGACAGAAAAATAATGTAGAAGAGGACCGGATGAGCAAGACGACCAATGCCAGTATAAATCAGTGGTTAACACACAATATATTACATTTAATTGACGAAAGGAGAAAATATAAAAATCTAGTAAATTAATCAGGGGGAAGGGAATACAGACTTCTAAAAATGGGAAGTATCTATGACTCCAGGATAGGCACATGCCATCCAAACGAAAACTAAAGAGACATTTGGAGAAAAATGAAGCAACTGTACATAAAGAGCTCAAACAGTAAGCCATTGCTAAGCAAAGAAGGAAAAGCTGAAAGGTGTGGGCTATAACTCTAGCCTCGTTATACGTCACTCTTTCCTAACCACCAGACATTAAGTCCCGTCATGGGAAGAGCCACGTATGACACTAATCTGTCGGGACACAAGTTAATGTTACCGTCTGAGAGGAACTGGGAAATTTTTGACCGCATGTTTGCCTAATGAATGAAGGTATCAGACTGGAATTTTAAATATAGTACAATTAATAAAAAAACTAAACAGACTTTAAATTTTGTAGTTTAATGAAAGTAGTAAATTTCGTATACGAATGAAAAAAATGAATAGTCGCCAGCCCAATTAGGTAGATGAATTTCGAAATATATATTTAGGAAAATTAACTATTAATTATTGAAGTTACTTTCATTAATATTTCCCTTTGAGCAGAACACAGGATACAGACGGTCACAGGGCACTCTGAGATGTTTGTAGCAGCAGTCACCAATACTGCACGTACTAGTAATCATAGAAAGCAAAATCGTACCAAACTAACACCAATAACATCTACGCTCAATATTGTTTCTTAGGTCGGTACTGAAATGTTCCTGCAAGAGATGCATAACTAAAATTAGCCAGGAGGGGCTTCCGACTTAACTGACATATAAATATCACAATTGAAATAAATATCACAACTGAAATAAATAATACCTCAATCACATTTATAGAAATATATCAGATTTCCTTAGCAGAAATAGTAGTCCATTTATATTTCTAATATAAGAAGAATATGGTACTGATACTGTATCAGTAGTCAAACTCTGATTATTTCACTACCAAAATTCAATTCAACTAAATTAACTCTTAACTTCACTTGGAATAGTTTATACGTTTACTTTTCCAGGCAAATTATTCAATACTGACCTCAATTAACTTCAAAATTTCGTTCATGATAGTAATCAAAGCTAATTAAGTTTAAAATTAGTATAATTTATTTGCCTTTTTTCATCACTTGTAAAGCAGGTATTTTAGACAGTAACATTTACACAGTCTCGCACTGAAGTTTTTGAAAACGATACTTTGCAATAAATTGAGATCATTTTAGCAACATTCTAACTAACTCCTGGGGGACTGATGACCTTCGCTGTTTAGTCCCCCTTAAACATCCCAACAACCACCACCTCCTAACTAACTCCAACTCTTGCTAATCCTTGCACATTTGACAAACATAAGTAAATCAGTAGTTCATTTGAAACAGGATACTCGGTTTTCTGAACACTTAGGAGGGGATCCTGCATAGATTCATGATCAGGATAAAAGTTGGGGTTGTAAACACAGGTTTATAGCACTTGGATTATTATTAAAATCGCTCACACAAATTAACTGGTATATGCTCTGATAGAAATCTGTATGCATAAAGTTGGTGGAGCAGTGTCGAGGTAGTGCTGGCAAGCGACGTGGCGGCTAACTGTACTCATGACTCTTGATGTTTGAATGCTCTATACGATTTCTTATTCGTGACGGATTTTTAATGTGTTAGAGCCATTCCTTATCGCCGAGAGTACCATGCAATAGCCAACTCCACATCCGAGGCAAAATTCCTTGCAAAGCGGCTTCCAATTGCCTCCGTTGGCACCATCGATGTGTACCGTGCAACGGCTAGGCACTAACTGCGTATCGTTCCCACCAAGTAGCAGCCCAATTCGACCACCAAAACCACCTTTTATACCGCGCCAAGCCACTTCCGTTGTGGAGGGACTTCCCTACATCGTTTACATTTTACAATACAAGTGCCCTAAGCATGAACCAGTTTCCAATAACATCGTCTTTCTTTTAAATATACAGATATTATAGAATGTCATTATTTTAAATATCATTTATCTTTGTCCATTTATATATTACAAAGCGCTAATTTCCTGTAACAAATCAATGACCTTAATTAACAAAGAATACACACTTCGTAATTACAGATACACAGTTACATAATATAAACCTGCCACTAATCGATGTAATTGTTACAAGGCATATACAGAACAGCTCCACAACGGAAATGAACTTGAAGACAATGTTATAGAGAGGAAAGAGAAGGTAGGTGATGGGATGGGAGGGTCGATGTTGTGAGAAGGTGAATTCTCTAAGTCGAAGCTAGTCTTCCAGAGTAAATGACACTCCCTCCGAATTATTTAGACCCTTGTGACAGGCGGAACTATTCCAGTTTGCACGGAAGATATATGATACACGCAAAAACAGTCTTAGATCTTAAGAAAAATTTAATAATGCCGGTTCCAGAGAAAACATGAGCTGCCAGGTGTGACTATTATCGAACTGTCAGTTTAACAAAAATGGTTCAAATGGCTCTGAGCACTATGGGAATGAACTTCTGAGGTCATCAGTCCCCTAGAATTTAGAACTACTTAAACTTAACTAACCTAAGGACATCACACACATCCATGCCCGAGGCAGGATTCGAACCTGCGATCGTAGCGGTCGCGCAGCTCCAGACTGTAGCGCCTAGAACCGCTCGGCCACTCCAGCGAGCTGTCAGTTTAACAGAATGTGGTATCAACGTCAACTAGGAATGTAGCATAGCCTTCAGCTGATAAGAAGCAACCTCTAACAAGGCGCGTAGTCAAGTATGGCATAAGTAATGCCTCTCTAGATATGTTTGTAAATGTATGTATGCAGCATATGAAGAAGCCTGTAACACAAGTATAATATATATTATATTTTACCATCGACTACTAATTATTTCAGTCGTTGCATATACAAACTATGCAGCCAGCTCCTTCCGACTTCACTGCCAAACCTGTAATATATGTTTCTATTTAGCATTTGCCACTTGTCATCATAACAACTGACGACAAGAATCACAACACAAATCATAGTTGAAAAATACTGACTCGAATTACGTAACAAAGGAATGGAACTATAGGAAGACGAGAAGTAATGTTGCCCCTAGGCCTCATCTTGGAAGACAGAGTGAAGTAAGGCGAGCTTGTGTCTATAGAATTTACAGATTTAGATAATGTTTTTGACAATGGTGAGTGGAATAAGCCCCTGGAAATTCGGAAGGTAGTAGAAATAAAAAAAAAAAACGGGAAGCAAAAGGTTGCCTATGACTTCTACATAAATGAGACAACAGTAAGGAAGGTCGAAGTACCTGAAAGGAAAGAAGCAGAAGTTGAGAAGGAGATGAGGAACGGTTGTACTTTATCCCTGATGAGCAAGCAGTAAAGAATTAAATTTCAGTGAGAAGAAATAAAGACTGTGAAGTATGATAGTGGCATTGCAAATTTTTTAGAGACAGAGGACTTGGATGAGCAACTGAACGGAATGGACAGTGATTTGAAAACAGCTTGTAAGACGAACATCAACAACAGGAAAACAAGGTTAATAGAATGTAGACGAATCGAATCACGCAATGTCAACGAATAATATGAAATGAATCACTAAAAGTAGGAAATGAGTTTTTCTATTTGGACAGTAAAATAACTGATGATGGTAGAAGTAGAGAGGATATAAAATGCAAACTGGCAGAAGCGAGAAAATCATTTTTGAAAAAGGAAAATTTGTTAACATCGGATATAAACTTAAATGTTGTGCAGTCTTTTCAGAAGATATTTGTCTGGTGTGTGGGCATGCACGAAAGTGAAACTTTGACGACAAATTGTTCAGTTAAGAAGAGAATAGAAGTGTTTGAAATATGGTGCTGTAAAATAATGTTGAAGATTAGATGGGTAGATAAAATAACCAATGGTAGGATACTGAGTCGAACTGAGGAGAAAAACTCTTACGGCACAGCTTGACTGAAAGAAGGAATCGGGTACGTGTTTCCGGTTTCCTTCAGACAAAGTTCTTCTGCGATACGGATAACAAGTGCGTCACAGTGTGCGATAGAAATCGCACTGCAACTGGAATCGCGCTCCAAAGTTGAAGTACGCGGGACACTTACGATTCTTGTGACCAAAACGTCTAAACTGCACGCAGATTCACCGTGAAATACTGGCAGTATAATGGACCACACGCAATGTCGCGCCCAGCCGTAGTGAAATAGCGCCAACAATTTGACCAACTCGTACAGATGTGGATGATGCTAGCCGGGAAGTCCACACCTTGCACCATGCCATTTCCGTCTTTTCGGTAAGTTGAAAGAACGTCTGGAGGAGGAAGAGATCTTCTATCGATGACGACGTTCACACACAGGTTCCCAAAACGGACTGGTATAATGTTCGGCCGTTCTTTTCAAAGACTTGGTGACTCTGTTGAAAAATATCGTCATGTATTTGTCTCACTTTGACGTATAAAGTAACATTTAATAAGAATTACTTAATCTGTGGTAACAGAGTGTATTTATATTTTGAAGTCCCCTCTTATATGTGTAAATAAGAACACTTCTGTAATATGTTCTTTAGGAATAAGGATATTTACGAATCGCATTATCCCCTATCGGATCCACGCCTGGATACGCAGGAACTGCATTTGAAACACCGGCAAAAACAGTTCACGGTTATTACGTGACCATTTCAAAGTAATGTCATTCGCTCTCCTCAAGCCTGAGTAGTGTGTCATGGTTGTTCTAATCAAGATTTTTATAATAATTTTCACTGGTAATATGAGCAGATTGCTTCGTCCCCTTGTTCGAAATGTGTCTCTCTTTTCGAGGCTGCTGGTTTATCTAAGTCGTTTATTCAATCTCTACTGTAGTTGCCACTACTTTCTGTTTTTAATTCTGTCCTTCTTTTCCAACGTGTTTTTCCTAGTATTTGTCTATATTGTGTTGTTCTTCTCGAAAATCGCATTTCTGCATTCAGCGATCTTTATTTGTGACGAACAAATCGACAGTAATCATTAAATGTGAGTAATCTATGACTGGAAAAGTTTATTTTATGTGTCTTACTTTGTGCTGAAGTAGCAGTTCTGGCTATTTCCATCTGTGGTGAATGTTTGTTTAGGAGGTGGTGAGATACAGAAAAAAAACATATAGGAAAAAAGTTCCTTAAGACCGAATAAGTTGCTATTAATCATCATTAAGCTCGGTTAAAAAGAATATTTTTCACTAAAATCGGTCCTTGCTATATGCCTGCGCTGTCTAATGAAGCATCCGCCATAGCTCCAAGGCGCCAACGACAGTACTAAGTGAAAGACAGGTTCACTGACTGACATCTTAACACCACAATGAATATTGGCTGGAACAGCGGAAACTTTGTTCAGTGTGTTACATGCTGCTGTCTCGCCCTGAAACCTAAGACAGCTGTGGGTAGTCGCACACGCTCTGCGTTTGCATGAATATAGACACGAACATAAACGCAACGACACAAAGGAGGGAACCGAGGGAGTATGTCAACAAGCTGTCGCTGCTACCGCTTACTGTGCAAACAAGCACAACATCACGAGACGCTGCAGAGAGGAAAGTTGAGTAAACCGCAGTTCCGTGAAAGGAGAGATGGTGCAACCATCTGCTGTAGGCACTGGCAGAAATGAAAAACAAAGTAACGCTCTTTTTCGTTTGCTTTATGTTGTTTACTTGACCCGGCGCTGCATCTTGCTGAAATCCACTCTTCATAAAACGTTCCCAGAGAATCGTGTCTCCCATTCAATGGTTTCACTCTTCGAAGAACACACATATATCAGCGTACATACCACACCACTAGGTTCTCAGCACACAGCGAATATTCGAAACCTTTCACATTAAAATCTTAATGTTTAGGAAAAATCTTCGCTGTTCATATGAGCCAATCTGTTTTTCTTTGTTCCTCTGTTCCGAAGATTTAATGAAGCTATTTCATTTTTGAACTCTCTTCCATCACCAGTCTTCTAAAATCTGTTGTGCCAGGTTATCTACCACCTACACGGTGCTCTCGGACTGACGAAACCTACCATTCACAGATCTAACTACTGTAGTGTCCTGTAGATGCCAACCAGAGCTAAGTTCTTTCATCCCGGTGCCGGCAGCCACATGTGGCAAGGAGGGGGTGTATTTTTAGCTGTCGTCCGGAAACGACTGAAAGACAAGAGCATATATTACGTATGTGACTATAATACTGAAATATAAACAAGAAGTATACCTACTACAACAAATCGTAGAATTCACCATACCGATCACTGAAATTCATATTTTAACCTACATATGCTATGAACTTTTCATGCGATATAGTTATATGATATTTACATACATCATTTATTAGAGACAACAGCTATAACAGTAATTTGAAACTCTCAGTTCTGAAGAGAGGTTTCTTCAGTGGGTTAACAATGACCCCATGGGCACATAAGGTCTTACAAACTATGGAAAAGGAATAATCCCCCTCCCCGGGAACGTCTCATACCAGACGAGTGCAGCCCCAATGATTGCGTCGTAGAGTAATTATGATGTACGCGTACATGGAGACAGTGTTTGCGCAGCAATCGCTGACATAGCGTGACTGAGGCGGAATAAGGGAAACCAGCCCACATTCGGTGAGGCGGATGGATAACCGCCTTAAAAATCGTCCACAGGCTGGCTGGCACACCGGACCTCGCCACTAATCCGCCGGATGGATTCGTGCCGGGGACCGGCACGCCTTCCTGCTCGGAAGCAGCGCGTTAGACCGCACGGATAGCCAGGCGGGCTAACATCGACTATTACTCTATACTATTCATATACTCAGTTGGCACAACGATCTCTTCCTCGGGCCTGTTTCTGTCACGTGCCTGGCGTAGGAAATTAGGCCGCAAACAGCTGCTCCCCCTATGTTTTATCTCTACTTCCGTTGCTACGAGGGCTTACCGTATCCTCGGTGCTGTATCCCCCTGGCACATGTGTTGTGCGGGTCAGCCGGTGTCCAAGCGACCTTGTCAAGTCTCAGCAGGGTCATTTTCGACCCCATGAGCATTTATAGGTTAAGGAAAAATATATAAAATACGTGATAGCAGCTGGCACCAGAGAAGTTGTCTGGTTACAAAAGATGGAGGAACCAGTGAAAGAATTACGTCTGATAAACGCGTAGTGACGTTAATTAGGGTAGGATAAACGGCAGCAGAATGAAATGAAAATAAGTACAGTAAGATACAGAGGTGGGGGGGGGGGGGTCCAAATAAATTTAAGCCGCGCTGTTAGGTCCCAGCCTACACTTGGAAATCGCTACAATTTCGAAAGAAAAAGTACCCCATACACCGCGCAGCAGCGTCTTCCTAAACGTTATTGCATTTTCTTGCACGAAATAATATCTCAACTAACACCATTTAGCTCACACATTTTCCGCAAGAGGCACTACATCTGCGACGACTAGCAGATAGTTCGTACTTTATCCAGAAGAGGAGCTACTGCAGCCCTTGTTTATCATTGCTAACTTCCTTTTGTCCGGACTAATAATGACATTTATCCGCCCACGACATACTGAAAGACACTACTGGCCATTAAAATTGCTACACCACGAAGATGACGTGCTACAGACGCGAAATTTAACCGACAGGAAGAAGATGCTGTGATATGCAAATGATTAGATTTTCAGATCATTCACACAATGTTGGCGCCGGTGGCTGACATGAGCAAAGTTTCCAACCGATTTCTCAAACACAAACAGCAATTGCCTGGTGAAACGTTGTTGTGATGGCTCGTGTAGGGAGGAGAAATGCGTACCATCACGTTTCCGACTTCGATAAAGGTCGGATTGTAGCCTATCGCGATTGCGGTTTATCGCATCGCGACATTGCTGCTCGCATTGGTCGAGATCCAATGACTGTTAGCAGAATATGGAATCGGTGGGTAATACGGAACGCCGTTCTGGATCCCAACGGCCTCGTATCACTAGCAGTCGAGATGACAGGCATCTTATCCGCATGGCTGTAACGGATCGTGCAGCCACGTCTCGATCTCTGAGTCAACAAATGGGGATGTTTCCAAGACAACAACCATCTGCACGAACAGTTCGACGACCTTTGCAGCAGCATGGACTATCAGCTTGGAGACCATGGCTGCGGTCACCCTTGACGCTGCATCACAGACAGGAGCGCCTGCAATGGTGTACTCAACGACGAACCTGGGTGCACGAATGGCAAAACGTCATTTTTTCGGATGAATCCAGATTCTGTTTATAGCATCATGATAGTCGCATCCCTGTTTGGCGATATCGCTTTGAACGCACATTGGAAGCGTGTATTCGTCATCGCCATACTGGCGTATCACCCGGCGTGATGGTATGGGTTGCCATTGGTTACACGTCTCAGTCACCTCTTGTTCGTACTGACGGCACTTTGAACAGTGGACGTTACATTTCAGATGTCTTACGACCTGTGGCTCTACCCTTCATTCTATCCCTGCGAAACCCTACATTTCAGCATGATTATGCACGACCACATGTTGCAGGTCCTGTACGGGTCTTTCTGGATACAGAAAATGTCCAATTGCCGCCCTGGCCAGCACATTCTCCAGATCCCTCACCAATTAAAAACGTCTGGTCAATGGTGGCCGAGCAACTGGCTCGTCACAATACAACAGTCACTACTCTTGATGAACTGTGGTATCGTGTTGAAGCTGCATGGGCAGCTGCACCTGTACATGCCATCCAATCTCTGTTTGACTCAATGCCCAGGCGTATCAAGGCAGTTATTACGGCCAGAGGTGGTTGTTCTGGGTACTGATTTCTCAGGATCTATACACCCAAATTGCGGGTAAATGTAATCACATGTCAATTCTAGTATAATATATGTGTCGAATAAATACCCGTTTATCATTTTTATTTCTTCTTGGTGTAGCAATTTTAATAGCCAGTAGTGTAGTTTGTGAATCACCCTAATTCATAACGGCCTGACGCCTGTCGCAGCTCATCAAGATTCGTCGAAGTTGGATCCAAGGCCCACACATCTCGTGCGGTGGCGTCATAGATGTGCTCCAGTAAGAGTGATATGATTTGTGGGGCCACCCAAGCAACAGTAGCGTGTTCCTCAAACCATGCTGACAAAATCTAAAGGTGGTATGAGACATGCTATCGGCAAAACATAATCCACACAGTTCCAAAGGTAAGGGCAGACGCATCCAGGGACTATTGCACAATAAGCTTAACATCTCATGCTTCCAAGTTGCAGACGAGTATTATATACAGAGGAATGGAAAAGAAAATTGAGGATATGTTAGTGAACGATCAGTTCGGCTATAGGTAAGGCAGCTGCAACAGTGATGTGGCTCCGATGTTGCACTAGATGGTGAAAGCAAGAACTAAGATAAATCAAGACATCTCCATCCGATTTGTCGAAATAGAGAAAGCATTCCACAACAAAAATTTGTGCAGTTTGTTTGAAATTCTTATAAAAATGGGTATAAGCTACAGCGAGAGACGATTAGTAACCAATATCTTCAAGAACAATAAGGAAACAACAGGAATGTAATATCAAAAGAGAAATTCTGCAATTAGAAGGCAAAAAATACCGTCGTTCTCTCCTATGGCCATCCTGTGTATCGGAGAAGCCAGTGTCGAAAATAAAAGAAAGTTCGGGACTGGGATTGAAACTTAAGGTAAAAATATAGCCATGATAAGATTCGTTGTTATTACTGTTCTCAGTGAAACTTAGAAAGAATTACAAGACCTAGACAAAGATAAATTTAACAAAAAAATTGAAGACAACGCTTGAGATGAAGTGCAATAATTCAGCTGTCTTGGAAGTAAAACAACGCAACTGCGAGGGGAGCAGGTTTCCGGTTGTGCAGAGTACCCCGCGCCATGCACTGTGTAGTGACATGTGAAGTATGTATGTAGATTCAGATGCAGATATACAGCTCCCTCCCTTTCTTGTGGCGATTGCAGCCATCCTAAAATGTGTCAGAGGCAAGTGACGTAGAATATCATGCAGATGTCTCCGCGACCTCTAGACCCATGTCACCGGTTTCTGTGCCGTATCAGGACCGCCGAGTTTAGACCACTCACTCTCGCGGTGGCGCAATGTGTTATCGTGGATTTCGAATAACCCTGAACATTTTAAGATAAGTGTGTAAACGCAGGTGGTCAGAAACAGTCCAAAAATCTTGAAAAGGTGTTGCAGGTTAGTTTGTGCTCAAAAATAATAGTTAAGAAAAAGAAGCGGATACATTTCACCGTTTCCGAGTTAATTTACGCTTAATTAGCTAGTCAGGACGTTGCGCTGGCAAATCCAAGCTGCCCGCCAGACACGATTACAGTCAGTTGTTTTCACAGATTAAACGATAGCGCACGAGACTGCTAAGGCTTTGGCTCGGGTTAGATAATTACTGCTACCCCACATCCAGTTTTTGCTGAAGCTGTCTTGTGTGGTTTTAAAAAATTAAACACAGAACGCAATTGGCGACACCGTCTCTGGCGAGCCGCTAAAATTTGCTCGCGCAACTGCTAACTTCAATGCTAATTAACACGGAAACGGCGCAATGTATTTTCTTAACAGTTGTTTCTCAGCACAACCTACCCTGCAACACCCTTACAAAGTTTCCAGACTGTTTCTGACCACCTTGTATACAATGAAGCATCATTTAATTCGAAACTAGATTTTTGGCAAGAAAAGGGGCTATACGATGGGCACAAAATTTTATCTATCGAGATGAGAAAAGTAGCTATACTCCTTTTTAGATTCATTTACGTGCTCCTGAAAAAAGGAAGACATAACATTGTGTGTGAATTGTGTATTAAACCGGGGACCTAGAAACGACGAAGAGGCTTTTCACCGCCGTAGCCGTCAGTGGTTCACAACCGCACAACAGGCCACAGCAGTCCACCCACCCCACCGCCGCCCCACACCGAACCCAGGGTTATTGTGCGGTTCGGCCCCTGTGTAGGTCTTCGTTAATCCTGCCGTCCTGTTCTTGTGGTGCTGTTTCCAAAAAAATTTTCATCCCCTACCGCATATTTCTATAGATGTCAAATACCAATTTCCATAGCTTAAACGTTAAATACGTTTAAATATAGCGAAATATTTTCATAAAAATTTTCTTCCCCTACTTCGCCCCCTTAGGGGCGGAATTTCGAACAATCCCTTCTTAAACGATGTCTAAATTATGAGATCAACACGCTGTCCAAATTTCACGTTTCTATCTTTAGTGGTCAAAAGACAAACAGGTTGAAAGAGGTTACGCGTGCACTCGTAAAATCATTAGTAGCATCATCAGTATGAAGCAACGCTAACTTCGAGAACAGTGCCTACTTTCAAGCCCAGAGATAACTATTCTGAACAGTGATTTTTGTGTGATCTAGGCACACGGTCATAAAATATTCTTGTCCGTTTGCCAGTGCGTTACGTCATATTGCATTGTGTGTGCAGTATCCTAACGTCGAGAACCAGTGAGTTTTTAATCCCTGGACCGCTTACAATCTGTTATTATCAAGAGCCAACTAGCGTAATTGAAAATGTTAATTTCACTTCACTGAGACAGACACATCAGAAAATACCCAACTATTCAGAGATAAATTGTTAAATAAGATCATATATCCGTGGAAGTGACACAAATACGTGAAGTCCATTAACATTTTCGCCCTATCGTATGAGAGGCACTTCAAAAGGAAATAGGAACATCGTGAGAAAAACATTTCATCCAAGTCAAAGTAAACGAGAGTTAGATAAAAGCAATGAAAAATAGTTGAAATGAGGTTAGCGATCACCTCAACATAAAAACTGGTGACGAAGTAGACGAATTGAACGAATTCTGGTGTTTTGGTAGCAAAGTTACATATAAAGGACTAAGCAAGGATGGTGTAACACGCAGACTAGTACAGGCAAATGCCGTGTTCATCGCTAAAGGAAATCTACTGGTATCGAAAGATCTTAATCTGAGGAAGAAATTTCTGAGAATTTACGTCTGGAACACAGCATTCTATGGAAGTGGAACGTAGGCGATAGGAAAGCCTAAAAAAAGGGAATGCAATCATTTGATCTGTGGTGCTATAGAAGGATATTGAAAATTATGCAGATTGATAAGGTAAGAAATGAGGCGTAGTCGAGGAAAGGAATTTATGGAAGACACTGACAAGAAGAAGGGTCACAATGGTAGGACATGTGTCAAGACGTCAGGGAATAACTTCCAGGGGTGTCAAACTTCACACGTGCACTGAGTGAGGGTCACGGAAAGCCAAGGCCCCGCCCGTCACTCGGCTCTGCTCGGTATTTCTCGGAAGTGCTCGGAATAGCGCGACATATCATTTATCATTGCGGTGTGGCATTTTTCGTTCGGCACAATTCTCTTGAGTTCTGCAGAATCGTGGAGTCAGCGCTGTTTATCTTCCGCTACTTGTTCGAGGCGTGAAGGACGTTCACAGGCCCAGTGGCTGTATACACAAAAAGAGGCAGTCTAGCGATCTATCGTCACAATCCTTTAAAATCTGTAAGAATGACAAAAGAGAATTCTCAGTTTGCATGAGCAACGGCTACTGATTATTTGCTATGAAACGATATTACAGTGTCATGCAGAAGGAATTTAAATGTTTGGATGAAAAAAAAAATTGAACGATCGACAGACGGGACCTTTTTTGTGCACATCAAGGAACATTTTGTGCTAAATTTTCAGGCATGGAGCACTTGAAGAAATTGCTGGCATTGACGGTAAAATTTCTGATTCAAATGACTCTAAGCACTATGTCATCAGTCCCCTAGACTTAGAACTACTTAAACCTAACCATCCTAAGGACATCACACACATCCATGCCCGAGGTAGGATTCGAACCTGCGACCGTAGCAGCAGCGCGGTTCCTGACTGAAGTGTCTAGAACCGCTCGGCCACAGCGGCCGGCCAAAATTTCTGATGTCGCACTAATTATTCCATTGTGAGTTGCAACGGTATTCAGTGGAAATGAATGTAGATTATGGAGACTTCATACATTACTGCAAAGTACGTTGGTTACATCAAGGAGCACGTCTGGAACGGTTATTCGATTTAAAACTCGCTATTTTGAATTTGTGAAGGAAAAAGGAGTGCAGGAACAAAAACTAGACCATCCGGAATGGATTGGAGATTTCGCATTTTAAATGGACTTGACTGTACGCTGCCCACAGTGAGACATTGCTACGTAACTTCTTCCTGATTTGATGGGGGTACGTTAAAAAAGGAAATCGCGTTGTAGAAGCAGCACATTCTGACAAACCCAGTCCAGTTCCTTAAGCTCAACGGCGTTAATGAAAGCGCAAGGCATGAAGAATTCATTATGGGCTTAAGTGAATTACAAGCTTAGTTTTACAAAGGTTCTGAGAACACTATCAGTTTTCGAGACCGTCTGCCGTTCATTTGAAAGCGCCCCTATGCATGCGCAGAAGTAACTGATTTACCTGCAAAGTAGTTCCAGTTTTAGTAACAAATCTTTTTTACGTAGAATCTGTTCAGGACCCTTACGTTGCTTTCCTCACTTACATTTCCTCGGGAATGCAGAAGGACGGCGTAGGTTGTCTTCAATCAGAAAGATTCCCAACAATTAGTAATAGAAGGATATTTTTTACATATGAAGAAATACTTAACTTTAGCGTTGCTTCTTCTTGTGAAATTGCCAGCACTTTTAGACGTTTGAAATTATTACACATCCTCTAAAATATTAAAGCCCTGTCATTGTGTCTCTGAGTGACGTCTACGTAGAGTCCAGAGATGGCATACGATGTTTCGCTGGCTCTTTACTATTTGCTTTGTTTTACTATTACTCGCGTAACAACTAATATATGAGATAAAATATGTTGCTACGAAAAGAGTCCCGAAATACCTTTTAGTGATGCTGTGCTATGACTTTCTTTGGATCATTAATTTTCAACAAAACAAAATATATTATGTTCTTATTATTCTGGATCTGGCTTTCTATTAAAGGAACATTTTTTTCGTTACTGTAACTCGCTATAAAGTTCAACATATTTTCCTTACTTTATAGTTATTGAAAAGGTTAATGAAAATTACTTCGTTATCAATACTGATGTTACAGTACGCAATGATTGTTCAACATCAAAATTTTGCAGTGGATTTTTGTTAACAGTAAAACAACAATAAGTACCACGACTAACACGAGAACATGAGACTATTATCGGAGAAAAAAGATGTTTTTAGTATAAGGTTTGCCAGACCAGAACTACGCACAGCAAGATTTCCTTTATGTTATGAAGGTAAATTATCTTTTTACACTGTTAGTAATATATTATCAGCAGCCCGCGTCAACCTGTAAAACACATCATAAAATCTGCTGCTCTGCTCTGCAATTTCGAAAGCTGAAAGAAATAATTTTACTTCACTATTACCTGCCCGCTTCTTTGCGGTATGATAGATTTCATTTAATGCAGTTTGAATGCGCCGCGGCAGCGGCTCGTTCGTTCGTAGCGCAGCTCTGCACCACGAATAATATTTAAATAACTGAAAATGTCTTAAAGGGATGGGATAAAATACCAGGCAAGCTTATTACAAATCATAATGCAAGGTTTCACTAAGTAACTCTATTCAAAACATTTAAACAAATCAATTAATTACACACCTTTCCAAGGCTATGTCTAATGGCGTCCCTCTCACAATCTTGACAAAAGAATGCTACGCTAGCGTACAATATAACGTCACAGGCTATCCCACTCACGTAACTCCAAGAAGAAGACAGAGAAATTAATGTTCGTTTTTTACTATTTATACTAGTCACCTATTGTCATCTTTGTTTGATATTTAATAAGTATCGTCTGTGGCGGTTTCAGTACTCGCCGACACATATTATCTAAATAAATAAAAAAAGTACATAATTTTATACAAGAACAAAACTTGACACACAATGTTTTCTCTTTACTACATAATATGTCTTTTGCTAAGAGACGTTACAGATGCCTACGGAGCCAAGTCTCGGAGACGACGGGCGAAAACTGCAGATCTGCTGCAAATGGAGACTGTAGGCGACTCTGCACACGGAAAAGACCAGTCTGCCATAGCTTAGCGCCCTGGTATTTAAAGAAGTATCGAACAGTCGCTATTCACAGACGTGATGCCCATGGGTTGGCTGCTGCGGCCCCTGGAGGACCTCGATATAGATCTTACTGCGCTAAGATTGTTTCGAGCGCGCCTTATAGACTGTGGTGCGGCACTCCCTGGAGTCGTATCGTCACTACAGTTTTTCCGTCACCATAATGAGGTTGCGTAAGTGCCATAATAATTCGATCGACATACTCGGGTGAAATATATTTCCCTCCCACCGGAGGTTCGTGTCCTCACTCGGGCATGGGTGTTGGTGTGTTGTTTTTAGCATAAGATAATTTAAGTTAGTTTAAGTAGGGTGTAAATCTAGGGACCGATGACCTCAGCAGCTTGGTCCCTTACGATTCACACACATTTGAACATTTTTGAAATATATTTTTCGATTATAAAATTAAAAAGTCTTTATTACGTTTGAAGACGTAGAGGAAAAGTTGACTTCTGCGCTAGATACGCTTGGTTCCTACTACAAAGCCAACAATCTAAAGCCAAATTCCAACAAGACTCAGGTGTACGCATTTCACTTTAAGAATACAGAAGCTCGGCGGGAACTGGACGTTCCATGGCAAGGCTAACGACTGGAGCATTAGAAGGGCTGTTGTTGTTGATGTAGAGAGGGCTAAGAAAACTTATGATTCCCGACATCCACTGCATTATCATCAGGTTGTAGTCCATCGACTGAAGTCGAGAAAGATCTTCATCGCCAGGACTCAACCACTAGAGGGAACTCCAGAGTCTAACCGCATCACCACGTGGAAGAGCAGGCTATCACCTGTTATCCTCGTAAAGGAAGACCTAGCTCCAGGAAATGACTTGCCCAACCCTATTTGGAGATCGATCAATCGTCTTAGGGTGGGCGTTCCTCTTTGCAAGACCAACATGCGAAAATGAGGCATTTTTCCAGCTGATGGAGATACGTCCTGCGAGCGCGGAACAACACAAGACCCGTCCCACCTGCTAATTTGTCCTTAACTTGAACAATCCTGAACAACACAGTACCTGATCGAGGGAAACAACAGGGCAATCGGAGTTGCTACCCTGCTACCCTCCGGAAATACTGAGCGGACACGGTAATGAATGAATGAATTACGTGGCAACAGTATGCTTACAGTTTGTACCGGATATAAATTATATTCTGTCTTCAGCACACCAAAGATAATTAAGTAGTACTGAAAATTTGTTTCGTTTCTGACATTTGTGCCATTTAAATTAGGCGTGCTTCCCTTTCCCCTCTTCCTCCTCCTCGCGCTCAGACAGTGCGGTGTGGCGGTGCGAAAAACCTGCCAGGTAGGCTGAGCACTATGGCAATCTGGCCCGGGCACGGCCCGCTAGCCGAAATCTTGTCCACCACTGTACTAGAGGGGATTTTTAGTGTAAAAATATTTTAAGGAAAGGCAGGGATTGAAATAGATCCGACAAATAACCGAGCACATTGGGTATAAGTTGTGCTCAGCAAAGGGGGGAAGTCGTGTACTGGGAGGGGGGTTTGGCATCAGTATTGATAATAGAAGAGCTGTCTAGAAATCAGTGTTACTGGACACATGCAGCATTAGAAGATATAGAGCATTGGCGGCGACGAGAGATGTGGATGCGGGGCAGCTTCGCTTTGCAGCTGTCCCTACGCCGGCCAAGTTGTCGGAGTAACAGGAGTGCGGGGATCAACAGGTCGCACATTACTGCCGCCACGCCAGCTTCCTACGCATCTGTTGCAATTACACGCAAAGCTGTGTTCGCCGCCTGCGGTCGTATCCGACAGGTGTGGTCGTATTACATATGTTTTTTCAGCCACAGTTTCCATTAGCTGCATTGTTGCTGGCAATTCCACATAATTTTCGTCGAATTAGGCCTTACTACACTGCGCAGCGAAATTAAAACGTCACATTTTCGCAAGAGAAGTCGCTCACGATGATGAAGGCATTCGACTGTGTAGCTGAATGTGTCACGTGAATAATCAAGGGTAGCGTGCGGACAAGTTATTATCTGAAGCGTACTCGCGCGCAACTGACTGCGAGAAAGCAGCATTATAGCTGATGCTCTCTCTCTATTTCTTGAACTAAGAGAGCTTTGGTTCGATGTTATCTATTGCGAAAAGATATAGTCCAGCTTCTGATCTTAATATGTATGGACGAATGTATTACAGCTTAAGAGAGAAGGAATTGTTGAGAGACCGCCATCTTTAATAGAAAGCTATTTTCTGATTTTGTGCGAGAATAATAAGCCAATAAACCAATTTCTCGGCAGCATAAACAAGGTGTGTATTGCATAAATTATTCTCCATCTTATGGTTTCATATTTTCAAATATTTGTGCATGCCCAAGAGACATTTCTTTGAACTGTGGAAACTCAAACCTGCAAACTCTATACGGTCATTAAAGACTTTTAAACAAATCCACTGCGACGGACAGGCTTAGGTTTGACTTAATATTCCTACTGATTCAGCGCGCAGTTCGACGACCGGCAGATACATCGAGTACAGCTTACACTCAGTGCGCACCATGAGATCTTTGGTCTACCATGCACAATCCCCGGAACATAAACGTCGTATAGTGAGATCTGTTTGGTTATTTATTGATTTCAAAGACCTAAACTCTTTTCTTAGAGAGACTGAACACTAAAGAACTAATTCCTTGAATCAGTAATAATAATAATAATAAATCAAGACAGTAATTAAATTATTAATAATAATAATATTAATAATAATAATAATAGTAAAAGCAGTTCAGTCTTACTGTTAGTTTGCTCACTATTGGACTTTAAAAATGTACTTGAGGATCCTCAACAAAATGCTTCAAACAATATGCAGCTTCACAATAATCACATTTGGCGAAAGCAGTATCTGGGCAGCCCTCAGAATCACATTACTGATCTGTAAAATCAGTTGCACTTGAATCACATTCTTGAATTCAGCAACGTGTGCGGGAGAATAGCATCCAGCCACTTGCCGCGAGTATTGGAGCATAGGCTGATACACTGGAGCAGACAGCTGGTTATGAATTACACAATGCATTTTCATTATGAAAATACTGTTTCCTAATTTAGGTCGAAGTCACCGCAGGGAATCGTTATGGAGTATGTTATCCCTATTGCATATATCTTTAACTTGGGTGCCACAATATTTAAAATGTTCCAAACGTTTATGGTTTCGACCATTTTTGCTGTATATGTATGACAATACTTAAATACGTCTACTAAAAATGTCAACTACTTGCCGGTGTAACTGATTGGCATGTTAACCCTTAGCCGGCCGTCGTGGCCGTGCGGTTCCAGGCGCTTCAGTACGGAACCGCGCTGCTGCTACGGTCGCAGGTTCGAATGATGCCTCGGGCATGGATGTGTGTGATGTCCTTAGGATAGTTACGTTTAAGTAGTTCTGAGTTCTAGGGGACTGATGACCTCAGATGTTAAATCCCATAGTGCTCAGAGCCATTTGAACCATTTGTTAACACCTCTCCCCCATCGCGCTCCCCTTCTCTAAGACTGCAAGCGCTGTTGTGTAGAAACCAAGAGCAACACAGTCATGTGCCGTTGCAGGCATGGTTGGAAATATGAGATGGATATGTGTACAAATGTTTAAATACAAATGCCTGTTCGAGGCGAGTGACATCACTTGTCATGTGTGATGTAAGGTGCTTTAATGACTTCACATTGACATCAGATTTGACGACAGTTCTGTCCAACGGCACGGTGGACGTGTCACACGATGGGAAGGTTGTCACGCTCCATCTAACCCACATTTCACCCCTTCTCTTGACAGCTATACGATGGAGGTCACAACGGCAACTCCCAGCTTTCATATCGCCCGCGTTACGTGCAGGTGGACGAGGAAAACATTTCAGAAACATCACCGCTCAAAAGCGACATGTAAAGGTCTCAAGAAGTGACATCCCTTTCCCTGCCTCGTTGATCTCTCAGTTAACCTGACATGAACGTCGGAGCTCTGGTCTTTTCTTCTCATGTATCGACATCTTGCCAGCTGAAATGCCTATGAGCCCGAATGTGACACCGTATGGCGCCATGCTTCTGCAGCATTGGGGAGAAAGATTGTAGGTCGAAAAAGTTACCCTCTGAACGTTGTGCGCAGTACAGATACACCCATGTCTACATCTGGTTCAGACGCGCTGCTGGACGCGGAAATTTTCTTACTCCCTTAGACTTTAGCAAGTATTCTCATATGCAACAAACATGAGTAGTAACAACATTGTGTACATATAAGAGACACATATACCCAACTGCTCATCGACCGACTTCGCTCATCTTCCGAACTATTGTAGTACGTACTTCGATATAAAAAATGCTAGCGTAATACGATGCGCTTCTAAAACTTTTCACGAGAAACGGAGGTTCACACTTTTACGAGCCCGTTGAATATTATACAAAAGGCCATTCGTCGAGCAGCGTTGGTAGGGGAACCGGCTAAGTTCGCAAGGCCCGGATCTGCCCGTAGTGTGTTCCAGTGTATTCGTTATCTGCTAATAAAATCTAATCATGTTCTTTGAAATGCTTCAAGCTCCATATCTACAGCCTCGTTAATTTTCATCTGTGAATAAGAACGAAGTTGCATAATCATCTAGTTCTTCGTCACATACGAACACATACTGATAATATTATCGTTAAAACTGCAATATTCTCTATCATATAAAAGGAAATATCCTGACTGACTAACTAATTCATCATCACCCAACTCAAATCGCTAAGGATAAGAGCTTCAGATTTGGAGAGAGTGTTGATCTTGTACTGTAGGCATTATTTAAGAAGTGGTTTTTCGAAATACCACCCCTAAGGGGGTGAGACAGTGGAAAACATGTCGCTATTAAGGAAATTTTCAATGTAGAACTACGAAAATTAGTATTTGGCTTCTTGGTCAGAAATAAAGCCATCCGTGTTTCAGCATTTTTGGAAATGTAACCGCTACAGGGGTGAAACAGTGAGTGAAAGTTCTTTTAAAAATAAATCTTTTTTTTTTAAGTGCTGAAGTATTTTTAAAGCTATGTCTATAAAAATTGGCCCTTGACATATCCGCTATAAATAAAAAAATTTGTTTCAACATTTTTGCAACTTCAACCCCTAAGACGTGAAACAGGGACAGTCAGATTCACTGACTCACGAGAAGTAAATTTTAGTTACATAGATTATAAGTCTTACGTAATTAGAGTGATCACTAACTTAAGATCAAGTCCACGTCTCTGTTTCCGTAACTACCGCGACGCGGTTGATTATTGATGTCTCGACACGAAACCGGAATTTCACTTTGCGTAAGAGCTCACTGATACTGAAACTGTTGCGACTGATGTAAGACACGTAACTTTCGGGTGAAAACTTTAACCTTTTCATCAAATACGTCACTTTGCACTTTGTAGGTTATGACGGTTGCACTACACACATTGCACGACTCTTTCTAACAACTATGCCCTGCGCTCTCGAGAGAGGCCACTATCCATACTGTGGCGAGATAAGTAGCGATATGCCCTTTCCTCCTGTTGAGGGTTATGTTTATTGTTTAGTCTTGTAACATAGCTATGAAAGTGTAGTTTTGTAAGTATACTTCTAACTAAACATTGTATTTAAGAGTGCAAAATAGTTTTATGTAGGCTCAAGTCGAGTGCGTAGTGGCAGTTTTACGCACCCAAGGGGGTATGTTTACGTATATCACAGAACACAATAATGAGTACCAAAACCACAATAATAAACTTCTCAAAACATGCTTTGTTTGCAGTAAATAAAACCAGAGTCTAACTCACACCGTTTCACAATTTTACTGGCAGAAAACAAATGTTCTGTCGCATTGTAACCTTGTTAGCATAATATGGCCTACATAAGAGTTTGAAAGTTAATAAAGGGTCTATTCATCATCATTGTGTGAGTTCCAGTTTATGTACACAGAAAAATTATGTGCTTCCTGTGGAACAATCGTCGTGAGCCAACCTTTTACCTCTACGACACTGGAATCACTCTTGATTTCTTTTTGACCGGTTGCATCGTTTCCAGCAGTAAATACAAACGCAGTTTTCATCCTTTTCATCATACTGCTGCAGGTTACAATTGAAAGGAAGAAGAAGTGGATGGGGCACACCTTGAGACGCGAGAGCTTGCTAACAGAAGCTTTGGAAGGTCTAGTTTGCGAGAAGAGACCGAGAGGAAGGAGGAGATGAAGAATATAGGCGACGTAAAGGAAGGAGCCAATGACGCGGACCTGAAGAGGATGGCATAGTACAGTAGAGCGAAAACCTATTTTGTGCAGAAACTAACGATGTTAGACCTACCCACATTTTTCCTTGTTCCTGCTTTAAGTAATTACTTGCCTTGCAAATCCTTGCTTTTATAGAGTTTATTCCTTCTACTTGAGATTCATTAGGGTCAATTTCATGCTTTCAAATTATATAAATATATCTTGTAGTGTAGAATAATCTCCTGTAAACGTACATACATTTATCTATTCTCAATTCTGAAAAGGCATGACCCCGAGGAGCTTCCGTATTTGAGTAACAAAATTTACTCACTTCCCACAAAAACATAAATACCGGGCGGTTATAATTAAACTTTCCCCATTTAACACGTTATACCACGGAAACTAGTTACTGTGCGAGTACCAAGCTTGGTAGCATTAATGTCAAGGACAAGGGGAAGAGAAATAATGCAGAAGCGATTCAGCTGAAGCACTTTTAATGTGCTTCTGCGGTATATCATACCATTACACACCGGTACCATTACTGCTACAGAAGGGGCCCATTAGTATCCAGAGGAGTCTGAAAGCACAGGATTGCATTCTGCACAGCAGAACGAAGCATGTCCTTAGGTATGCTGCCTACCGCTCTTGATATACTGCGCTTCAGATCAGCACCTGTGTGAACGTTCCCTTGGTAAATCCAGTCCTTCAGGTAGCCCCACAACAACAAATCACAGGGAGTGAGATCAGGTGACAGTGCCGGCCAAGTATTTGGAAACGATCCGCTGATAATTGGATCGTTTCCAAAAGTATTTCGGAGAAGCAGGTGAACTTCACGAGCGGTGCGGCCCATCTTGCATGAAAGCTTTTGAGTTCAATGCGTCTATATTCTGTAGAGCGGGTATGGCATGCTGCCGAAGCATATCGCAGCAACGCTTGCCACTCACACTGCACGTCTTTGGTCCTTGAGCGTCAACCTGTTCAAAAATAAATTGGGCCAATGACGAACGTAGCCGTGAAGCCACACCATACGGTGACACGTTCACTACACAGAGGAACTTCATGCACAGTGACTGGAGGTGAAGATAGCCACACTCGGCAGTTCTGGGTGTTCAACTCACCCGTCAGAGAAAAATGAGCTTCACCTGTCCATAAGACGGTCCAGGGCTAGCTCTAGTGAACTTCAGTCCTTGCGAGAAAGTGTACAGTGAAGTCAACAAGTCGTTGTGTGTCCTGTGGTACAAGGTGCTGTACGATATGGGTCTTGTACGGATACCATTTGAGAATGGTTCGAAGCACCTTCCGTACAGTGGACCATGGAATGTTCAGCTGTCGTGACACAGAACGCGCACTGCCTGACGATCGGGAATTGTGCGCAGGGTTGTCTGCCACGGCAACAGAGATTTCATCAGCCACCTGTGGCACAACCGGTCGTCGGCCTCTCCTCGGAGCGACGCCCAGTTCTCCAGTTGATTGGAATTTTTCATCGTGCTCCGCACAGCGGATGGAGAAAGAGAACCCTTTCGTAATACTTCCAACCGGCAATATTCTCGAAGTGCAACTGCAGCATTACTGTTGTTTTGATAACAGAGCTTCACCAATAATGCCCTGCTTCTTTTGTCCACGCTAATGTTGGCACGTCGACACGTGCACCGTGACTGGCCAGCTGGGTGAGACTACGAATCACAATGACTGCTCACGGCATCTGGTGACCATAGTTGGAACTGGAGGGTGGCGTTGTGAAGCATGGGAATCATGCACCCCATACTCTGGACATTAATGCTACTAAATTTGTTACTCGTACTGTAACTAGTTTCCGTGTTATAACGTATTAAATAGGGAAAGTTTAATTATAACCGTCCGGTAAGTTCTTTGTTCGAAGACGTTCAGTCAACTGCTGCTGTGAAGTCTGTAAGAGCCCTCAGTAGATGACAGTACCAATCTTCCATTGTCGGTGGCGCTGTAGCAATAATAGTTCCCGAGAAAAGCGCTCTGCGTCCTCGTGCCCCGTGCGTAAATTTGGGCCGGTCTCCCCTACTTCACAGTGTTTACGTTAGTACTCTTCACCGGATTTCCCCTACATTACAGTAGCATGCTGTGTAAGAGTTGCTGAGAGAGCGACAGTGCTGAAATTACAATTACGAGATATTACGAGATAATATCAGTATTTTTAAGATGTCTGTGTAAAGACTGCAGAAATTCGCCGTAATTTATCTTCATCGGCACCGATTGCGAGCTACACATTTATCTTGACGATGCTACGGGCAGAACTGAAGTCTGATTCGTGGGGACGGTGGTTCGAACCCTCGTCTGGCCCTTCAGATTTTGCGTGATTTACCTGCGTGAATCTCGTACGGCAAATGCCGTGGTAGTTCCTTTGAAAATGACACCGCAAATTCCCTTTCTCTTCCTTCCGCAATGTCAAAAAATGTTCAAATGTGTGTGAAATCTTATGGGACTTAACTGCTAGGGTCATCAGTCCCTAAACATAGACACTAAATTATTCTAAGGACAAACACACACACACCCATGCCCAAGGGAGGACTCAAACCTCCGCCGGGACTAGCCGCACAGTCCATGACTGCAGCGCCTGAGACCGCTAGGCTAATCCCGCGCGGCCCGCAATGTCAGCTTGTGTTTTTTCCCTGATGGCCTTGTCGTCAGTTGGAGGTAAAACCCTAATCTTCCTTACTTTCTTTTGACGATGTTTATCCAGTGGAAATAGTATCATTACCGAAATTTTGAGCGAAATTACAATCTATACACACGAGAACTGTTTATAGTTATTAGAAAAGGCACCCTTTCATATTTCAACGAATGAAACCGGCCCGTCACCTAGAGTCAGTCACGCAACTATACTCGTCAATTTAGCAACACGAAAACGGAATCGAAAACCTAACGATTCGTTTAGATGACGAGAGGTAAGTTTTTCGGTGAGTGGTCTTATACGAAAAATGTACTGGGTTCACGTAATGTACTTGGCGTCAGACGTACACGGTCCAGTCGCATTAATGTGACCACCACGTTGACCGACGTCAACGTACAACAACTACTGACAGACCAGACGGTAGGTGGTAGCTCTGGCAGTGGAGGATGTATAAAGCGTGTCGTATTGTTTGGAGGCGGGGGGGTGGGGGGGGGGGGTCGAGAGAACGCGGGTAACTTCAGTCGCTGTCGTAATGGGATAGATTTATCTAACATCCAAAAGGGCATGTTCATTGGCACTTGGGGCAAGGACATGTTCATTGGCACTTGGGGAAAAGGTGAAAGCATTCTCGAAACAGCCAAGTTTGTAAATTGGTCACGTCACGTGCCGCCGTGGTTAAAGTGCAGCAAAATAAATGGCTCTGAGCACTATGGGACTCAACTTCTGAGGTCATTAGTCCCCTAGAACTTAAAACTAGTTAAACCTAACTAACCTAAGGACAGCACACACATCCATGCCCGAGGCAGGATTCGAACCTGCGACCGTAGTGGTCTCGCGGTTCCAGACTGCAGCGTCTAGAACCGCACGGCCACTTCGGCCGGCGCAGCAAAATAGCGCTACCCAGAACCGGCGCCAATGTGGTGTACCACGGACCGTAGATGACAAGGGTGAACGGTAGGGGTGAATAGACGTGTAACTGTTGAGCAACTGACTGCCCAGATGAAACAAGGGACTATCAACAAAGTCTCATCAAAGATCGTTCAGCGAACGTTGCTGCGTACGGGCCTCCACAGCAGGCGCCTGGTTCGTGCACCCGTGCACCCCGTTCACTGGCGACCAAGGCTGGAATTGCACACCAGTACCACAACCGGACGTACACTGAGAGGCAACAGGTAGCCTTTACAGATGAATCGCTTTTTGGGGACCATCGGACAGATAGCCTTTGTGGCGTACGGCGTGAAACATCTGAAAGCAGACAAGGAGGGAGTGTTACGCTCTGGGAAACGTTCTCGTGGCATTCCTTTGGTGATATCGTCGTTCTGGGAGACACAGTGGATCTTCGCTTGAAGACCATGTCTACCCCTCTATGCAGATTGTTTTTCCTCAGCACGATGGCATCTATCAGCAGGACACTGTAAGGTGTCATACAGATCGCAGCGTACATGCATGATTCGAGAGCACACGATGAGTTTTCCGTGCTCAGCTGGCCACCAGACTCCCCGGATGTAATACCAATCGAGAATTTGTGGATCACCTAGATTGGGCTATTCATTCCTTGGATTCTCAGCCGAGAAATCTAGCACAGCTAGGCACAACAATGGAGTCGGCATGGCTCCACATCCCTGTTAGCCCGTTCCAGAACGTCTTTGAGTCTCTCCCTGCACATTTCGCAGCGGCCCGCGCTGCGAAAGGTAGTTATTCAGGCTTCTTTCACCAACTGCGACATAATCGCGTATACAAATAGTGATCCAATACTGTCAAATGTTTATCATTCCAGTCTCTGATCACAATATAAATTCTTTAGACGATGACCGGTTTCAGTCCGTAATGACTTTCCTCAGATCTTTTTTACACCACGTCCTAAAGTGATAAGGCCATAATGGCATCGTCAAAACATACAAATATAATCAGCACAGCATATTTGTGTGTTTTTCCGATGCCATTATGGACTTATCACTTTAGGACATGGTGTAAAAAAGATCTGAGGATGGTCATTACGAACTGAAACCGGTCATCGTCTAAATAATTGATATTGTGATCAGAGACTGGAATAAAAAACATTCAGGCTTTTGACTAGTGGTCACATTCATGTGCCTGGACGGTGTAGTAATGTGGCAGGGCTACCACCGAAAACTAGTTGATGTTATGAGGTAGCTTGCTTCCCCTCGGCAGCTATGCAACTTCGTCAGAGGAGCTAATCGGGTTACACAACAACTATGGGAAAATGATGGCAACAATTCATAATAATTTATCAACAGAAACTTGCGTGGCAGTGATCTGTCTTTAACTCTGATTTAGTCCTGAATCCGGTGACTGATGACTGCGATCAGCTGTAGAATGCCCAGTCTGGGTCTTCTTTAGAGCAACTGTAGACTGTCTTGATGCTGTACTGAGGCACTGTTGCTACTGGGTTGATACGGTCTGACTGGAGCCATAAATCCTTCAAATGTTCAAATGTGTGTCAATTTCTAAGGGACCAAACTGCGTATGTCATCGGTTTCTAGACATACACACTACTTAAACTAACTTATGCTAAGAATAAAACAGACAGCCATGCCCGAGGGAGGACTCGAACCTCCGGCGGGAGGGGCCGCGCAGTCCGTGACATGGCGCCTCAAACCGCGCGGCCACACCGCGCGGCGCTGAGAGTTAACTGCCGATGCCTGGATCAAGCTTCGATCCAATTTCGGTACAATTTTCGGCATTACGACTTCTCTGCATACAACATGATCAGGGAAAAGCCTCTTGAACCTCATCCCTTGAGTCATATATGTTCTGTGGAGATCTCTCAGAACAATTAGAACAGGAGTCAGGTAGGGCGACGGCCTCTCGCCGTTGCTGTTCAACATAGTACTGGACAAAATAGTGAAGGAATGGAAAAAGACATAGAATAGAGAAGACGGAACGAAAAATACTCAGGAAAATATTGTGAGCGACGCATAAAGACGGAGTATAGATAAAGAGGCCAGCTGAAGAACTATACAACACACAGAGAAAATAACAGACCAAATCAGGAAACGAAGACGACAGTTATACGGACACCTCAGCAGATTGGCCACCACATAGGATAACGAGACAGATCTTGGGACTGGGTTAGCACAAGGAAATACAGCAAATGGATGAATGAAGTAAGAAATTACATGGAACAACTCAACATCACACAGGAAACAATAAAAAACAAAACACTGCTTAGGAACCTGATCAGAAGAAACAAACTACAAAAGACACCACACAACAAACGAACACAATGGACCGAACATAGACGACAAGAACACGGCCGGAGGATGAAGGAACACTGGGCGAACAGGAAAAAAAGAGAAGCCGAAGCCGAAGAGAACACGGGACCTAAAGTGCACCGAAGAACGGAAGCAGAAATACAGCCCGCGAATGAGGGAAGTTTGGGCAGAACGTAAAGAGAAAACAACAGAGAAATGGACATGAAGTTTAGTCTAAATGCGCTCTTCAAGGGCATAACACAAATAATAATAATAATAATAAATATACAGATATATAGTGTGTGAAAAGTAGCGGTTTCATGACACTTCCTTGGGATACATAAGGAGCTACTTTTACGTCTGAAGATAAATATACAGATATATATAGTGTGTGAAAAGTAGCAGTTTCATGACACTTCCTTGGGATACATAAGGAGCTACTTTTACGTCTGAAGATAAATATACAGATATATAGTGTGTGAAAAGTAGCGGTTTCATGACACTTCCTTGGGATACATAAGGAGCTACTTTTACGTGTGAAGAGTTATCCCCGTTAAGAAATACATACTGTTTGTTCACTAGAAAGCCTTCAGTGCAATCACACAGCCAGTCTGACATTCCGCACGCTCGTATTTTATTCATTAGGCGGCAACATGGAACTATATCGAACGCCTTCTGGAAGTCGAGGAGCGTGGCACCAACCTGGCCGCCGGTGTACAGTGCCTTCTGGGATTCGTGGATGAACAGAACGTTCTAGGTTTCACACGGTCGTTGTTTGAGAAATCCTTGTTGATTTCTAAACAAAAAATTTTCTATTCCCAGGAATGTCATAACTTACAAACAGCCCAGCCAAAATTAAAAAAAAGAAGGCATTTGCAATAGTGTGCCACCTTCGTGAGCAGGGAGAGAATAAATTGCTGCTGATGATGATCCTCCTACGCAAGTGGAGGCAAAACGCGATACAGGTAAAAATTAAGGTATGTCATAAAGCGAATTTTAAAGCAATTAAGAAAACGGGAAAACTAATATAGTAAATAGAATAACATAACAGCAATTGCTAGCAATGTAACAGCGACATGGCTAACAACCTAGGCCCACTTCCTCGTCCATTTTCTGAAATTCATGATCGTGAAATGATATGCACAAATCAGAGAACAGAAAACAACGTTTTCTTCGATAGCTCGAGAGTTTAAGTTGCATAGATGTTACCCGCGATGCGAGTGATATTGGCTGTAGCGTGCCCGGCGGTATATTTTTATCCCTTTCTTGAACTGAAGGATAGTCGCACATCTGGAAGGCGACCGGACACAGACAGTGACAGCTCAATGTTATTCGTGCCCTATCAAGGCAGTGACAGACGACCGAAGACACACTAAGTCCAACGCTGTTTCTGCCAAGGTCTGCAAAACTCATAAAAAAGTTATCTGTCACTGGTTGCAAGATGTAATAGACGGGTGTCTGTCCTGCTACTGGCACGAGAGGTTGCAGCAACATCATGACGAAGCGTTTGAAGACGAACGCCTGCAGACGTCGGCTCTCTGCACAACATAAATGGCTGAGTGTGTTCTGCTCCCACGTGTTGGACGCCAGATCCGCTCAAATTGAAATGAAGAACATTCTAATTGGCTCAAGATTTACTTACACCTAGCGCACCAGTCCGCGATTCGATTTACAGAGATCTTCTTACTGATCTGGAGAGTACAACGTAACTCTTTATAACCTGCAAAACATCATGGAATGTAAACGTTATGGAACTAGTGACACATTGTTGGTAGGTGGTGTGGGAGCAACAGGGAGGGAAGTGCTCCCCACCATCAAGGGGGCCCTGAGAGCCGACTGTAACTCGTGGAACTGATGGGGCTACAACACTGTTTTCGAAGCGGCGTCATACGAGGTGGTCATAACCACATGAGGTAGGTGCTCAAATCTCCTCTTGGCTTCAGTGTAGGTCAGTCGGTCCGGGGTCTTGTATTCCATGATTTTCCTTTCTCACTGTAAAATCCTGCAGTCTGGTGAGCAAGGGGAATGATGCTCTCTGCAGTTGACACACATGGGAGGCGGGGCACATGAAATATTGGGATGAGATGGACGTCCACAATCTCGACACGTGATGCTGGAAGTACAGTAGGAAGACATATGGCCGAACTTCCATCACTTGAAGCACCACACTGGGGGAGGGATATGCGGCTTGACATCACAGCAGTAGACCATCACCTTGACCTTCTCGCGTAATGTGTCACCCTCGAAGGCCATGATGAAGGCACTGGTGGCAACCTGATTATCCCTCGAACCCCGATGGACGCGCCGGACGAAATGAACTCCTCGTCCTTATAAGTTGACGCGCAGCTCGTCGTCAGACTGCAAGAGAAGGTCCCTATGGAATATAATACCCTAGACCATATTTAAGATCTTATGAGGCTTGATGGTAACGGAAACATCTCCCAGCTTGTTACAAGCAAGTAATGCCCGTTACTGGGCAGAGGATGCCGTTTTTATCAAGACTGACCCTGACCGCATTTTGGACAAGCCCTCCACCTTCCTGAACTTGTTCTCTAAATGCTCTACAAAAAACTGAGGCTTCATAGAGACAAAGGAGTCCCCATCAGCTCTCGTACATACGAGGTACTGGGGCAAATAAGGTTCACTGCCATCCTTAGCCTGGCATTCCTCCCATGGTGAGGCGAGTGAGGGGAACAATTTAGGATAATACTTCCTTGCATTGTACTGAGACGTGGAACGCTTAGAGACTGCTAGCGTTTGATCACCAGCAAGTGATGACGTGGTACGCTTCGTCACGCGTCATCCGCCCTGATGCCACACACTCCGACCAGGGGATCTCCCCATAGGCTCCACCTAGCTGCAGCAGTATGGCCATTGCCGGAAGTCCCTTGACATACATGGGGAGTTAATGGTGCAGGCATCGACAGAGCGATCCCTGTGTAGCCAGGGGGCTAAACCAACAGGGTACATAGCGGCCCCACCACAACGGACTGGCTACCGTGCTGGATATTAGGTGCAAAAAATTCCATGGTCATCGTCGGTGCAGAAAAAGGCACTGCATAGTGAGTGGAGGAAAACACATCCAGGAATGTGTCCCCGCTAAAGAAATTGAGGATGAGCGGGACTGCAATGCCACGACGAGAAAGTGGGCTAAAGATCTCAATGTACAATGGACACAATGCACCATGTAAGGCGCCCTTCTCCAATTGGGGAAATTTTGAAAAATTGAGGTCAAACCCTACAGGCGACCATCACATAAAGTCCGAAAGGTGTGAGACTCCTTTTAGTCGCCTCTTACGACAGGCAGGAATACCTCGGGCCTATTCTAACCCCCGGGCCTGCAGGGGGGTTGAAATTTGCTTCAGTTTTCATAAAAACATATTGCAGAAGTTTTTATGAAGCTGCATCAAAAAACAGAAAAAACGAGTTAGATTAACTTAGCATATAAGCAACAAAGAAAAAAATCACAGAAATGTATTTGATATAAGTAATAATGAAACTGTGCCACCTTTCACTATGATACTCTAGTTTACCAAAGGTACAGAAATTAGAAAGGGATATTACAGAGGCCACTAACTATTCTCGGTTTCGTTTGAAAAATTCTGAAGGTTAAAGTTCAAAAGTTACTGGGATGAGTATTTTATACAATGTAAACTCACTATAGATTTACTTGGATAAAAATTGGGATCGTTGTAGGTCTTCAGCTAACAGCCATATAGATAATTTTGCAGTCAAAAAGTTTCTGGATGAGCGCTGGTGCCGACCACACAACGAATATATAAACACTGATAAGCTCCACTACAGAATGTATTGTTATTCTGTCCGTGTGCTCTGTTTGCCTGTCTGCTTAAGCTTCGGATGGCTTTTATGACGACTGACATGACTGTTTTCTTCCTATCGACAGACACATTGCTTTTATCTTGTGAAACTGTATGAAAGTGTACTTACTTGTATCATAATTTAACTGGAAAGCCACTGTTCCGTTTCCAATATTCTGTCACGTGTGCCACCAGCTATGTACAAAACCGCTTGGTAAATGTAGGAGGTTATTTTCCACTATTAAGACGAGCCATTAATTTTGCGTAATATAGGACTTGTATTTATCCATTTCTAGACGACTGGAAGCTGTTTTGAGTGCCAACGGTTTTCCTACACCATATACGTTTGGTAATGTATTGTGGTTTTGGTGTTTCCATATTTTGGCTACGCCCTGTACCTCTAACGATGTTCGTGTGTTTGCATAAAAGTACTCTGCAGTGTCACCGTAAAAATAGTGTTTCTACTGTACTGAGCCGTGCTCGCGATGGTGCTGTTTGTAGGTTTCCGCCCTCTGTTGGAGGCTAGACGGTATCGTTTAGTTGGCATGGTTGCGATTGTTTGTCTTCTTCTCGTCTTGACTGGCGCCACTCGGTTTCGCAAGCGTTGCCTGTCCGCTAGTGGCAGCGGTGGTTATCGATATGTAGTAACTGTTGCCCTATCTTTGGGGCGACGTTGTTGTTTTTCCGGGTCGTGTGAGTGGGCCAGTTCGGTTGGAGACTCAGGAGGAGCCAGGTCCACGCAGTGCCAGAACACGCCGGGACCGCTGGTGGCACGCATCGACTGCCGGATGGAAGGGCTGTGGTCACGAGGGTGCACGACCTCGTCGTAAACCAGATCCTGCAAACCTTAAGATGAGTGCATTTCAGTACAAGTAGAGAAACCTCCACCATTGTGATATCTCGCGATTCTCCAGTGATTTGGTTTCATGTTGCTGCTCCTAGTGTCGCCGAGGCGAAGAGCAGCGCGTGGAGTGCTTGGGGAAGGCGGATATTACTATTTACTGCGTTCAACTTGTTACAGTTTTGTTAAGTTTAATCAGCGGTAATTTTTCTTGCGTGGTGGCCGCTAACCCCCCAGTTACCTGCCCTGGGGGTTGGTGTATGTAACGGCAGTGTACGTTTCCTCGCCTTGCCGCTGCTGTCCGGTAAGGCGTGTAGTTCTCACAGATTTCTTGCTTGTAAGCCGGTTGGTGATTCTTCTACTCTGATGGTAGTGATTCCTTTCTCGTTCCGGGCGCTCTAAACATAGTGTTCTGGGGACGTAATACAGACCACCGGTTCCGGCATTGACGTATTGTTGCATCGTTGAATTTGGTTTATCGGACGTCAGCTAGCTTCAGTAAGATTATCATTAGTCATTCGTTAGACTCCCACTAGTCTGAGTTATTATCTTGTGAAGTAAATGCAACTTTTGGCTGCCTATCTCATCGCTCGCGAAAGTGTTTGTGACCGGTCCTTCCCAAAGGTCGATTCCTGGAGCACCGTCTGTGGCCCCTTGGTTCTTGTAAGACATGTGTGTTCTGAAAGGAAGTCTGATGGCCAGTAGTTCAGTGTAACGCTCCTTCAGTCCACTCCTTCTGCGGGTATAATCTGCCTCAGTACGCTTTAAGGAACTTATGGACTGGTCTTTGTGTTTTATTATTGTATTATTTATTACAATACCTTGTAATGCCTATATTAAAGGTTCCTGGCGTGGAAGTCCTTCAGCCGTAATTGCGGTCATTTGCCTTGAAATTCTCATTTGGTATTTGTATTTTAGCGGTAAGCCTTAAAACCGTATTTACTGCCATTCCTGACGTCTGATGCCTTCTGCTGTGCTTGTGGCGACTTACCTTTAATATTTCAGTACCTGTAATTTTTAAGTTGCAGCGAGTTTAAACAATTCTTAATTTGTTGCCATTTCTGGCGTGTAAGGCCTTCTGCCCATATCACAGTGGCTTGCTTTTAAAACATTATCTGCCGTATCTGTATTTAATGTGATTTGCTAAATTGTAACTCACTGAAAACACTATTATTTACACAGTTGTTTATTCCCCATTAATAAAGTGAGGTGTTATTTAATTTAATGTTGAGTCTGGAATTACTGGTTTAAAATAAATTCTGTGTAACTGTAAAAGGCAACCAATAGTAACTGATTACGGTCCCGTTCACAAACGTAACAGAATCCTGCCTTCCGTTGACTATCAGGTTTCATGTACGGCTAGCAGTTTAGTCAAAAGACTTCGTAACTCGGTCTGTAATGACGGTAAACGCTAGCAGCATTCCTTAGTTCCTTCCCTTTTGCCCTAAAACATCGCGCCGCTGACTGGAATGCAAATTCATGCAAATGTCGCAATCGCGGCGAGGCAGTGGAGCGCTCCAGGCGCCCCCGGGGTATGCCGCTAGGCAGCCCCGCGCTGCACTCGGCGGGCCCTGGGGGGCGTTTCGCCCCCGCCGTCCGCGTGCAAAATTCAGCAGACCGCCGCCTGTGGGCCAGCCTAAAGGCCCACCAAGCCAGCCGCCTGAGGCGCCGCTGCCAGGATCAGGGAGGCAAATCCTCCACTCCCCTGGCTCAGTCTGCTAGAGCGCACGCAATTCCCCGCCTTCGGGAGTTGGCCAGACTAAGGTATCAGGGGCTACTGGAGTGGAATGAGACGAGGCGAACTGGTGGATCCAACCGCGGAACAGAGAGGCCATTGTTAAAAATGGCAGCTAAGTACGAGGGAGGATCTGGAAGTGAAGCTCAATAACTTTTTCTCCGCTGGTATTGCAGCTGGAATGTCATTACGATATAGCTTGAAGTTTGCACTACAGATGGTATTTTGTTTTTTGGCATAGTTCTAGCAAGAGAAGCTTAAACTACGAAACAAACGTGGCGCACATGTTACTGTCGTCAGCCTGTAAAGAGCAGCGAAGTGTAGTTCAATATTTGTGGGCCAAACGGCATGAGTGAAACTCGCAGGGACATGCGTGGCGAGTATGGGGACGACAATATGGCCCACAGCAATGTCTCCAGGTATTGTGCATTCTTCCAAAAGGGTCGTGTGAGCCGTAGTGACTCGCCACGCTCATAGCGGCCGGTGACAGCTGCAATCCAGCAGAATGTCGGAACCATTCTGAACGACTGGCGTGTGCAACTGCGGACCTTAACGCAGCAGTTCAGCGTTTCCTAGGGTACTGTGTATGATACTGATCATGAAAAGTCGAAATTTCGTAAAGTTAGTGCTCGCCGGTTGCCTAATAACCTGACAGACAGACACCCCATGTTACTGCTCCTGTTCGTGAGAAAATCGCCAAATGTAGGTGGGAAGTGCTCCAGCACCCACCATTCAGTCCGGACGTTGCACCGTCGGACTTCCATCTTTTTGATCCCGTGAAGAAATTCCTGGCCGGCCAACGCTTTGCAACAGATCGAAGTGAACTCATCGGTACGCAGGTGGCTATACTCGAATAAACCTTCTACGAAAAGGGCATACTGAAGCTGGTACCACGTTGGAAGAAATGCAATGAGAGCGTTGATGACTATGTAGAAAAGTAGGTGAAAGATGCAAGTTCATTTGCGATTTTTTTTTGTTACCTACACTACTGGCCATTAAAATTGCTACACCAAGAAGAAATGCAGATGATAAACGGGTATTCATTGGACAAATATATTATATTAGAACTGACTTGTGATTACATTTTCAATCAATTTGGGTGCATAGATCCTGAGACATCAGTGCCTAGAACAACCACCTTTGGCCGTAATAACGGCGTTGATACGCCTGGGCATCGAGTCAAACAGAGCTTGGATGGCGTGTACAGGTACAGCTGCCCATGCAGCTTCAACACGATACCACAGTTCATTACGAGTAGTGACTGGCGTATTGTGACGAGCCAGTTCCTCGGCCACCAATGACCATACGTTTTCAATTGGTAAGAGATCTGGAGAATGTGCTGGCCAGGGCAGCAGTCGAACATTTTCTGTATCCAGAAAGGCCCATACAGGACCTGCAACATGCGGTCGTGCATTATCCTGGTGAAATGTAGGGTTTCGCAGGGATCGAATGAAGGGTAGAGCCACGGGTGGTAACACATCTGAAATGAACGTCCACTGTTCAAAGTGCCGTCAATGCGAACAAGAGACGACCGAGACGTGTAACCAATGGCACCCCAAACCATCACGCCGATGTGGCGATGATGGATACACACTTCCAATGTGCGTTCACCGCGATGTCGCCAAAGACGGATGCGACCATCATGATGCTGTAAACAGGAGCTGGATTCATCCGAAAAAATGACGTTTTGCCATTAGTGCACCCAGGTTCGTCGTTGAGTACACCATCGCAGGCGCTCCTATCGGTGATGCAGCGTCAAGGGTAACCGCAGCCATGGTCTCCGAGCTGATAATCCATGCTGCTGCAAACGTCGTCGAACTGTCCGTGCAGATTATTGTTGTCTTGCAAATGTCCTCATCTGTTGACTCAGGGATCGAGACGTGGCTGCACGATCCGTTACAGCCATGCGGTTAAGATGCCTGTCATCTCGACTGCTAGTGATACGAGACCGTTGGGATACAGCACGGCGTTCCGTATTACCCTCCTGAACCCACCGATTCCATATTCTGCTAACAGTCATTGGATCTCGACCAACGCGAGCAGCAATGCCGCGATACGATAAACCGCAATCGCAATATGCTACAATCCGACCTTTATCAAAGTCGGAAACGTGATGGTACGCATTTCTCCTCCTTACACGAGGCATCACAACAACGTTTCACCAGGCAACGCCGGTCAACTGCTGTTTGTGTATGAGAAATCGGTTGGAAACTTTCCTGAAGTCAGCACGTTGTAGGTGTCGCCACCGGCACCAACCTTGTGTGAATGCTCTGAAAAGCTAATCATTTGAATTTCACAGCATCCTCTTGCTGTCAGTTAAATTTCGCGTCTGTAGCACGTCATCTTCGTGTTGTAGCAATTTTAATGGCCAGTAGTGTATTATGCTTATTGTTAATGAAATTATTGTGCGTTGTCTACCGATCTTCCCCATTATGTGCTTGACAGAGCAGCGCAACAGCGTTTAAGATAACTGATATGGTCGTCGCCTGTCGACCGCGCTCATTTATCACTTCTCAAACGAACCATAGACCTGGTCGCAAAGGGAACTATTTTGGTTACGTGACTGGCTGCAGTCATGTTACTGGGGCACTGCATCTGTGTGTCGAAGGTCAGAAAGCAACTCACTATCCACGTTATTCCGTCTCACTCGCTTCCAAGTGGGCGAGCACGCTCCGACTGTGACTCAACAGTAACTTTTTTAGCTCTGGGAACGATCATGAGAAAAACCCGGCTATTTTTCTAAAAAAGCCAAACCAGTAGCTAAAATTGGGTTCTTATCGCTTTGTGAGACTTTTTTTCATGTTGACGATTAAGAAGTTCAATTTAAAGTCTTGTGATTAAATTTATTCAAAGTACTAACCATTTCTTACAACTAATTTATTAGTTCGCTGATTAGAGGCATGCTGCCAGGGGATGGTAGCTCCGCAACTGTTCAATACTTTAGAAGTTTAATAATTTATTTATTTTGTCCGTCTCAGTTGCATGAATATGCAATTTTTGCAACAGTGGTTACCGGTTTCGGACTGGCACGCCCTTTCTCAAACTACGCACCTTCTTATCAGCTGTTAACTAGTCATACAATTGCATGCCAAAAGGTATGAAAAACCTTCTGTACAGAAAGTCAAACTGTGGGAGACAAGAACTTGTTGGCCACAATCTGACTTTCTGTACAGAAGTTATTCTTGTCTTTTCGCACCATATTGTATGGCTAGTTACGGTTAGCAATAAGGTGTGTGGTTTGAGAATGGGAATGTCAGCCCGAAACCAGTAACCGCTGCAGCAAAAATTGTGTATTCTTGCAGCTGAGACAGACAAAATAAATAAATTATCATATTTCCTCAGTACTTTATTAGTGTCTCGTTTCTTGCAATGCCACTATAGCATCCCTTGAGAGAATCTTCTCCACCTTCAGGCTTGTTTGGTCAAAATTTAGAAATCTTTTAAAGGAGAAAAGCCAAAAGAAAATAGTGAAAATCTATAAATTCCCGATTTTAAATTAAATTTTACTTTGTCATTATGATTCTACATAAAGTTAATGATTTTTCTGAAAGTGAAAATGTTATTGAAATACACTCCTGGAAATGGAAAAAAGAACACATTGACACCGGTGTGTCAGACCCACCATACTTGCTCCGGACACTGCGAGAGGGCTGTACAAGCAATGATCACACGCACGGCACAGCGGACACACCAGGACCCGCTGTGTTGGCCGTCGAATGGCGCTAGCTGCGCAGCATTTGTGCACCGCCGCCGTCAGTGTCAGCCAGTTTGCCGTGGCATACGGAGCTCCATCGCAGTCTTTAATACTGGTAGCATGCCGCGACAGCGTGGACGTGAACCGTAGGTGCAGTTGACGGACTTTGAGCGAGGGCGTATAGTGGGCATGCGGGAGGCCGGGTGGACGTACCGCCGAATTGCTCAACACGTGGGGCGTGAGGTCTCCACAGTACATCGATGTTGTCGCCAGTGGTCGGCGGAAGGTGCACGTGCCCGTCGACCTGGGACCGGACCGCAGCGACGCACGGATGCACGCCAAGACCGTAGGATCCTACGCAGTGCCGTAGGGGACCGCACCGCCACTTCCCAGCAAATTAGGGACACTGTTGCTCCTGGGGTATCGGCGAGGACCATTCGCAACAGTCTCCATGAAGCTGGGCTACGGTCCCGCACACCGTTAGGCCGTCTTCCGCTCACGCCCCAACATCGTGCAGCCCGCCTCCAGTGGTGTCGCGACAGGCGTGAATGGAGGGACGAATGGAGACGTGTCGTCTTCAGCGATGAGAGTCGCTTCTGCCTTGGTGCCAATGATGGTCGTATGCGTGTTTGGCGCCGTGCAGGTGAGCGCCACAATCAGGACTGCATACGACCGAGGCACACAGGGCCAACACACGGCATCATGGTGTGGGGAGCGATCTCCTACACTGGCCGTACACCACTGGTGATCGTCGAGGGGACACTGAATAGTGCACGGTACATCCAAACCGTCATCGAACCCATCGTTCTACCATTCCTAGACCGGCAAGGGAACTTGCTGTTCCAACAGGACAATGCACGTCCGCATGTATCCCGTGCCACCCAACGTGCTCTAGAAGGTGTAAGTCAACTACCCTGGCCAGCAAGATCTCCGGATCTGTCTCCCATTGAGCATGTTTGGGACTGGATGAAGCGTCGTCTCACGCGGTCTGCACGTCCAGCACGAACGCTGGTCCAACTGAGGCGCCAGGTGGAAATGGCATGGCAAGACGTTCCACAGGACTACATCCAGCATCTCTACGATCGTCTCCATGGGAGAATAGCAGCCTGCATTGCTGCGAAAGGTGGCTATACACTGTACTAGTGCCGACATTGTGCATGCTCTGTTGCCTGTGTCTATGTGCCTGTGGTTCTGTCAGTGTGATCATGTGATGTATCTGACCCCAGGAATGTGTCAATAAAGTTTCCCCTTCCTGGGACAATGAATTCACGGTGTTCTTATTTCAGTTTCCAGGAGTGTATGTTTCTTACACTTCAATAAAAATTAAAATACAATATTAATAAAATAAATTATTCTGATAGTAAATTATAACCTTGAATCAATATGATGCCTCTTTTTAATTCGTGTAAAGCTAACTATGTAATATTTCATATGCTCATTAAATTTTCATAACTAAACAAAGCTGCATTTTATTGGATTTTTCGCTGTTATTTTTTAATCCCATTCTTATTTTGGTTTGCGTTACATTACAACATTCTCGATAACAAAGGCTGTCTGTAAACTAATGCCCCAATTTCAATGGGATATTATAACAGTTTAATTTACACTATTCAGAACAAATCATACATTAAATTGAAGGTAAAATAACATAATTTTACTTAAAAATTTCAATATGTGCACCTTTAGCTACATGGCACACATCCAACCTAAAATCAATTTTTTCCCACACTCTCATTAACAAGTGCGGAGTAATGGAAACAGTAGCCTCTTCAGTTCTGTGTCTCAGCTCCGGCAAATCATTAGGTAGTGACGGACCGTAGACACGATCTCGTATAAAACCTAACAGGGAAGTATCTCAAAGTGTGGCGTCAGGTGAATATGGAGGCCAGCTGATAGGAGCTGTGTTATACTGACTACAGGTCAGGGACTACAGTGTTCAGCCATTCGTGCAAAGAGATTCCAAGGGGAAGGGGCTCCATGTTGTTGCCAAATGAGGTTATCAGTTTCACATCCGATGGGGAAAGAGTCATTCGTGCAAGATATCCAGCTAACCCATCTGTGTTACGGTAACTCTACCGAAAAAAAAGTGGTCAACACACTTGACGTAGGAACACAATGTACGAAACGTTTAATTTTGAGAAATCTCTTTGATATTGAGCAAAGGATGTTCTAACCGCCAGATACGTACAAAATGCATTTACTTTCCCATTTAGATGAAAAGCTGCCTCATCACAGAACACGACAAGATCAAGAAAGTCATCTTCCAGTAGCAACACTTCACTTGCAAAGTTATAACGTTACACCATAGTGATTTGGCCTTAAAGATGTACCAACTGTAAACGATGTGGACACATGTTTAAACGTTTTCTTAAACCGTTCTACACTGTCGTCTTTGACAACTGCAGTTCATGACCTGGATTGCAACAGACTATCTGTGAAGATAAGATGCTGTGACACCGTCAAAACCCTCTTCGAACACTTCTGGTCAACCGGTGCTTTTCCCTTTTCACACACATTCAGTCAGTTCTAACTGATTAAACAACGGACGGATGTTTTGTCATATGGTGGTTCACAATAAAACGAAATGCACTCTGAACTGAAATTACGGATTCACTCTCAGCAAACAGCAGAACCCAAAACGCTTTACACTCAGGAGTCGCCATTTCCCGTAAGCAGTGTATGCGTGTGTGGTGCTGCAAGCGGGCAAATAACAAAACAGTATTCGCGCATACGCTTATCTAAAACTGTTTGAGTTACTCTTCAATCGTGACATTGAACCAGTGCTGTGCTATTAAAATTTATAACTGGGACATTCTTTTATACACTCCTGGAAATTGAAATAAGAACACCGTGAATTCATTGTCCCAGGAAGGGGAAACTTTATTGACACATTCCTGGGGTCAGATACATCACATGATCACACTGACAGAACCACAGGCACATAGACACAGGCAACAGAGCATGCACAATGTCGGCACTAGTACAGTGTATATCCACCTTTCGCAGCAATGCAGGCTGCTATTCTCCCATGGAGACGATCGTAGAGATGCTGGATGTAGTCCTGTGGAACGGCTTGCCATGCCATTTCCACCTGGCGCCTCAGTTGGACCAGCGTTCGTGCTGGACGTGCAGACCGCGTGAGACGACGCTTCATCCAGTCCCAAACATGCTCAATGGGGGACAGATCCAGAGATCTTGCTGGCCAGGGTAGTTGACTTACGCCTTCTAGAGCACGTTGGGTGGCACGGGATACATGCGGACGTGCATTGTCCTGTTGGAACAGCAAGTTCCCTTGCCGGTCTAGGAATGGTAGAACGATGGGTTCGATGACGGTTTGGATGTACCGTGCATTATTCAGTGTCCCCTCGACGATCACCAGTGGTGTACGGCCAGTGTAGGAGATCGCTCCCCACACCATGATGCTGGGTGTTGGCCCTGTGTGCTTCGGTCGTATGCAGTCCTGATTGTGGCGCTCACCTGCACGGCGCCAAACACGCATACGACCATCATTGGCACCAAGGCAGAAGCGACTCTCATCGCTGAAGACGACACGTCTCCATTCGTCCCTCCATTCACGCCTGTCGCGACACCACTGGAGGCGGGCTGCACGATGTTGGGGCGTGAGCGGAAGACGGCCTAACGGTGTGCGGGACCGTAGACCAGCTTCATGGAGACTGTTGCGAATGGTCCTCGCCGATACCCCAGGAGCAACAGTGTCCCTAATTTGCTGGGAAGTGGCGGTGCGGTCCCATACGGCACTGCGTAGGATCCTACGGTCTTGGCGTGCATCCGTGCGTCGCTGCGGTCCGGTCCCAGGTCGACGGGCACGTGCACCTTCCGCCGACCACTGGCGACAACATCGATGTACTGTGGAGACCTCACGCCCCACGTGTTGAGCAATTCGGCGGTACGTCCACCCGGCCTCCCGCATGCCCACTATACGCCCTCGCTCAAAGTCCGTCAACTGCACATACGGTTCACGTCCACGCTGTCGCGGCATGCTACCAGTGTTAAAGACTGCGATGGAGCTCCGTATGCCACGGCAAACTGGCTGACACTGACGGCGGCGGTGCACAAATGCTGCTCAGCTAGCGCCATTCGACGGCCAACACCGCGGTTCCTGGTGTGTCCGCTGTGCCGTGCGTGTGATCATTGCTTGTACAGCCCTCTCGCAGTGTCCGGAGCAAGTATGGTGGGTCTGACACACCGGTGTCAATGTGTTCTTTTTTCCATTTCCAGGAGTGTAGATCGCCTCCCAAACCTCACTTCGTAACTGAGAAAGTAAATTTTAGCTGATGCATGACCTCGGTGTGGAGTGAGGTGCAGTCATACTTTCATTCGTTAATAGATATTTTAAAAAATAACTGAGATTTATTGGAAATTATAGCAGTGAGCCTCAATAGTAAGCTATAATACACTGTATTTAGAATCATTCATTGCCTGTATTCTTTAACAACTTTAGCATTATGTGATGCAGATGGACTTCGTGTACCCTTCTCGTGCGAACCGAAGGAGGTGTTTTGGGCGGACTAGAGTAGTCGAGTTTAATTGGTCGAATGAGCGCACCCGGATAGAGCAGCTGCATCGTGTGGTTGTAGGCAGGAACAGCACAACTTGCTTTGATGATACAGGTTTCTGTGATCAGTGCAGAGTGATGTGTAAACAGAAAGATTACTTTCATACGTGATTATATTTTGTGCAAATAATTTTATGTAGATTCTATTTCTTATGAACTTGGACTGTGTTACTTTTAATATCTCTTTTTACAGTTTGTGTTTTTGTCTGCTACGTCATTAATCTATTAAAAGCGACTCGCATCAGTTACGGAAATGTGACTGTTAATTTTGTATCACTGAGAATCTTAGCCCACTCACTAGACAGTTTCTTATGGTCTCACATTAAGAAACACGAGTCTACGACCTGCTTGTGTGCAGGGACACATATTCCCGACACCGGGTGTGTGGACAAGTAGAATATGTGTGTTCTGACTTGTGGCAGAGGATAATCAGGCCTGTTGCACCTTGTGATCTGTAGTAATGCAGAAGACGGAATATACAGGACGCTAGTTGCTCTGAACAGTGACTCTTACTTTGTGATTCTTCAAGCTATCCCGGTGGAGGTTTTGTAAATAGTCTTCACGGGTTTGCCGCCGGATCACGTTGTGCAAATTCCACAATATTTCCTCGGAGCAACTGTCCAACATCTTCATGTGGCCACATAAAGATATCGGACAGTTGCTCCGAGTAAATATTGTGGAATTTGCACAACGTGATCCGGCGGCAAAACCGTGAAGACTATTTACGATTCTTACTTTGTTTTATTAAGAAGAAGAGCACTGTATATGCACACATTACAACTCCGCAAACAGTGGGCATCCACATGAGTTTCGAATGGCTATGAAAGCGCTGCAAGTGGCTGTGTCATTAGTGGCTGTCAATCATCTTCGCCAACTTCCACCAAGCTGTGGGAAGTTTATTCGCCCTCTCCTTGTCGTGATTTCCCCAAATCGCTCCAGGCAAATGCCGGGACGGTTCCTTTGAAAGGGCACGGCCGACTTCCTTCTCCGTCCTTCCCTAATCCGATAAGACCGATGACCTCGCTGTTTGATCTCTTCCCCCAAACAACCCAACCAACCCTCTCCTTGTCGCACCCGTTGCCTTGACCACCACGCCGATACGGCATGCCGCTGCAAGCAAGGGAAGTGGAACGTAAAATGCCTTCGTGGGCAATGGCGACGACTTGTTATTAATGAGAGAAAACGGAACGTCTACTGCAGTCCTTGTGATTTTATTTATTTTGTAGCTACCTGTTTTGGCGCTTCAGTGCGCCATCTTCAGGCTTAGGTGATGCTGAAGGGTTTGACACGATCCCTATATATACCGCATCAGTAGCTAACATAATTGGTTACGCAGACTATCTGACTAGTTGGCAGTTGATGGATGGAGTGCCGACACCAAAGTTTTCAGACAGTCTGGGTAACCAGTTATGTTGGCCACTTCTTCTTCTTCTTCTTCTTCTTCTTCTTCTTTCGCTTACGCCATAGTCCCGCAGCGATCGCGGGGTCGGCGTGGTTACAACGGATTTGGCAATCTTAGTTGTAAGGGTGGCCGGATGCCCTTCCTGCCGCCATCTCGCACCCCTCAGGACGGAATCAGTGTACCCCAACTGTCTGCGTATAGTGTTAATCGTGAAATAGCACACACGTGTTTCAAATGTCAGCGACGCGTGTAACTGAGGCGGAACGTGGGGACCAGCCCGGTATTCACCTAGCGGGATGAGGAAAAACCGCCTAAAAACCACATCCAGGCTGGCCGGCACACCGGCCCTCGTCGTTAATCCGCCGGGCGGATTCGATCCGGGGCCAGCGCGCCTACCCGAATCCAGGAAGCAGCACGTTAGCACTCTCGGCTACCCTGGCGGGTCCAGTTATGTTGTCCACTGATGCGGCATATATAGGGGCCGTATCAACCTCTTCAGCATCAACTACAGCCTGAAGATGGCGCATTGAACGGTCGAAACTGGTAACTAAAAAATAAATAAAACCATAAGAAAGGCTGTAGGCGTTTCATTTTCTCACAATAGTGAACGGCCATCGTCCCCAAGACCTCCTGTCAAAAGGATGGACATACAAAAACTTGTTATTAATTTTCCAGTTGATTACGGAAAGTCGGTAGAGTGGAAATTGTAGTACAAGAAACATTATAAGGAGTTTGGTGGGATTCATCTACTCCAAAAATGAACAAATAAAATTCGCGCAGTAAGTATCCGATTGATATGGATCAATTCGTTATTAGGCAGCAGTTTCTGCAATTTATGAGCCGTACAAAGTAATAACAAGTTTGAGAAAATTTCACAGTTGTCGTCTAGCAGAAGTGGAGCTGGAACTCTGGAAAAAAAAAGTTCAGTCTGTGGGATTTGGTTTCAAAAGGTGTCAGAATGAACAAGTCATGATATTCGAACAGGACGAAATAGTTTCAACGGGCATAGTACATCAGATGTTTATGAAAATAAAATGTGGCACCAGTATTATACAAGCCAGTAGTTTATTCAGACGAAACGTGGGTCCACACCCGTTACACTGCGCATGAATACTGGCACAGAGACGTCATCTCTGTTACACTTTTGTAGAAAATGCTATGTTCTTTTCTTATATCTATTATGATGTTTTGGATTTCCTGCCAACCAGGAAAGAAAATCATTTATGTATGACCTGATCTGTAGATATTGAGATTCACATAAAAACAGGCGATGGTTAAAATGTGTAACATCTGTTGACTGTCACCTAACCAGAACATGACAAATTTAATTGCGAATCGCAGAGTAATCGTGTAGATGTTTGAGCTGATAATGCGCAGAGGACCTAACAGTAGAAGAGCAGCAGTTGTGTAAGACGTAGTGGAGTAGTTGCGACCTGCACGCAGCAGACGGCTTGCTCGCTGGTACGCTGAGAGGGCGCCGTGTTGTCCTCAGAGTGGCGGCGATGCAGCAGCCGTGAGGCGCCATGGGAGACCACGACCGCATCCGGCTGGTGCTGCTCGGCGGCGCCGGCGTCGGCAAGAGCGCCATCGTCAAGCGCTTCCTCTTCAACACCTTCACCGACAAGTACCGCAGCACCGTCGAGGACCTCTTCTCTCGGGAGTACGATCTGGGACCAGTTTCGCTCAAGGTACCTACCTATTCACTGCATACCCAGTTTCAGTGCAATATTGTCAAAAATGTCTTCCCTCACATTGTCTGTATCGCATGCCGGCCGGGGTGGCCGAGCGGTTCTAGGCGCTACAGTCTCGAACCGCGCGACTGCTACGGTCGCAGGTTCGAATCCTGCCTCAGGCATGGATGTGTGTGATGTCCCTAGGTTAATTAGGTTTAAGTAGTTCTAAGTTCGAGGGGACTGATGACCTCAGAAGTTAAGTCCCATAGCGCTCAGAGCCATTTGAACCATTTTTGTACCGCATGTCTGTATTTTTCGCACCCATACACTTCCTACTTTTGTCTATGGCTGTACAAGGTGTTCACACGAAATCTCAGTCACTACACAAATGCAATTTTTTTTAAAAAGGAAGTGGTTTGAGAGATACTTGCCGTTTGCGGCAACATGTACGGCAGGGCCGGCCATGGCGTGCCAGACTGCACACAGGCTGTGAGTACAGGCCGCGTGAGGGCAGAGGCTCGGCCTGTCTCGGGTGTGCTCTTCCTTCATGGAAGTGATCGGTTCAGTGCAACACTTCATTTCGTATTGATGTGTGGCATTTTTCGGTCGGCACAACTCCCTCCATTTCATCAGAATCGTGGTGTCAGTGTTGTTTACCCTCCGCTATTTATTGGTGATATGGAAGAACATTCACAGATACAGTGGCTGTATGCACAAAAAGGAGGCGCCGCGTGGGATTAGCCGAGTGGTCTAGGACGCTGCAGTCATGGACTGTGCGGCTGGTCCCGGCGGAGGTTCGAGTCCTCCCTCGGGCATGGGTGTGTGTGTTTGTCCTTAGGATAATTTAGGTTAAGTAGTGTGTAAGCTTAGGGACTGATGACCTTAGCAGTTAAGTCCCATAAGATTTCACACACATTTGAACATTTTTGAACAAAAAGAGTCAGTCTAGCGATCTACCATCACAAGACTTTAAAACTGTATAGGAATAACTGTCGAGAGGGATGAGAATTCTCAATATATACACTAGCTCAAAAAAAATTAGTAGACCCTTTTAGAGGTTTCCAGCTCACTCAAGATTTATTGTTGCAATAGTGCATATCGAATACATGAAATGATTACACTTACAGATAAATAGTACAAGTGGTTCCAAGATACCAGGTATCGACCAATGCTGAAACACCCATATTAGAACGTGGTATAGCCTCCACAGGTAGCAATGCAGGCGCTGGCTCCGGGATACGTTATGCCACACCTGCTTTAACTGTTCATGCAGTTCTGTAAGACTCGTCGGTTGACGAATCGCACGAATCACTTTCCGCCCGATCATATCCCACACTTTCTCGGCTGGAAGCATCTCCTGAGATCGTGCTGGCCTGAGAGATTGTTGCACGTCTTACAGAGCCTGTTGAGTTTCACTGGCAGTGTGTGAGCGAGCATTATTCCATTGGAACGTCACCTTTCCGTTGCAATAATGTCAAAATGACGGGCCTAACATCATCGTGCGCGTACCGAGTGCAGGTGCCGTCCCATCCAGAAACACCACGGCTGAATGAGACTTGTAGCTTATTGTACCGCAGACCATAAGGAACCAGTGTGTCTTGGACTTATGCACTCTACGACACAACACTCACCAGGACTACATCGTACGCTCAAACGACCATCACTTGCGTGCAGGCAGAATCTGCTTTCATCTGAAGACCACGGAGCGCCATCCCATCTTCCAAGTGATCCTCTAACGGCACCAGTCGAGCCGTGCACGTCGATGCTGTGGTGTGAGTGGAAGACAGGGTAGAGGTGTGCGTGCCCGTAGTCCCACTGCTAATAAACAGTTCGCAACAGTTCGTGTTGACACGTCAGGACTCACAATCCCTCTAACCTGCGCTGTGGTAGCTGTACGATCTGCCACTGCTGCCATTACAGTACGACGATTCTGCCGTACGTCTGTGCTACTTGACATCTGGAATCTCGTCTACCCTCCTCAGTCCTGAGAAAATTTTTATTTAAATTTTTTATATTTTCTTCTCTAATATGTTTAAAAAAATGTTCAAATGTGTGTGAAATCTTATGGGACTTAACTGCTAAGGTCATCAGTCCCTAAGCTTACACACTACTTAACCTAAATTATCCTAAGGACAAACACACACACCCATGCCCGAGGGAGGACTCCAACCTCCGCCGGGACCAGCCGCACAGTCTATGACTGCAGCGTCTTAGAACGCTCGGCTAATGCCGCGCGGCCATATCATATTTCATTAATGACGTTATTTTGGTTTTATTGATGCACTGTTTATTTAAATTACTACGAAAATACATTTTATTGTTACAAAATGGTACCTAAGTATATCTACTGAACAAAAGTAGGTTAGAAAAAAATTCGGAATACAATAGGTCTATGATAATCATCTATTTCTGATGACAATTTAATTCATTTAATCTGCACAGTTCATGGTAAAGCTTGAAGCAGTTGCGTGTATCTTGCAGGCAGAGGAAAACTTTGCAGCTGGAACGTATGTGTGCCTTATTAGCTGAACACCTGTAAATCGACGGTGAATTTTGGTAACCGTTGGAGGAAATTCTGGTTGATTTTTGGTTCGAAGGGCAACCGGAGGCTGATCAGCTCTAGATTTTGAGCTCTTTGGAGATGGATTGTCGAGCTCAGGATCGTCATCAGATACCACTTCAGGTTCACGTGTATGCCATAGATATTCCACATACTTTTCTCTGAACTGAAGGTAGTCTAGAACGTCATTCTTCAATGTACCCAAGACAGAGTGATCACATCTGTGTCCTAGCCATGAAGCACAAATAGCGAAATCACTCTTACAGTCCACTTCTTAGTTCTGGCACTTATTCTATAATAGCTGATCAAACTGTCGAGAAAGTCAACAACTCCCAAAATTTAAATTGTAGGTGCTTACAATTGCGGGATGGTCCACTTGAATGTACTTTCTTTCCTGCACCAGCTGCGACATGTATCGACTGGATTTACTCCTTTTCTACTGGACGTGAAGGTAATAGGGAGATTGTCGAACCACTTCACTACCCAAACTTGGCCATCACTTCTCACTGACTGATCAATGGATCCCCTACAATTTTTTTTCATATCCTTGTCCAATAATAGTTTGGAAGCTTTTGGAATTCTGGAGTTATGTAATGTTCCAGTAGATTCACACTCACCTTCACTGTGCAATTTGTCAAAAAGCGACTCTGATGTGAAATAACGGTCCATATATATGGTCACTCCAGGAGGAAGAGTGGCTGCAGTTTTGTAACACCTTTTCCAACTACATCCAAATTTTAATATTGAATGTCAGTCACTACAGGATCACCTTTCCCTTGGTAAAAGGAGAAATTTAAAGGAAGATCATCAGTTGCAGCCAGTACAAAATTCTTTAGTCCACAAGGATTTTTATGACCCATCTTGCTGGACTGTGACCCCAAAATGGAATCATTTGTTCATCAACAGAAACGTTAGTGAGCCTGGTATTCAAGTCTGCAACCATTCCATACACGTACAAGAATAGGTTGTATTTTCCAAAATTTATTATTTTGTTTTACTTCATCATCATCAACAAGTTTCGGATGTTTTCTAATTGTAAAATACCTGTCATAGCCAATTTTTTAGCAAGCCTTCCATCCTAGTCTTTTTGGCCCAGTACATCCTAATCCTAGGATAGCACAAGTACGACATCATCACTGTTGCAGAGAGAAACCTTTTCATTTCATCTACATTACATTTCAACAGTCTCCCAGTATTTTGTAGATACCTTCTGTTTGTATATCTGGTAAGGATTCCAAAAATATTTTCTGATAGATATTTACTCATCAGTCATGAGGTGGTAAGTTCACTCTGGCTGCCACTTGTTCCTCATACTCTGGTGCAGGTGGTGAGAGGAAAAAATCCAAAGCCTTCTTCCAAAATTTCCTGTCTGTGGTAGATTGCTAGAGCAGATTCTTTCAGATCTGCTATCGTTCCTGTCTTCAGCTTTGTCTCCATCTTCATTAGCTATATCTAAGTGCTGTTAATTACTAACATGGTAATCTGGATCTTTCCAGATGTCATCATCATCAGAGAGCTCCAATTCACTAACATCTCCATCAAATAATTCATTTACAAAATCTTCAAATGCCTTTGAATCTGAAGAAAATTCGAAATTAGACCTAAAACTTGTAAAATTGTGCACCTGTAGATTACAGTTTCCAGAAACATAATTAATATTAATCTAATATTCACCACGGAATATAAAATGAACAATTAAAATATTATTTTTGTAAAAAAAGATGAAATATACTTTCTTGACAAATCACGTTATACATTACACCAAGTCCTGATGTCCCCTACAGGGTACACTTGAATTTCAACACTTTTTCAAAGACAGTTGTAAAATTATTAGAATTATAATTTTAAATAATTATTATCTAACTATTCATTTACATTATCCCATATAAATTATAGTGATTAAAATAGAATAAAGTAGTGATAAGATAATTACAAAGAGCCTCTCCTCTGAAAACACACTTTCTTCTGTCAGCCATTTTCTATTCTGCCTGGCAACAATGTTATCAACACAGTGATGACGAACTGGTATTGCATGAGGTGCTGCTATCTCTGAACTTCCTTCAAAAACACTTTTCAGGCTGCCAACATGATACGAGCTCGGGGAAAAAATTTCAAATACTGCTATGAGTTATGCCCCCCATAGGGGACACCAGGACTGAGGAGGCTACGGGTGTGAGAATGTTCATGTGACTACTAAAACCGTCATCGATCCACAACTGACGCAACACGTGCAACTTGGATTTCAATTCTCCTAAATTACCATCCCACCACTAGGAAGACCACAATTTGGTCCTTTTCAAATTCGCTCATTTGGCTTTATGAAGTACGAGTGCGTTTCCGTAGCAGGTTGCCTGCTTGCTTCACACGTCTGCACCACGTTGACCCTTCTGGGTATGTTCACTCCCTAATAAAGCTCTGGTAACTGTGTTACTACGCATCTGTTGGCGGATGACAGTGAAACCATTATCAGTACTATACCCCAGGTGACATATGCCGTCATCGGATCAAAATCGACGTTGTCTTTCCAGGGGTACTAATTTTTTTTCGGCAGTGTATTATGCAGTCGCATAGGTATAACAAATTTGCTGTGAAACAAAGTTACAACGCATTGCTGAAAGGCTTGAAGGATGACAATGAGAAAGCAAAAAAAAATTACAACGATCGACAGACGACAGTCTTTATTCCGCAGGAACGGTTTATGCTAAATTTGCGTGCATGGAGCACGTGAAGAAATTGATGGAAGAACAGCAAATTTTCTCAAGTCGCACGCATTGGTCCACTGTCTACTGCAAAACGTAGAATTGAATGAAGAGTAAGGAGAACATATATATAATTTCAAAGTACGTTGGTTAAGTCGAGGGCCATGACTGGAACAATTTTTCGATTTAAAAACCGTTATTATTGAATTTATGAAGGAAAAAGGGATGCAGACCTGTCATTTCAAATATACTTGACTCCATATTGATCACAGTAAGACACTGCAAGGTGAGAAACAATTTATTTCTGATTTGATGAGCATGTACTAAAAATGAAAGTCACATTGTGGCAGGAACAAATTCTGACACAGTCGAGTTCCCTAAACTCGCTGGCGTTATGGGAAAAATGAGTTCTGAAGGATTCATTGTGGCCTTGAAAGAATAGTCTTCTAAACAAGGGTAGTTCCCTAAATTTTTGAGAACACTACCAATCATATTTCAGCTTTCGAAACCGGTCGCCGTTTCAGTTGAAAGCATCTCCGTGCATATGAAGATGCAATTGACTGATCTGCAGCGTAATCCCAGTTTATAGGCAAATCATTTCGGGTTAAAACTGTTGAGGACGACTACACGGTTTTCCTCAGGTAGAGTTTCGATATTTCCATAATGAAGTTGCAAAAGTGCTACAAGATTTTCGATTATGAAACTAAATAAGTCACGATTAAGGCGCAACCAGAGTGCGAAAATCTGTGCAATTGTCTGCATCTGTCCTGTTCCGACTGTTTGTACCAGTTGAAAATTAAGTCTCGAGTGCGTCAAAAATAATTAAATAATACTGAAAAATTGGTTTTGTTTTTGATCCATGTTGTTGAGAAATGTGAAGTATAACACAGGGTCGTATTCAGAGCGACTGCATTGCAATTTATATCCAGTGCCTTTGTGCGATTCTGTAACCAGCTTCAGGCCTAATGAAAGACACAGAATTTTTGTAACATTACGCCCAAGGATACGTCCACGTTCGTAAATCACACCTAGTTTAGCACGTGAAATTAATGAAAAGTAAGCCGCGGGATAAGAACACCACACTAATGATTTGGCGGCAAAATCTTACCTATGAACAACCACTCCGAATAACTACAATAAATGGATCTTTCTCACCAATGCCGCGGACCTGGTAGTACCACATCTAACCTGCAGTATAATCGTCCAGCCGTAGCAAGTACCCACGAAGAAGTATGATTCAAAGCTATCCGCAAGCATGTATTCAAAAAATGCTAGTAGGATGATTGGATGAAAACACCCGCAAGCATTATAGATGACCTCGCTTCCGCCAAACGTCTCAAAGAGACAACGCAAAGAATATGTAATGTATAACTTATATCCGTACCGCTTACAGAACACCTTTGGAAAGTATCAACAAAGACAAATTCGTTTTTTACTGAAAGATAATTACTGAAAAATTATAACTGGCCGTTTAGCGGGCAACATTGAATGCTGAATTGGTCCAGTTACGTTTATGTGACTTAAAGTTAATTTTAACACATCAATAAACACTGGTCATCGATGCACTACACTGCATTGTCGTAAAGATTCCATTAGCTGGTCTGTGCTCCACACGCAATTACACAATTTGTTGAAGCACTGGGCTATAACATCGACGCCGCTGGGATTAAGGAAAGCGTTGTGACAGCAATGTAAACACATCACTATTTGCTCTGTCTGTAGTACCCTGCCTCCGTGTTCAGCCGTGCTCCACACACAGTTACGCCATTTCTTGGAGCACTGGGCTGTGACATCGACGCCACTGGGAATTAAGGCTTGTGAGAGATACGACAGCTCGGGAGGTCTGGGAATTCAGAAGAGTCACAGAACTGTGCTGCAAGCGCCTCTGATTAGTTAACATCCAGAGCTAGCGAAAACAACTGATAACATCAGCTTCCCGCATTTGCTTGCGATGAAATGCAGCACTCTACTCGACATCTCACCAACATGCAAACACAAAAACGTTATGGCAACATTGAGAACTACGGGCTATGCAGTCGCAGAAAACACCGAGCGAGGGGTTCAAACCCGCGCCCGGCCATTCTAATTTTTGTTTTCCATTATTTCCCTCAATCGCTTCAGGCAAATGCCGGGATGGTTCCTCTGAAAGGGCACGGTCGATTTCCTTCCTCATCCTTCTCTCATCCCATGGGGCCGATGACCTCGCCGTTACGTCTCCTTCAAATCGACCGAACGATCGTCGCAATACACCTACTTGACCTCGTCTCCTGGATGCCTGCGAAACTGTTGTTCACTAATTCACAATAGTCTGTTGCTTGGCAAAGGGCCACAGTGGCACATATTAATTGGTAAAGTGATGACAGTTCGTAAATGATGGTTTTTATCAATTGAGGAAGCTGAAAACTTTGCCTATCCGAGCCAACTGTTACATTCCGTAACAACTCCCTATCACCATATAACACTGCATTTATATACACCAGAAGAGGCAACTTTAAAGTTACGAAGCCTGTTGTATGGGTCTCCAATGGCCCGCCCGGTTAGCCGTGTGATCTAACGCACAGCTTTCCGGGCGGTAAGGAACGCCTGGTCCCCGGCACGAATCCGCCTGGCGGACTTGTGTTGAGGTGCGGTGAGCCGGCCAGTCTGTGGATGGTTTTTAGGCGGTTTTCCATCTGCCACAGCGAATGCGGGCTGGTTCCCCTTATTCCGCCTCAGTTACACTATGTCGGCGGTTGCTGCGCAAACCAGTTCTCCACGTACGAGAACACCACCATTACTCTACCACTCAAACATAGGGGTTACACTCGCCTGGTGTGAAACGTTCCCTGGGGGTTCTACCGGGGACCAAACCACACAATAACCCTGGGTTCGGTGTGGGGCGGCGGAGTGGTGAAGTGGACTGCGGTAGTCGTCGTGGGGTTGTGGACCACTGCGGCTGCGGCGGGGACGGAGCTTATCCATCGTTTCTAGGCCCCTGGTTAACATACGATACAATGGATCTCAAATCGTCTTAAATAAATACAGTTCCAGCAGAATATCGGGTTTTTCATACAGTTTTATAATACAATAGTTTTAACATCTGTATGTAAAGACCTGTCATACTGTATGAATTGGTCAATCAGTTATGTATAATTCAAAAGCCCTTGCAACATTTCTTGATCGCTGTAAAACTGCATGACTTCTGCAGTCTGGAGACCACAGTATTTTTCAGACTTCACCGTCTCTAACCAAATTCGGATGAATGATACTTCTAATTCTAAATGGCCCATTATTATAATGACTGAACTTCTTTGTTTCATTGCTCATTGTAGAGAATTCAGTATGCATTTTAATTACGACCCAGTCCCCTATTTTGTATTTAATTTGTTTCACTGTCCCTGCCATGTGCACATTTTCTGTCTTCTACTTTTTTCTTCACTGCCTCTAACGCTTTTGTAAGTCGTTCCTCTTGTGTTAGGTCATCGCTCTGTGGCAATTTAATGTAATAATCGAAAATAGTGTCCAGTTTTTTGCCAACGAGAAGAACAGTACATGACAATAACCCTGTTAGATCATGATCCAAACTGCTGGTAACTATTTCAGAGCCATCTAATTCTTCAATTCCAGTTCTTGTGCTTTTTTCCACAGTGGACACAGAATAGACATTCCAACTCGGGCACTAAACATTCTGGTGGGTTTGGTGCTGGTCAATAAGACGATATGAAAATGTGCCATTTTCCCTGTTTCTGTTCCTGTATGCAGTATTTCCAAAGATTTTAATGAACCATTTGGCTATTGTCTGAAAACATACAGTCGGGTTTGATGGTATATACAAAGCATTCACCTTTCAGTTTTTGAATTGCTATTAGCTTTTCTTAACAGACAGTATAATACAAATTTCAAGAAGATGTCCATAACAACCATAATTTGCGTGAAATTTTCTTTATTTTGAGTGTGGCAACAGGCTATTAAAATCAATTGCTGAAATCTCTAAAGGTTTCTGTGGTGTGATGCTGTGCATGAACCTTTATCTTCAACAGTAGAAACTTTAGGTTTCAGATATAGATCGCAGTACTTTCCGTGCCATGTTATTGAAAAGTATGTTCTTGCAACTTCAGCATTTATTCCGTGGTCTGAAGTGAGTATAGGTAACATGCACATATTTTATGAGTTCATCTACAATCTGTCTGGGTACACTTCTGCTTAACATGTCATCATGCCTTAAATAATATTTATCTATCTTATCTTTGTTAGGATCTTCGTATCTTTCTTTGATCATATTAAGAACGTCATCTGCCTCCTATTTTTGTCCGATATTGCATGGAAACTTTCGTAAGAAACATTCATCTTCTACATCTCTTATAAAAGGAATATCAATATCTTTCTGCTTAAATGAGCAACTTTAATAGATTCATGTACCTTAGATAGTATTGATAGAGCATACGGAACAGTACTTTTCCGTCCTGGTACATGTGGAAGCTTGAAATCATATTCTTGATGTACTAATGCCCATCGGGTTAGCATGTTGTGGATTAATTCGCTATTTAACGAGATTTAATGTGCGTTGTAGTCTGTAGCAACGGTAGAATGTCTTCCTAGCAAGTATAAGCAAAACCCATACAATGGCAAATGCTTTTCTTACCATGACTGTGTATTTTCTCTCTTAGATTGTAACGGCACAGCTCGCAAAAGTGATAATATGATATTCACTGACTTAATCAGCTTCAGTTACTTCATACACCTCTGAACCAAGAGTGAAATCGTCGAAATCCATAGCAAGATAGAAATTTTAGTTCACATCAGATGATGAAGTGTTGGTGCCTCGCACAGTAATTTTTCATTTAATTCAAATGCTTCTTGATGTTCCTCACAACGCATTCTTCTTTAAAAGGTTCATGGGTGCAGATAATATGTATCCAGGAATCAATCAGCGATAGAAACTGCAAACGCCTAGAAAAGATTTGAGTTCTTTACAGAACATCTGAGAGAGAAAATTCCTTACATCTTCCATTTCCATTAGGCCAGTTTCACTTCCACGTGTAGAAATTATATAACCAAGGAATTTAACCTATAATTTAGCGAATTCTGGTCTCTCTAAATTGATCATTATAAGATTTCTCCTAAAGGCTTCTAGTACTCAGCACAGAATTTCTAATTTTCACCCCATGAAATGGTGTTAATTATAATATTACCTATACTTGGCATAGAATTTCTGAGTGCTTAGTCTATGAAGTGGTACTAATTAGAATACCACCTATGTAGAGGAGAACATGCCTCAGTAACTCTTCTACCAACTTCATTCAGTGCTCTCATAAAGGCTGCTGATGAGAATGAAAGAATGAACAGCGTTCTGTTAAACAGACAGCATATTCCATTACGTAAAATGGCCATGTACTTTCTGCTATCTTCACCTAACACTAGTTGCTGGTAACTACACATTAACTCAAGCCCGCTTAAGCATTTTACTCCTATCAATTGTTGTAGAAGAGATGTGAAATTTCAGTTGTTCGCTTTGTGGCAGAAAGATGCAATTCACTGCATGAGTGCCGATAATTATACACACTGTGCCATCCTTCTTTGTTATGGTGTGAACTGAATTATAAAATTCACTCTCTGGTCGTTCAGTTACCTGATTTTCCAACATTCTCTTCATCTCTGTATTGATTTCTTCTCTACAAGCCGGAGTGGCCGAGCGGTTCTAGGCGCTACAGTCTGGAACCGCGCGACCGCTACCGCTCGGGCATGGATGTGTATGATGTCTTTAGGTTAGTTAGCTTTAAGTAGTTCTTAGTTCTAGGAGACTGATGATATCATATAAGATTTACTGTGAAATGGTTCATGATTCCTGACTTTAATTTTGCAGGTGCAGCCCTTGATCAAACCAGGTAGTTTTGGAAACAGAGTGATGAAGCATTTTAATATTTCTATTAAGCTCTCTCTTTTTAATTTCTGGCAAGTCCACTAATGTCTGAATCTTATTCTGAATATTAGTCAGAGCAACTCCATCATAATTACTCTTTCATATTTCAGTGTCATCCTTTGAATATTTTAAAACTGCAGTTCCCTATTCTTCTCAAAAATATATTAAACTAATGTTCATGTATGCAGCATCCCTGTTATCTTCGCTGAAGAAGTATTTAAATCTCATTCTATTATCTCCATCATTTAAATACACAAACACTAAATTCTCTTCAAAATACACGTTTCATTTCATCTGTGTCAACCAATCACTACCGAGAACAAAGTCAACTTTATGAGATTCAACAATGAACACGCTATGCTCGTACTCATCTTTCTGAACTCTGAATTTTAGCAATGTCTGACCTTTGATGGTTTGCTATAATTACACCCAGACTATTCAGTTGGAAAAATAAATTTTTCGAGGTAGCATTCTTCTCACTTACTACATCTACTAGGGTGGCCATACTTATTCCAGATATCTCCACTTCTATAAATGGTAGCCTCTTCTTCCTCCCTGTATAGGTCTTCCTTCACATCTATGATACATTTGCATTTAATGACATACATCGTGATTTCTGACACGTTTCTCATAACTTTACTTTCATAGCGGGCCATTTCCGAAACTTTATATGCTGTAGTAGTCTATGTCTCATGGATTACGATCTCTACTCCACCCATGTTCCGGCGGTCAAATATGTACTTCGTCTCTTGTGTGGGGTGGTCGCTTTGGTTGATGACTTTGATTAAATCCATCCAGTGGGCTTTATCCTTCCCTTCTTTGTATATTGTTGTTCATAATTCTGAAATTATGGGCCACTATTGCGATTTTGGCGTTTGCCATTATTTCTTCCCGTTGTTCTCCTTGTGTTGTGACTATATTCGATCCATCATCAAACAAACCTGCTCCTTACTCAAATGTAGCATAAGTGCCGACTTTTCCCAAACCACGAGTGGTAACTTTTGTGTTAGAATTAACATTAATTCTTCCTCTTTTATCGGATCGTCGGGTTAGACATTGTTACTACCATATTTCTGTACATATATAATCTCGTACACTAGCGTGATGTTTTGGGTAGTTCATCCGTACAAGAATTTTTTATTTTATGTCATATTGTTTTTCTGAAGGCCGAAATATATTTAAGAGCCCTGTTGTAAATTCTTTGTATGTGGAAAAACTTTCAAATGCAGTGATACTCCAGATACGTGTTTCGCCTTTCATGTGGCTGATCCACATATCTATTTTATTCTGTTCTTACAATGTTTCGGAAGTGCGTGTTTGAACTGTTTGATAAAAGCTGCGGCGTGGGTGCCTTGTTTGGGTGGCATACTCTTGGCAATTTCATGCTCTCATTCCGTTGTCAATAATTACTTGAGAAACGTTGACAATGTTACGATCTATTCACATTCTTAATCCGTCTGGCCGATTTTGTCTGCTTCGCTGCCCAATTCTTTGCAATCCGTCTGAACGCTGCCAGTTAAATTAATAACTGTCTCTTTGTTACTGTGGAAAACATTCTTTTCGTGAGCATAATTTAATCAAAGGTTAAATGTGGATGGCCACAGCGTATCTCAGGGAAGGATCACAATCTACTCAAAACGTTCTTGCAAACAGAACACGAGCAGCCTTGGATTGTTATTCCCCTGCCTCTGAGCCCCAGGGTTCTTGTCCCCCTACACACAAGTTGCTGGGGCATATCCTGGATGAAACAGCAGCCACGCCACCACGCATACTTGCCGGTTATCGACAACGACATTGAAACAATGGTCCGGACTTGCACCACAACGCTCAACAGCATTCTGCAAGTGTTTCTGTCCCGCTCCGGTCGAGCTCTTGGGAGTGCCTCCTCATAGACTTCGCTGGGCCTTTCTTTCGTCAGATGTGGTTAGTTGTGGTAGACTCATGCTCCAAATTGCCACATACACGTCCCAAGAGCTCCACAACAATGATGAACTTTATCAGAACTCTTTCGCATATCTTTGCCAGTGACGGCCTTTCACGGGTTGATATCTCTGACAACAACACCATGTTCTGTTCTGACAAGTTTTCCAGTTTCTGCGAAGATCACTCGATACAACGCCTTCTTACGGCACCTCTTCGCCCTCAATGCAATGAGGAGGTGGAACAGATTTTGTGGACTTTCAAAGAGAGGACTGGGACCCTGACAAAACCTACCTCATTGGACGGTGCTCTCACCTATAGGGATATCAAAATTGTGGGGAAGAGATCATCCAAAGTGCTTCATGGACAGTAGCCTCGCATCCCTCTTTCTCTCTGTCTCTCCATTGGAGCCTCATCGGTCCCAGTTTCCAGACCGTCCCTGCTACTGAACAAGCACCGACCTGGGTGCCGGTCATCATTCAGGGTCCACAAGGCCGCTAGATGTAGTCTCCGCCGACGGCCACCTCTGGGGGCGCCACGGGAATCAGTTGCACACCGTGACGCCTCTAGCGTGCCCTACTGTGAGCCCCTGTGGTTCGTACAACCCACGCCGCCAGCCTCGTCCGTCACAGGCACCTTCTCGCCTCCTCCACCACCAACTCCGTGCCTCTGGTGACTTGTTGATCACTGGCTGGGCTCTGTCACCCTGACTTACGCTATTCGAGCCCCAGTAGCTGCAGACCTGTCTTCCACGGACTTGGCAGTGTCCGGGTCAGCTCCAGCAGTGGCGCCCCCAGATCCAGCACCAGCAGAAGCACCCCCACGCCTGAGTCCGGCACAAGCTGTACCGATTCTGCCTCTGTTTGCTGTCTCTGGAGAAGAGGTATGCGGTAACAGACACCAGCAGCGATATGGACCTATCACAGTTGTCGGATATCCATTTCCAACAGCAGCCCTCACCACCAGATGTCCCACAATCTCCAAGTAGTTTCCGGAGGCACGCCTCTGGAGCACACGTCACGTCACCTGGCAGTACTCATGTCCACCAGCCAGCTATAAACGTGTACCTGCCGAAGACAGCATGCATTCTCTCATTTGTTCTGTTGATGGAACATTCACTACACCAGCTGCGATCTGTTGGTGACATTTACTTTGATTCTGGACTGTGCAACACCGGCATCATAATGTATGGTATTAACTAGTAGATGTGGACTCTGAGCATAATTTATTGGTCACAAACTGTAGATTGGAACTGAAGAATTTGCAATAAGGTAGGAAATTTAAGAGATGAGACTTAGATAAGTGCCAGAGGTTATGAGAGTTTAAAAGGGAGCATTAGGCAACGACGCTCTGAAATAGAGGACAGGAATACAGTAGAACACGAATGGATAGCTTTGAGAGACGAAGTAGTAGAGGCTGCAGAGGATCAAATAGGTTAAAAGACAAGGCCTGGTAGAAATCCTTGGACAGTGCAGGAGATATTGAATTTAACTGATGAAAGGAGAAAATATAAAAATGCACCAAATGAAACAATAGACCTAAGTAAATGCAAACGTCTAAAATATGAGATAGACAGGCAGTGTAAAATGGCTTAGCACAAATGACTGGAGAAAAAAACTAATATAAGAAAACACAAGCATGTATCATTACGGGAAAGATAGATACCGCCTACAGGAAAGTTAAAAAGGCCTTTGGAGAAAAGAAAGTAGCCGTATGGAGATCAACAACTTAGATGGAAAACCAGTCCTAAGCAAAGAAGGGAAAGTTGAAAGGTTAAGGAGTACATAGACTGTCTATACAAGGGAGATGAAGTTTAAGGCGATATTACAGAAGGGAAAGACGACGTAGATGAATATGAGACGGGAGGTATGACACTGCGAGAAGAATTTGACAGAACACTAAAAGACCTCAGCTGCAACAAGACCCCTGGAGCAGACGACGTTCTACCTGAACTACTGATATTCTTTGGAGAGAGCCATGAAAAAAATTTCCCATTTTGTGTGCAAGATGTATGAGGCAGGTGAAATACTCTCAGACTTCAAGAATAATGTAGTGATTCCTGTTCCAAATAAAGCAGGCGACCGGTGTATGAATATTACCGAATTATCGGTGTAATAAATCATGGCTTCAAGACGCTGACTCGAAATATTTAAAGATGAATGAAGAAAATGATAGAAGACGACGTTGGGAAAGATCAATTCGGATTCCAGAGAAATGTACGAATACGCGAGGCGATATTGCCCATACTACTTCTCGTAGAATGTAGATTGAGGAAAAGCAAACCTAGGTTTATATCATTTCTAAACTTAGAGAAATATTTTGATGGAATACTCTTTGAAATTCTGAACGTAGCACGGACAAAATACAGGGAGCGAAAGGCTATTTACCACTTGTACAGAAACCAGTAGGCAGTTGAGTCGAGGGGCATGGGCGAGAAGCTTTTGCTGAGGAGGGAGTGAGACAGGGTTGTAGCCTAGCCCCTGTGCCATTCAATTTATAGATTGAGCATGCAGTAACGGAAACCAAGGAAAAATCTGGACAAGGAATTAAAGATCAAAGAGAAGAAATAAAAACTTTGAAGTTTTCCGATGACATTGCTATTCTCCCAGAAGCAGCAAAGGTCTCTGAAGAGCAGCTGAACGGAATGGACGGTGTATTGAAAGAAGGATGTAACATGATCATCAACAAAAGCAAGGCAAGGGTAATGGAGTGTAGTCCAGTTACATCAGGCAATGATGAATTAGATTAGAAAACGAGGCATTAAAGTAGAAGCCGAGTTTTGTTATTTGGCATCAAAATAACTGATGATGATTGAAGCAGAGAGATTATTAAACGTAGGCTGGTAATAGCGAGAAAAACATTTCTGAAGAAGAGAAATGTGTTAACATCGATTATAGATTTGTTAGGCAATATTTTTTAAAGTATGTGGAGTATAGCCATATATAGAAGCGAAACATGGACGATAAACAGTTTAGGCAAGTAGAGAATAGAATCTCTTGAAATGTGTTGCTACAGCAGAATGCTGAAGATTAGATGAGTATATCGCATAACGTATGAGGAGGTAATGAGTAAAATTTGGAAGAAAGGAATTTGTGGCACAATACGACTAAAAGAAGGGATCGGTTAATAGGACCCATTCTGAGACACCAAGGGATCACCAATTTAGTTTTAGAAGGAAGTTTGGGGGTAAAAATAGTAGAGGGAGACCAAGAAATGAATACAGTAAGCACGTTCAGAAGTATATAGGTTGCAGTAGTGATTCGGAGACAAAGATCCTTTCACAGGACAGAGGAGTATGGAGAGCTGCATCAAACCAGTCTTCGGACTGAAGATTACAAGAACAATAGCACCTTTTTCTAATTATAAACTTTGTGTTGTCATCAGCTGTAACAATGGGAGAGATATACATAAACAGATTAATTTCTTCCTTCACGTAACTTACGAATTGTACTGTCTCGTTCGTGGTTTTGTTTCTACAAATGATAACAGAAAATTTAATGTTCCAGGAACATTACCTGCGCTTTCTATCTTCACTGTGCATATCCAGCGAGAAACTGAAAAGCATTTACAACGCAGTTCCAGAAGTAGACCACTTGCAGCACCCACAAGTGCACATAATTTTTCTGAAAATTCGATATTTAATCTCTATTGAATATATTGTCGCATTTGAAGTACATATCTCCTTCACAAAGACGCGGTATAAATGCTAGTAGCACGACGTCGGTTCAGTTACTAAATACGTAAAAATGCACTTCGTTTCAGATTGAGACGTAGGTATCATTCCCCTTTTTACTTCCAATATGAGATTGTATTTAATAAGTAGACTCTTCGTTCTTACGTAATATTTATTGTTAGTGGTATGTCTGATCAAACCATGCAGCTTTGTCAAAGAGGCGTCTGCACCATATACAATACTCCTTCTCCTTCTTTTTCCTAGTCTTATCTCGTATCTTCACGTGATCAGCATGTTAATCTGCTTTTGGCAATATTAGTGGTGGAGAGTGGCTGGATGCCCTTCCGGTCATCCCCTCCCCCGTCTCCATCCCTTCACCGGACTGAATTTGAGCACCCCATCTGTCTGCGGCTAGTGTTATTCGACCTGAAAGCGAGAAAACGTGTTGGAAATGTTAGCGAATCGTGTTTAGCTGGACGTGGGTACCAGCCCAGTATTCACCTAGTAGGAAACAGCCTAAAAACCACATCCAGTTTGGCTGGCATACCAGACCTCGTCGAACGCCGGGCGGATTAGAAATAAAGTGGAATCAGTTTTCTGATAATCCTGTCAATGTCCGGTTCACAGGAGATTTTTAAAATGATACAGCAGTTCTCACCCTTTTTTACTAGTTTTGAAACTGTTTTTCTTGTTCGTCTCCATAAATCTGGAACATGCACTATAACAGACTCGTGTGAGAGCAGTATCGGAAAGTGTTTGCTCTTGCATTCTAGTGTCACTTCGTGGCCGCCATTTTGTAGTTGGGAAAGATGCCGAGTATGAGCATCTCTGGCCGGCGCGCTTAGACTCTGACAGATATCGAGTCTAGATAGAGATCACTCATTTCTTCCAACTGTATCCTGAGGGCAACAGACGTAATCATCAAATTCAGATGCGAGGTGTTTCAAGACGAGGTTATGCTCATATAGATATTTACTATGATAAACACAGTCCGCAGGACAAAAGGTACGGCCGGCCGCGGTGGCCGAGCGGTTCTAGGCGCTACAGTCTGAAACCGCGAGACCGCTAAGGTCGCAGGTTGGAATCCTGCCTCGGGCATGGATGTGTGTGATGTCCTTAGGTTAGTTAGGTTTAAGTAGTTCTAAGTTCTAGGGGACTGCTGACCTCACAAGTTAAGTCCCATAGTGCTCAGAACCATTTGAACAAAAGGTACCATATGAGTGTTTTTACATCGACCATTACTTTGCATATTCCCAAAATTTCGATCTGTATTGATGAGTGCCCACAGCACGGTAATCTCCACAAGCACAACTCACAGCAATACAGTAAAGGATATGGATCATCTGTTTCCGCCATTTCTGTCGGACGCACCTATAAATAATAATCTACTGCTGATGAAGGTAGTGGAACGCTCTTGTCAATGGCAGCTGCGCCTCTAACATCGAACGGGAGCCCTTTCCGTGTATCGGGCTACAGGAGAGCACTTAGTGATCTGCCACACTTGACACCATTCCAGCCCGGCGGTGGCTTTTATGAGACCTGAACGATCCCAGCCATCACCCCCCCGCCTAGTGGCGCAGTGAATAGGCTAATCGGGCACTCCATCAAGGGAGGAAATTCCATCCTTTGTTAATAGAGCAGAAAGCGCGCCGCTTCATCTGAACAAATTCATTGGCTAATTGGCAATATTTCCAGGAATTTGGATCCAATAGTTCCGCTTGTTATACGAGAATCAACCTTTTAGCCGTAGTCAAAAGCTGTATCAGTTTGCAACTTCAATGCCGCGGTGGCAACAACAAAATTAAATTAATACCCAATCGATATCAATTACTTGCTACCTAACCGGTAAATGGCAAGTGCACGACTTTAGACTTTTAGAATGGGTCATTTAGCAAAAGCGTTTCGGTCTTGTTTTGCTGCTTTAAGCCCTTGCAGAAACATCCATCTCTCATGAAGCATACTGATTAGCGAAGAAATCCATATCTACACATACTCCAAAAATACATGTATGTATATGTATGTATGTTCTACGGCTCCTCCTAAATCACTGGACTGATTAGCGAAGAAATCCATATCTACACATACTCGAAAAATACATGTATGTATATGTATGTATGTTCTACGGCTCCTCCTAAATCACTGGACCAATTTCCACCAAACTTTGTACACGTATCACTTACTGTCTGGAAATAATAGCCGTGGGGTTAAAAACTGCCTACATAGCACAGGGCTGAGCGTTGGTGTGAAAAAGATGTGTAGTCCGCGACGCGCGAATACACATAATTTATTCATCCAGTATTTGAGTATGAAAGCACTTAGGGATTTGCAATAAACTTTACACATAATTTCAGACCCTTACGAAACTTTTTCTCGCTTACAGCCCCCACGAAATGACGATGAAGAGGGAAAAGTTTATAGCTTTCTACATTTTTGCCGTTCATGCAGTAAGACTGCCACAAGAAGCGTGGTGTTTTAATGTATTACTTCTTATAATTTATTACTTCTTTACTACTAACTGTAACTGACACATTTTGCAGACACCATTCACATATACTACTGGATGTATCTGCAAAATTATGTCATTGTAAGACACATTGTTCAGGACATACGACGTCATAAACATTGAGCTGCGTGAAAATGAAACTGCAGGGTGAAATTAGCTAGAGCTGTAGACAAATACGTGGTGAAATATGTTAAATATACGTGAAATATATTTGACATGTGCTCATCCTAAAACCCTTGGACGATTTCAAGCAAATTTGGTACACACATTAGTTACGATCTAGGAAGAAATAGCCGGCCGGAGTGGCCGTGCTGTTCTATGCGCTACAGTCTGGAACCGCGCGACCGCTACGGTCGCAGGTTCGAATCCTGCCTCGGGCATGGATGTGTGTGATGTCCTTAGGTTAGTTAGGTTTAAGTAATTCCAAGTCTAGGGGACTGATGACCTCAGATTTTAAGTCCCATAGTGCTCAGAGCCATTTGAACCATTTGAAAGAAATACAGTGGTGGTAGGAACCACCAGCCTCCTACTGGGGTAGGGTTTATAATGAGGAGAGAGAAGGGGCAGGAGGAGAGGCACAAAGAGACTGAAGGAAGAGATAAACAGAGAAAGGAAAGATGAGGGGATGGACAGTGAAAGGGGGAGGAAGAGATGGACAGAGAGAGGGAGAGGAAGAGAAGGGCAGAGAGAGGAGGAAGAAGAAGATGGACAGAGGGGAGAGGAGAAGATAGAGAAAGAATGGAGGCAGACTTGGACAGAGAGAGAGGAGGGAAGGGGATATATACAGTGGAGGGGGAGAAAGCGATGGACAGGACAGGAGAGGTAGAGCTGGACAAAAAGAGGGGGAGAAGGAGATGGACAAAGAGATGGGGTAGGAGGTTAGATGATTGGAATAAATACGTATCCAGGCAATCCCAGAGTCTCACCTAGTAAATAATAAATGTTAAATGATAGAATGAAAACATTAAGAAATAATCTGTAGGGTAATAATGTAGGCTACAGCAGACAGATTAATCTTGAATACATGTTTATTCAAACAAATTCCTAAATATATTTTCAAATGGTGACCTGGTAATGATTAGAAACACATCATAGAACTGATCCACTATAGCACAGAATAATAAATTCGTAGTGCAAGCAGAGCCTTCGTAAACAGTAGCACGTGCAGACTAAAGCTTGCAACCGAGTAACAAAATCTCTAAAACCTGTTGCTATAGTCTCAAAATTCATCAGCTGCATAAAAATCATTAAACAGCAACAAATTAATTGCAGTCGGAAATATTCAATCACTCATAACCGGACAATGACTCTAACAAGGGGAAGACCTCAGACACAGCCAACCGATTCGGCTCAAATTTGGCAGGTCGCTTGTGTACAACCTAAAACAAAGGAATCTAAGATATTTTGGCTCAACACCCCACCGTTTTTGAGAAAAACACCCCTAAAGGGTTATGACGAGCAATCGACTCAAAATTGGAGTAATCGATAGATAATTGTAAATAGAGCATTTTTCATCGTTAGCTATGGGGTCCGCAAACGCAAATTTTTCCAGACATCGAGGAATGAAACTTTTACAACGGCCGCTTCTTTATCCACATGGTAAACACTTTTCGCCGACAGCGCCAATAGCGCAACAGCTAAGGTAACTGACTGTAAATCGGAAAACCCGGGTTGGAAACTCGAAGAAACCGAGCAGATGTTATTCTTTTCGTTTGTATTTTTCCATATCTCAATTGATAGGGATGGTTCAAATGGCTCTGAGCACTATGGGACTTAACTTCTGAGGTCATCAGTCCCCTAGAACTCAGAACTACTTAAACCTAACTAACCTAAGGACACCACACACATCCATGCCCGAGGCAGGATTCGAACCGGCGACAGTAGAGGTCGCGCGGTTCCAGATTGTAGCGCCTAGAACCGCTCGGCCACTAAGGCTGGCTATATATATTACAGCGCTAGTCAAAGGGTGTACATCCTCCATTATTCAGATTATGCACCTGAAAGATATGACACAACAAACAATAACTAGTTACTACGGCGTAAAGAGACGAGCTAATTGCTACAAACTACATACAGTACTCGTCATATGTTACTTACGGAAGAACACTGTATTCATTCGCAAAACGTATTTCATTCGGCGCATTAACGATGGAAAAATCACTACATGTATCCGCGAGGTTCACGGCAGCCTAATGACGGAAAACAACTCTTTCCGACTGACTTCTATAAGGCTCATGCTGGACATCTTCACTCTTCCAGGTTCACAACTATGATATGACGAAGAGGCAACCGGGACAACTTGAGTCTCCTCGCGTGCATTCTGCCCCGTGCTTCGCTGTAAACAAGCGTCGCGGGGTTGGCTACCTGTGATCGCTCGTGAGGAATTCGCAGCACTCTTACTCGGAGTTGTTTTCATGTGACAAGGCTTAAAAGTTTAATACTTTACTAACTCACGGCGTTTGGGAAATTAGTTTGCCTACGTTATTATTATAATTCCTTATTGATTTACTTACCTTATTAACACTCCTATCACTATCAGTTGCCGGCCAGGGTGGCCGAGCGGTTCTAGGCGCTACAATCTGAAACCGAGCGACCGCTACGGTCGCAGGTTCGAATCCTGCCTCGGGCATGGATGTGTTGTGGTGTCCTTAGGTTAGTTAAGTTTAAGTAGTTCTGAGTTCTAGGGGACTGATGACCTCAGAAGTTAGGTCCCATAGTGCTCAGAGCCATTTGAACCATCCCTATCAGTTGAGATATGGAAAAATACAAACGAAAAGAATAACATCCGGTCGGTTTCTTCGAGTTTCGAACCCGGGTTTTCCGATTCCCAGCCAGTTACCTTAGCCGTTGCGCTATCGGTGCTATCGGTGCTAAGCATTTACCATGTGGGTAAAGAAGCGGCAGTTGTAAAAGTTTGTTTCCTCGATTTCTGGAAAAAATTGCGTTTACGCACCGCATACCTGATGATGAAAAATACTCTATTTACAATTATCCATCGATCCCTCCAATTTTGAGTCGATTGCGCGTCATAACCTTTAGGGGTGGTTGTCTCAAAATTGCGGGGGTGTTGAGCCAAAATATCTTAGATTTCTTTTAGGTTGTACACAAGCGACCTGCCAAATTTGAGCCGAATCGGTTGGCCGTGTCTGAGGTCTTCCCCTTGTAAATTAACCAGCATTCAGAGTTCCAAAAAAAAAAAAATCCAAATTCTCAACTAGTGTACATAAAAATATTTCTAAGTCCTGCAAGGTACTCGTTAACTTAACCTGACTACTGGTATTAGAAATATTTCGCAATATGTTGGGATTATCGTTGATGAAGATTTACGGCTTAGTAACAGCTGATTACTCCTGTACTACAAGAACACATTAGCATCTTCTCTCGCCAGATATCCCACCTTTTTCAATTTTCGCTGGTCTTCAACCATAGGTGCAATGAACACACCGGATTCCGTCTTAAATAGATCCTCGAAGCCCTTAATTTATTAATTTAACTGAGGTAATTCCCATTCTAACACTGTGCACAGCGACACTAACTCAGTACAACCTTATTGAGACTATCACTTGAACACTGAATGTAATTGTACCTTTCTGATTTATATTACCGACTATGATCGTGTGGGTACTAGGAAACTGGTAATTTAAAAAGGAGCATTGCAAATTATGATGTTTCTTAGCATTCTCGAGAACGACTGACATTTGTTTTGACTACACAATTATGGAAAATTACTGCACATTTTTGTCCAGTACGAATTCGTATCAGAGTGAAAGCTGAGGGGAAGACAGGTTAGTTTAGGGTGGTCTCTGTGCCATAAGTAAATTGATAGTACATTTGAGTGGAATGTTAGCCATGCAAGCGTAACACATGACAAGTTTAATGAGTTATGGAAACTTACCGAGAGCAATGATACTTTATCAGAAAATACTACAGCCTCTACCCGATGTTATTTAATCTGTATATTGAACAAGCAATAAAGGAAACAAAAGAAAAATTCGGAGTAGGTATTAAAATCCATGGAGAGGAAATAAAAACTTTAAGGTTTCTCCGATGACATTGTAGTTCTGTCATAGACAGAAAAGGACTTCGAAGAGCAGTTGAACGGAATGGAGAGTGTCTTGAAAGGAGGATATAAGACGAACATCAACAAAAGCAAAACGAGGATAATGGAATGTAGTCGAGTTGACTCGGGTGATGCTGATGGTATTAGATTATGGAATGAGACACTTAAAGTAGTAAAGCAGTTTTGCTATTTGGGGAGCAAAACAACTAATGATGGTCGAAGCGGAGAGGATATAAAATGTACACTGGCAATGGCAAGGAAAGCGTTCTGAAGAAGAGAAATTTGTTAAGATCGAGTATAGATGTAAGTGTCAGAAAGTCGTTTCTGAAGGTATTTGTATGGAGTGTAGCCATGTATGGAAGTGAAACATGGACGATAAATAGGTTGGACAAGAAGAGAATAGGAGCTTTCGAAATGTGGTGCTACAGAAGAATGCTGAAGATTAGATTGGTAGATCACATAACTAATGAGGAGGTGTTGAATAGAATTGGGGAGAAGAGGAGTTTGTGGCACGACTTGACTAGAAGAAGGGATCTGTTGGTAGGACATGTTCTGAGGCATCAAGGGATCACCAATTTAGTACTGGAGGGCAGCGTGGAAGGTAAAAATCATAGAGGGAGATCAAGAGATGAATACACTAAGCAGATTCAGCAGGATGTAGGCTGCAGTAGGTACTGGGAGATGAAGCAGCTTGCACAGGATAGAGCAGCAGGGAGATTTGCATCAAACCAGTCTCAGGACTGAAGACCACAACAACTACATCTACTACAGTGCATGTAAGATACGCTCATGGAACAGCTAGTTAGAGCACCATTAAGCAAAGCTTTGTTAGATAGCAGGATGGACCATTCCAGGACCTCCTTAAGTGATCTCTCAGAGAGCAAAACTGATATACCGGGGAAAATATGAATTGCAGCGGGGCCTAAAACACATCGCCAACCACACTCACAGCTACATGTTTCTTACCATTACAGGTGGCAGACTGAAGCAGCTCCGCATGGCAGCAAACTCTGTTGTCTTCCATCAGCCATCTGCTGCATACCACAAAGATCTGACTTCTACAGCACCCAACATATATCTGATACTCTCAGCATTGAAATTATACACTAACATATCTATGTTATTGCACGCTCCGAGATCCCATGGTTATCTGAGCTGCTCTCTCAAAGACTCCATAGCTATCTGACTTCTCGCCAGCGAAAAAGACGGCTCCATTCCCGCATTTTTCGCAGTCCTTTGTCATGTTGTTCTGTGTGACGGTCCAGTCGAATCAAACTTCGAGCAGAGCATGCAGGAATACATCCACTTGGCGCCCTTGCACAAAGAGAAAGCTACCAGTGAAACGCACTGCGAGTCACAAAGGCCACACGATAGTGTGCAGTTGTTCGTTCCTCCGGTTTCTTTTGCAATGATCAGGCAAAGAACACAAATTGCTGATCAAAAAGGGCATTTAATATAAAATAAAATGCAGATTACATAAACACTTCCTCTGAGCATCGGTATTACACCATAGAATTAAAACAGGCCAAAATTACTACGTTTACTGCTTAAGTTAATGGGTTCTGTAATCAATGAAAGAGACACAAAAAACAACGTATGTATTACAGTCCAAAATAACGTACCTTCAAAAACACCTCACCAGTCTAACCGTGCACGAATAAAAGACTTCAGGCACTGGCTTGCATGTCTACTTAATGCCTTGCTCACGTGATCACTACTTTAGTCAGCCTCCTGTCTTTCAAGCTTATTACCATTAATAAAATCAGACGAACTGTCACATTTACACAACTTTAAATATATAGAGTAGATATTTTTGATAAAATTTTATGGCTGTAGCTTACAAAATTCTTTCCATTCTTATAATTAATAATCACATTTTCTATTTTCTCCACCGTATCTGGAACTGCAACGTCTTTGCGGACATTGCTGCTCGTGTCCCATGCTAGGCAAAGGACTATATTACATACATTAAGTTTCCGAAATATCACTGAATAAACGTGTGGACTGATAGGATAATAAGGTGGGATTCTCCTGGTGGCTCTAATCAGTCGTGTACATGTGAAGAAGTCATGTTTACATGGTTTGGGCATCCTCTTTTCAGCTTATTGACTAATTAGTTTATAACTATTTGCTTATTTGTTTAACAATAATAGAGGCTTGTTCAATCCGTCAAGAACGTCATAACTGCATGTCACATGCATACACTGCGTGTTTGCATAATTAGTTATGAATTTATAAACAACTTTAGTTTCAAATGTCAATAACTTAGTTAATAATCTCTACATTATAAAATAAAATGTACTGACTGGCTGACTCACTCACTCACTCACTCAGTCACCACCCAGCTCAAACTGCTGTGGACAGACACTTGAAATTTGGAGAGGATACTGACCTCTTGCTACACGCATCGTTTAGCAAGGGATTGTATGAAATTACACCCTAAGGGGAGATAGCAGGGAGTGAAAAATTTTTTGAAGACATGTTACAGACAAGGAAATTTTGAAGCTAGATCTTCGAAAATTGGTATTTAGTTCTCGTTTAGTAATAAAGAAATAGGTTTTTCAGCATTTTTGGAAATTTAACTCCTATGGGGGGTGAAATAATGGGTGAAAACTTCGTTGACAATAAATCATCATTAAAGAACTACTAAAACATTTTTACAGCTACATCTATGAATATTTGAGTACTCAGTTGAAAATAAAAAAATACGTGTTGTAGTGTTTTTGGAAATTCCGCCCCTAAGGCGGTGAAATAGGGGATGAAATTTTCATGAAAATATTTCATTATGAAAGCATTTGTAAAGCTTAATAGGTGAACATTTGGCTTCTTGGTTGGAAATAAAACATCGTTTCCTTGTTTCTGGAAATTGTATCCATAATGGGGTGAAATAGGGCCTGACTGATTCACTGATTCATCATCACCCAGCCCAATCCGCTGAGTGCAGAGACTTGAAGTTTATAAAGAGGATGTTGATTTTATAGTGCAGGCATCGTTTAGTAAGGCAATGTTCGAAACTACAACCCTAAGAGGCTGAAGAAGGGCGTGAAAGATTTTCTGGAAATATGTCGTAATTAAGGCAAGTTTGATGTTATAACTACGAAAATTGGTATTTGTTTCTCATTAAAAAATAAAAAGAACACAGGGTCTAACATTTTTGGAAATTCAGCCACCAAGAGGATGAAATAAGGGATGAAAGTTTTATGAAATTTTTCTTTATGAAAGCATTTTAAAGCGAAATCTATGAAAATTTGAATTTTACTTCTTGGTTAGAAATAAAAAAGTTACTTGTTGCAGTGTTTCTGGAAACTGAAACCCTAATTGGGTAAGTAGGTCATGACTGATTATATGAGTCATCATGGCTTAGCCCGACTCGCCGAGGTCAGAAACTTGAAATTTGAAGAGAGCGTCGACCGTATACTGTTGGCATCGTTTAGTAAGGGATTGTTCGAAATTACATTCCTAGGGGGTGAAAAGTTTTTTTAAAATATGTTGTTATCAAGGAAATTTTGAAGCTATAAATACGAAAACTGTTATTTGGTTTGTCGGTCAGAAATAAAGAAATACCTGCTTTATTATTTTAGGAAATAGTGGGTGAGAGTTATTTTCTTAATAAATCAGGGTTAAAGAACTACTAAAGCATTTTAAAGCTACATGTATGAAAACTGGTATTTGACTTCTCGGTTAGAAATTTCGAAAAATGTTTCATTGTTTCTGTAAATTCAACTGTTAAGGGAGTGGCATAAGGAATAAAAAAATTTTTAAAAACATTTCATGGCGCTGAAACATTTTTGAAGTTAAATCTATGAACATTACTATTTGACTTCTAAAGAAATTTGTGTTAAAGGATGAAAGTTTCTACGAAAATACCACCATAAGAACTCAAAATGGTTCGAATGGCTCTGAGCACTATGGGACTTAACTGCTGAGGTCATCAGGCCGCTACAACTTAGAACTACTTAAACCTACCTAACCCAAGGACATCACACACATCCATGCCCGAGGCAGGATTCGAACCTGCGACCGTAGTGGTCGCTCGGTTCCAGACTACAGCGCCTAGAACCGCTCGGCCACTCCGGCCGGCCATAAGAACTCAAAGGACAGGATTACCATAGATCTCTGAGTCCAGCTACCAGATCGCTTTTTGGCCAGAAGTACATTCGGAAAAGACCACGCTTCTATGGCCGTAATTAGCGTGTAGCTTTCATAAAATGTTGCAATTTGTAAATAACATAAAAATTCGATTCAAGAAAAACAAAAAACATTTGTGCAGTCTGTACCGTCTACGTCTGCAAAGCAGCGGACGCTATGCTAGTAAATTTATAAATATCGTAATAATTTTAGTGAGCTCGTATCGCTACCGTGAATCTGACGCTACCTTGAGATTTTACACTGCATGCCTATAAGCAGCTTCTGTGTTTATATTGAGTACATCAGGTTTTCAGTCTACACATTCAGTCACTTCGCCACCTTACTCGCTCCGCAGGCTGGAGCCGTTAGGCTCATCATGAAACACCTCTCCGTAACGTCACTATGGCGTGCACATGCCCAGTTTCGACCATTCTACATTTACCTTTTTTTTTACTCAGGTACATGGATATTGTACAATTCTAATGCAGACAGAGTTATGAGCTATAATCCTTGTGAAGATATTCATCGATGGAGTAGAAGGAGTTGGCCAACAAGAAGTTCTTCAATTCATTCTGAAACCGATCTTTATCACTTGCAAGACGTTTGATATGCTCTGGTAAGTCATTGAATATATGAGTACCCATGTATTTGACTCCTCTTTGTACTAATGTTAAGCTTTTATAGTCATTACACAGATTGTTTTTGGTTCTGGCATTATAATCATGTTTTGCACTATTTTATGTAAAAAGAGACACGTTGGAAATGACAAAGTACATCAATGAGTATATGTACGAAGTAGTAGTTAGAATACCAAGTTTCTTAAAGAGGTCTCTGCATGATAATCTAGGACTGACATAAGACATAATTCTAATTACTCGTTCATGAATTTTGAAAATGTTCTCTTTGTGAAAGGAGTTTCCCGAAAAGATGATTCCATAACTCATTAGTGAATGGAAGTAGGCCGAATAAATTAACTTCTACATTGTTAAATCACCTATTTCTGCTATCATGCGTACTGTAAATGTAGCTGAACTAAAGCGTTTCATTAAGTCTAGAGTGTAAGTTTTCCAATTTAGGTTGTGGTCAATTTGTAGCCCTAAAAATTTGACACTGTCTACAGCTTTAATTTCATTGTTTGAATACGTTATACTTATAGAGTCAGGTATTCTTTGTGAGGTACTAAACTGTATGTACTGGGTCTTGTCAAAATTCAGTGACAATCCATTTGCATTTGCATTGATACTTACTGTCTATAGACCTTTCTGATAGTATCGCGTTTTGAAAAGTAAGAAACTGGGGAATGTCTGCCGTACCATGTTCGTGTTGACACAGCCCACCGCCTAGGGTACGTTTTTATAACAGCAATTACCGATTTACATAACTTTTAGTAAGAAAGTAATGTGGCTCGTCGCATATGGTGAGCTTACTGCCGTGACTTAATGATTCTTAAAAATAATGTGATTAGCTGTTGTTTCCAGTACCTAAGTTTTCTCGAGTATGAAGGTGATGTGTGGCTAAGCAGATTACGTCCTTTTTAAAAATGCTATCTGCAAATGTACAATCTTTGCGTGTGCCTCATTAGTGTTAATGAATGGAAACGTATTTATAGGTTGCACCCCAATAGATAAGTCATATCTTGCCTCATCTTATTCGATTTGATCTACTTATTGACTTTGTATTAACTGTTTTCATTATTCATTTCAGAACCATATCCTTAACGTAATGTCGTCTAGTTACGTAAACAAATTTATGTGTGGTTTGTACACAGAATAAATGTTGTATTATCATAACACTCTTCTGAAACTGTAAAAAGATTGTAAATACTGAGTATCATTGTGACTGTGGTAGCCATTCTTCCACATGAATTAAAGCAGCAGCTCATTATATCTTCAATCGGAACATTAATCGCAGTTTTGGAAACTATTTTTGCCCTTTCTTTCTCTAATAGTGAGAACCTGCTAACTTCATACTCGTTATTTACACAATTATATGTTACAAAAAGTAGTTAACAGAAGCTCCCCCAATAGTAAAAGTGTGCTGGTTACGTGAAGTATGTTCTAATTTGTGCGACAAACTACAATTCACTGTGAGAAAAATAATCTACTTCCTTTCTACTTGAAAATAACTGAAACACAGACAAAAACAGCAGCGGGAACATTCCTGTGCCGCAACCACAATATGTTTTGTCTGCCCATTTACTGTAACTGAAGACGTTCTTCTTGGGAAAAGAAGTCTCGTAAAACAACTAGCTTGTGAAATTTCTTTTGGACTTTATAGACAACTGACACTAAGTTACTTTTAATTCTTTTTCAAATGTGTCAGTCTTTTCTGTGCTTTTTATTCTGAGTGGTAGTTTGCTTTACAAGATAATCAAATTATTTTGAATGTTTACTGTCATCTGGGTGTTTTTTGCTTAACTTGAAAGTTATTGACAACAACATCACTCTTGATAGATTGCACTTTATATGTATGTGACATGGAATACTAAAGAGCGTCCTTAAATTAAGGATCAGATTTTAGAAAGAGACGCTCAACTATTGACAATGTTTTTACACTTGAACAAGTAATAGAAAAGAGACGAGAGCTCAGTAGGGAACTCTATCTTGATTTGGGGATTTTGAGAAAGCATGTTGTTATCAACGGAGAGACGTCTACAGACATTAAAGTGACCTCTGGCGTGCCACAGGGGAGTGTTATGGGACCATTGCTTTTCACAATATATATGAATGACCTAGTAGATAGTGTCCGAAGTTCCATGCGGCTTTTCGCGGATGATGCTGTAGTATACAGAGAAGTTGCAGCATTAGAAAATTGTAGCGAAATGCAGGAAGATCTGCAGCGGATAGGCACTTGGTGCAGGGAGTGGCAACTGACCCTTAACATAGACAAATGTAATGTATTGCGAATACATAGAAAGAAGGATCCTTTATTGTATGATTATATGATAGCGGAACAAACACTGGTAGCAGTTACTTCTGTAAAATATCTGGGAGTATGCGTGCGGAACGATTTGAAGTGGAATGATCATATAAAATTAATTGTTGGTAAGGCGGGTACCAGGTTGAGATTCATTGGGAGAGTCCTTAGAAAATGTAGTCCATCAACAAAGGAGGTGGCTTACAAAACACTCGTTCGACCTATACTTGAGTATTGCTCATCAGTGTGGGATCCGTACCAGATCGGGTTGACGGAGGAGATAGAGAAGATCCAAAGAAGAGCGGCGCGTTTCGTCACAGGGTTATTTGGTAACCGTGATAGCGTTACGGAGATGTTTAACAAACTCAAGTGGCAGACTCTGCAAGAGAGGCGCTCTACATCGCGGTGTAGCTTGCTCGCCAGGTTTCGAGAGGGTGCGTTTCTGGATGAGGTATCGAATATATTGCTTCCCCCTACTTATACCTCCCGAGGAGATCACGAATGTAAAATTAGAGAGATTAGAGCGCGCACAGAGGCTTTCAGACAGTCGTTCTTCCCGCGAACCATACGCGACTGGAACAGGAAAGGGAGATAATGACAGTGGCACGTAAAGTGCCCTCCGCCACACACCGCTGGGTGGCTTGCGGAGTATAAATGTAGATGTAGATGTAGATAATACGAATAGAGAAATGTTATGGAATATCATGGCGGGACGAGGTTACCCATCTCCCCTCATAAATGCTATTAAGAGTTTATACACAAACACCGAAATTGTTATAGATATAGAATATACACACATCAAATAAAGTTTTGCATCACCTCGGTTCCGAGAGTTCCGGAACCTGTACAGAAAATTGGAATAGAGATCAACATAAACATCATTTCCGTCCTTTTTATTGCTCATGAAAACCATACACTGCATGTTGTACCACTATACAGCGAGTCGTTCAGAGGTGGTGGTCCAGATTGCTGTGCACACCAGTACTTCTAATACCCAGTAGCACGTCCTCTTGCAGTGATGCATGCCTATATTCGTCGTGGCATACTATCCACAAGTACATCAAGGCACTGTTGGTCCAGATTGTTCCACTCCTCAACGGCGATCCGACGTAGATCCCTCAGAGTGCCTGGTGGGTCACATCGTCCACAACACAAACAGCCCTTTTCAACCTATCCCAGGCATGTTCGATAGGGTTCATGTCTGGAAAACATGCTGGCCACTCTAGTCGAGCGATGGCGTTATCCTGAAGGAAGTCATTTACAAGATGTGCACGATGGAGCAGAGAATTGTCGTCCATGAAGTCAGAGGATGGCATTCACGTATCGTATAGCTGCTACAGCGCCTTCCTTGACCACCAGTGGCGAAAAACAGCAGGAAACCTCCACCTTGGTGCATTCGCCAGACTCTTTGTCTAAGGCGTTCAGCCTGGCCGGGTTGCCTCCAGTCACGTCTACGACGATTGTCTGGTTGAAGGCATATGCGACACTCATCGGTGAAGAGAATGTGATGCCAATCCTGAGCGGTCCATTCGGCATGTTGTCGGGCCCATCTGTACCGATATGCATGGTGTCGTGGTTGGAAAGATGGACCTCGCCACGGACGTCGGGAGTGAAGTTTCATATCATGCAGACTATTGCGCACAGTTTGAGTCGTAACGTGACGTCCTGTGGCTGCATGAAAAGCATTATTCAACATAGTGGCGTTGCTGTCAGGGTTGCTCCGAGCCATAATGCGCAGGTAGCGGTCACCCACTGCAGTAGTAGCCCTTGGTTGGCCTGATCGAGGCATGCCATCGGCAGTTCCTGTCTCTCTGTATCTCCTCCATGTCCTTTGGTTCACTCCGAGATGCCTGGACACTTCCTTTGTTGAGAGCCCTTCCTGGCGCAAAGTAACAATGCGGACGCGATAGAACCGCAGTATTGATCGTCTAGGCATGGTTGAACTACAGACAATACGAGCCGTGTGCCTCCTTCCTGGTGTAATGCCGGGAACTAAATGGTTCAAATGGCTCTGAGCACTATGGGACTTAACATCTGAGGTCATCAGTCCCCTAGAACTTAGACCTACTTAAACCTAACTAGCCTAAGGACATCACACACATCCATGCCCGAGGCAGGATTCGAACCTGCGACCGTAGCGGTCGCGCGGTTCCAGACTGAAGCGCCTAGAACTGCTCGTCCACATCGGCCGGCTGACGGGAACTGATCGGCTCTCGCACTCCCTCCGTCTAATAGGCGCTGCTCATGCATGGTTGTTTACAGCTTTGGACGGGTTTAGTGACATCTCTGAACAGTAAAAGGGACTGTCTGTGATACAGTATCCATAGTCTACGTCTATCGACAGGAGTTCTGGGAACTGGGCTGGCGCAAAACCTTTTTTTATGTGTGTGTAAAAACAAAGCCAATAAACACAAACAAAGGAGTATGACAAGGAGGTTGTGTTTCTTCAACAGTGTTCAGTATGTATGTAGATGAAGTGATCAGCAAATGAAAAGTATTTAACCTAAATGGAGTTCTATTAGATGATGACACTAGAATGATTGTACACTACTGGCCATTAAAATTGCTACACCAAGAAGAAATGCAGATGATAAACGGATATTCAATGGACAAATATATTATACTAGAACTGACATGTGATTACATTTTCACGCTGTTTGGGTGCATAGATCCTGAGAAATCAGTACCCAGACCAACGACCTCTGGCCGTAATAACGGCCTGGATACGCCTGGGCATTGAGTCAAACAGAGCTTTGATGGCGTGTTCAGGTACAGCTGCCCATGCAGCTTCAACACGATACCGCAGTTCATCAAGAGTAGTGACAGGCGTATTTTGACGAGCCAGTGGCCCGGCCACCATTGACCAGACGTTTTCAATTGATGAGAGATCTGGAGAATGTGCTGGCCAGGGCAGCAGTCGAACATTTTCTGTATCCAGAAAGGCCCGTACAGGACCTGCAACATGCGGTCGTGCATTAACCTGCTGAAATGTAGGGCTTCGCGGGGATCGAATGAAGGGTAGAGCCACGGGTCGTAACACATCTGAAATGTAACGTCCACTGTTCAAAGTGCCGTCAATGCTAACAAGAGGTGACCGAGACGTGTAACCAATGGCACCCCTTACCATCACGCCGGGTGATACGCCAGTATGGCGATGACGAATACACGCTTCCAATGTGCGTTCACCGCGATGTCACCAAACAGGGATGCGACCATCATGATGCTGTAAACAGAACCTGGATTCATCCGAAAAAATGACGTTTTGTCATTCGTGCACCCAGGTTCGTCGTCGAGTACAACAGCATCGCACGCGCTCCTATCTGTGGTGCAGCGTCAACGGTAACCGCAGCCAATGTCTCCGAGCTGATAGTCCATGCTGCTGCAAACGTCGTCGAACTGTTCGTGCAGATGGTTTTTGTGTTGCAAGCGTCCCCATCTGTTGACTCAGGGATCGAGACGTGACTGCACGATCCCTTACAGCCATGCGGATAAGATGCCTGTCATCTCGACTGCTAGTGATACGAGGCTGTTGGGATCCACCGCGGCGTTCCGTAATACTCTCCTGAACCCACCGATTCCATATTCTGCTAACAGTCATTGGATCTCGACCAACGCGAGCAGCAATGTCGCGATACGATAAACCGTAATCGCGATAGGCTACAATCCGACCTTTATCAAAGTCGGAAACGTGATGGTACGCATTTCTCCTCCTTGCACGAGGCATCACAACAACGTTTCACTAGGCAACGCTGATCAACTGCTGTTTGTGTATGAGAAATCGGTTAGAAACTTTCCTCATGTCAGCACGTTGTAGGTGTCGCCACCGGCGCCAACCTTGTGTGAATGCTATGAAAAGCTAATCATTTGCATATCACAGCATCTTCTTCCTGTGGGTTAAATATCACGTCTGTAGCACATCATCCTCGTGTTGTAGCAATTTTAACGGCCAGTAGTGTAATTTTATACGCAGATGTCTCAACTCTGATTACAGAGAATGAATATGACCTTCATATGGGAGTCTATAAGTTGCAGCAGATAGCCTCAAATTACAACCTAAAATTTTCGGGAGGTAAAAAAAAGTGATAGCATTTCAAAGTAGACCGCCAGTAAGATCTCAAAAAGTGTTCAATATATATATCTTGGAACAAGTAAAACATTTTAAATATCTAGGATGCGACATTACTTACGAAGATAACCATAATGTGACGGAAAATTAAATAAGTTTACTTCCATCTGTGAACCCTGTAAAAAGTTTGCGGGATGAAGCCAGAAGAGAAACACATCTGAAGTTTCATAGAACAATAGCAGAACCAACCCTTAGTTATGGAAGTGAAGATTGGGCAACAACAAGACACCAAGAAAGTAGAATACAGACTCACATTCAGTTATAGCAAATCGTGCCAGTGCCGACCCGTTTTCGAGAGATCTTCTGTGTACAGGTCTTTTGAAACAGCATACAATCATAGGACATAAGTTATAATATGAAACCCATCAAATACGAAGTTCAGCTGAAACTATGAAATTCGATATGGTAGCTCCCACTTCTCAGTACACGATACGACAACGAAAGTCGGTCGAAACTGGACATGAACACGTCATAGTGACGTCACAGAGAGGTATTACCGCGGAGAGCCTAACGTGTTCCTCAGCTGGCATGCCGCCAGAGTTCCCGTACTTAGGGATTTCCAAGCAGGCTGCTCTGCCCATCGGCCGTTACCAGGCCTGCTCCAGACCTCGCCTGCACCGCGTGGCCGCTCTGACAGAGCCAACTAGATTAAGAAGGCCACTGCTCCGAGTAGCCCACCTACAAAGAGTAGGAACACAAGTCTTGTCTACTGGTAGGCACTTATAAAAACTCTTTTTTCTCTTGCTAAATATTGTATTTTTAGATACTAACTTCATTTTCATATTCGTAAACGCTCAATATTATATTTTGTAAATGTTTCTGTTAGATATTACTGAACTACTAGTTGAATCACCTAAACGACCTCAGTGTTGAGCCATCTCTGTTAGGCTATTCTTTCTTTTTTCGAATCACATAATTCAAAAAGCAGAGTTTTTATTCTCAAACGACCAAACAATAAAATACCAAACAGTGCCTCCTCTCTAATCACTCGCGACTCTACAATTTCTGCCTTCCTTTCATCTGACATTCGAAAACCTTTTCGTTAATCAGCTGAACCACTAATCCAGCACCCACTAAACACAACGCCTTGTTAAATTTCTACGAGCAGGTCGGATGACATAGTAACAATGTACGTATATGTAGTGCTCTAAATCAACAACAAAACAATCACTCCAGACACGTTACAAGAAGCTCACCAAAGGTCACGACGATACGTTCTTGTTCCGTATCAAGCTCCATTTTCACAGCAAGCAAACAATTAAACTGGAACACCAAATAATAACACGTTGTAATCAAACATTCGCAGGCTAGTGTTACACCCACAACCCAACAAGAAATTAGTGTTTACTGTCCTCTAACCTCTGAATTCAACTAAAACTTATTGAAACATACGTGGAAAACCTGAGTACTACTCCCGGGTAGAAGCTGTCGATTTGCTGTTGCCTGTCACAGTCTGTTAAAGTACCACAAAGTGATAGCCTTCCGTCCAGCCATTCCTCCACAGCCACCCTTACTCGAATTGTCCAATGAAGTCATGCTATAACCGATTTAACTCGCCACGTACGAGTATAGCGAAGGAATGCCGCAAAATCTAGCAGTTTAGTCCCCCTGAAGAGGAAGCGTAATGTCGGTTGTACAGTTGTTTCAGTGGTTTGCAATGGCACGGCCAGGCACCCAATTTGGTTCTATCCAAACTGTCACTGGCCGTGCAAGCTCACGAACTTAGGTTATTACCGGCTGTGAGTTCATCGAACCACCTTCAAGCTGTTTCTCTACCGTCCCACTCTCTAATAGCGCCTGGGAAAAACTAACATATAAATTTCTCCGTGCGAGATCTAATTTTTCTTATTTTATTGTGATGATCGTTTCTCTCTATGTAGATGGGCACCAAAAAAATGTTTTCACATTCGGAGGAGAAAGTTGGAACTGAAATTTCGTGAGAAGATTTAGCCGCAACGAAAAACGCCTTTGCTTTAATGATTGCCATCCCATTTCTCGTATCATGTCCGTGGTACTGTCCCCTATTTCTGGATAATACGAAACGAGCTGTCGTTCTTTCAACTTTTTCGATGTCCTAAGTGTATCCTATCTGGTGTGGAGCCCACACCGCACAGCGAAACTACAGAAAAGGACGGACAAGTGTAGTGCACCAGAGTCTTTTGTAGTACGTCCTGCCAATAAAGCACTGTCTTCGGTTAGCTTTCCCCGCAACATTATCTATGTGCTCATTCCAATTTAGGTTATTCCTAATTGTAACCCTTAAGTATTTAGTCATTTATCGTGTAACCGAAATTCCTTTTAGTACTCATGTATATGACTTCATTTTCATTATTTAAAAACACCTGCCACGTTTCGCACCATAGAGATATCTTGTGTGAATAATTTCGGAGTTGTTTTTGATCATCTGAAGATTTTACAAGACGATAAATGACAACATCATCTGCAAGCAATCTTAACAGGGCTGCTTAGATTGTTCCCCAAATTATTATGTAGATCCGGAACAGCGGAGGGCTTAAAACACTTCTTTGGGGACCGCCAGATCTTCCTTCTGTTTTACTCGATGACTTTCTGCCTGTTACTACGAACTGTGACCTCTCTGACAGGAAATCATGAATCCAGTCGCACAACTGAGACGATACTCTGGATGCACGCAATTCGATTAGAGGTCGCTTCTGAGGAACTGTGTCAAAAGCCTTCCGGAAACCTAAAAATATGGAATTATTTTGACATCCTGTCTCCACAGCACTCATTCCGCTGTTTTTCATAAGAACGATCTTCAAACATTATTTTATCTCCAAATGGTACAGTTCCAGGCATGGCTTTGTTATCAAAGTTTTCTCTGCCAAGTCCTGTGAAACCCTTCGAAACCTGTAATCTTAATTGTAAAATACCGTGTACTGCCTTCAGCTAAGGCCCTAAAACTATCCCATAGGGTACTCCAGAATTACTCTCACATCTTCTAATCATGTTCGGGTGTGCAGCCAGATCCCGTCGACCTTCTTCCACGATATTTTCGCCGAGAGACGTCCGGCCATCTGCAGCTGAGTAGATAACTACTGAAAAGCCCAGGTGCATTCACGGTATTTATGCGAAATTCACTGGTGTCTTTCGCGCATGCATCAGGTGTTGACATGCGAGGGACAGCCGAGTTGTGTGTGCTGACCTTGGTGGTGGAAGTGAGAGATGAACTAATCACTGAGTATCGAATGACCCCCGTCTATTCTGCTGTGACTGGATAATTTTAATTACAGAATTCCAATTTTTATCCAGTTGAAAGCCGACGTCACGATTTACAAGATCACCGGCAAGACTTATTTTCACCGATTTTTCGATTACTGAATCCCAAAAACTGGAAAAATTTTTGACTGTTACATTCCAATGCGTGTCCCATGGATATTAACGGTTGCCGAAGAAGGGTGTATCTTTCATGTTCTGACAACGCTCCTGACAGTTCGCGTCGTCTGGCCTATATATGGAGGACCACGCTCACAGGGAATTTTGTAAACGCCCTTTTTTTCCAGTTGTAAGTCGTCTTAAAGGGATCCAGCTAGGGCCATGCATGGAGGACGGAAGATAACCTATTTTAACAGAAGAAACATTCTCGACATATGGAAGGAACGCAGTTGATTTATGGTTGTCATCAGTGTCCTCACTGCATTGCTTTCTGTTATCATAGCTGTGCATGGCCTTCATTATTTGGCGTGAAGTGTAGCCATTCTCTTTAAAAAACCTTCTCCAAGTGTTCTAATAGTGCATGGAGGTTTTCATCGCCCCATATTACGTGGGCCCGACGTAGTAAGGTACTGAGAACACCGGCGGTTTGCGAGCAGCGACGGCAGCTAGACGCCAGTAGCTACAGATCCGTGTGAGTGCGTTTTCTGTACGCAGAATGTCCCAGTGACCCATTATTTTTATGGCGCACTAGCACGTCTAGAAAGGGTAAAGTCTCACCTTTCTCAATCTCCATCGTAAACTTGATATTCTCATGTAATGAGTTTAAGTGACAAAAGAACATACCCAGTTCTTGTCTGCCATGAGGCCATACAACAACAGTTTCATTTACATAACGCCAGAAAACCGTAGGATTTAAAACAGCAGACTCAAGTGCTTTCTCCTGAAGGCCCTCCATAACAGGATTCGCCACTACAAGGGACAAACGGCTCTCCATGGCGACACCGTCTTTTTGTTCAAAGAATTCGTTATTAAGTAAGAAGTAGGTTGAGCGGAGAGTATGTTCGAACAGGGCCGTCAGGTCAACACTGAATTAGTTACCATAAGATGTAACGAGTCCATTAAAGGCACTTTGGTAAAAAGCTAGACCACATCAAACCTAACTATTAACTCCGAGCTGCTAAGCTTAACTGTCTTCAAGTGATTGACAAAATCCACAGAATTACATGTATGGTGATAACACTTACCCACATATGACTTGAGTAAAGAGGACAGATGTTCTGCAGTAGAATAGGTCGAGGCATCAGTATTACTTACTATGAATCGTAGTGTGACTCCATCCTTGTGAATCTTCGGAAGACCATATAGTCATCACCTGACGCATGAGCAGAAAGACTGCAGCACATTTCGCATGCGCGAGATTCGGCATAAATAACGTGAAAGCGCCTGCGCTCTTCAGTAGTGGTCTACTCACCTGAAGATGGCCGGACGTCTCTGGGCCGAAATAACGTAGCAGAATGTCAACGGGATCCAGCTGCACGCCCGAACATTATTAGAAGAAAAAATATGCCGGAAAAATTTCAGAAATTACACTCATGCTCATAAATTAAGGATAACTGCATAATGTGGTGCCAGACAACGTGGCACTACACAGAACTGGCGCTAACAGCATAGGCACATAGGGAACACACACTACACAGGTCTGTAAGTCCACGGTATTGGTGATAAGTTGAGAAAACCTTCCCGAAACACATGTGCTACAAAACGGCACTGTTCCCTGCGCGTGTACCCCGACATCAATATGGGATATGATCACCATGTAAACAGGCCGCACAACGGGTTGGCATACTCTGAATCAGGTGGTCGAGCAGCTGCTGGGGTATAGCCTCCCATTCTTGCACCAGTGCCTGTCGGAGCTCCTGAAGTATCGTAGGGTTTGAAGACGTGCAGCGATACGTCGACCGAGAGCATCCCAGACGTGCTCTATAGGATTTAGGTCTTGAGAACAGGCAGGCCACTCCATTCGATTGATATCTTCTGTTTCAAGGTACTCCTGCACGATGGCATCTCGGTGGGGCCGTGCGTTATCATCCATCAGGAGGAAGGTGGGACCCACTGCACTCCTGCAAAGACGGACATACTGGTGCAAAATGACGTCCCTATACATCTGACCTGTTACACTTCCTCTGTCAAAGACATGCAGGGGTGTACGTGCACCAATCATAATCCCACCCCACACCATCAAACCACGACCTCCATACAGCTTCCTTTCAGGAACATTAAGGGGTTGATATCTGGCTCCTGGTTCACGCCAAATGAAAACCCAGCGACAATCACCGTTCAGACTATACCTGGACTCGTCCGTGAACGTAACCTGGGAACAATGTTCCAATGACCATGTACTGTGTTCTTGACACCAGGATTTACGGGCTCTTCTCTGATCAGGGGTCAATGGAATGCACCTTGCAGGTCTCAGGGCGAATAAACCATGTCTGTTCTGTCGTCTGTAGACTGTGTGTCAGGAGACAACTGTTCCAGTGGCTGCGGTAAGGTCCCGAGCACGGCTACCTGCAGTAGTCCTTGGCCGTCTGCTGGTACTGATGATGATATATCGGTCTTCTTGTAGTGTTGTACACTGTGGACGTCCCGTACTGTAACGCCTGGACACGATTCCTATCTGCTGGAATCGTTGCCATAATCGTGAGATCACACTTTGTGGCACACGGAGGGCCCGTGCTACGACCTGCTGTGTTTGACTAGCCTCCAGTCGCCCTGGTATTCTACCCGTCATAACGTCATCAATATGTGTTCTTTGAGCCATTTTCAACACACAGTCACCATTAGCACGTCTGAAAACTTCTGCACACTTACTCGCTCCACCGTACTCTGACATGCACCAACACACCTCTGCGTATATGGACTGCTGCCAGCGCCACCGTGCGACGACCGCAGGTCACATGCACCGCGTGGTCATACCCTGAGGTGATTTAAACCCGTAAACCACCCACCAGAGCGTTGTTTCACCATGCATCAGCATTATCCATAATCTATGAGCATAAGTGTACATTCACATCTATCGATTTCGTCCCGTTAAGAATAATCTACTGAGTTTTGTCTTTTAGAATGCCTGAATCTAGCCGCAAATCTGGTCAGATGTTTGGCAAGCTTGTAGTTTCAGTATGTAATGGTGCACCTGATTGTTTGGCTAGCTATGCCAAAAAGAGGCAAAAATGGGCAGCTCCCCTGCTGGAACATCATGTAATTACGTTTAGTGCTGGAGGCTTTGGTGTAGTTGCACGTGTAAGCAGAGAGTGTTGTCGGCAGGTGGACATCCTGGACACGGCGGGGGACATGCAGTTCCCCGCGATGCGGCGGCTGAGCATCGCGACGGCGCACGCCTTCCTGCTGGTGTACGCCGTCACGTCGTCGGCGTCGTTCGCGACGGTGAAGCGCTGCCTGCAGGAGGTGCGCGAGCAGCGGCCAGACTTCCAGGAGATCCCCATCGTCGTCGCGGGCAACAAGCTCGACCTGGCCTCCACGCACCGCGAGGTCGCCATTGAGGACGTCTCCGAGTGGCTCTTCTGCGAGCTCCCCAAGCTCAGGTGCGCTCTGCTCTCCCCTTCCTGCCCCTTGCGTTTCGGTTGTAACCTCGAAAATACTCAACCTGTGATCATGTACAAGGGCGGACAGAAGTACGAGGGGCGTTTGAAAAGTCCGTGCAAAGTCCGAGACATGGCATCACCGGCGCGTATCGAGGTCACGGTTAGTTAATAACATCTTTCGAAAGAACGCACAGCAAGTTTCAGCCACATTGGTCTATTTATTTGAGTTTGGCATTCGTGTGAATCAAGGAAGTCGAGTGATGCTCAAAAAATGGACGAAAAAGAATTTCGTGTGGTGATTAAACGTAGTTTTATGAAAGACAAAACGTCTCAGGAGACTAAAGAGAAGCTTGTTAAACATTACGGTGACTCTGCACCTTCGATTAGAACAGTTTATAAGTAGTTTCAAAATTTTCTGAGTGGCCATATGGGCACAAGTGATGCTGAACGTCCTGGACGCCCTGTGGAGGTCACGACTCCAGAAATCATTGATAAAATCCACGATATGGTGATGGATGACAGAGGAGTTAAGATTCGTGAGACTGTTAGTGCTGTGTGAGCGGACGATTTGGATGGGATTCAGTTAATGAAAAGTGGACATACAATTCAAGGTTTTCAAAATATCCACGGGTGTGCTGCCGGTCTACAGTGTACAACGGGCACAGTAGACCGGCAGCACACCCGTGGATATTCTGATTATCAAATACGCCGGGAGAAACTCAAGAATCAATTCAAGGTTTATTTCCCCAAAACAACTAATTAATTGTAATAAATTACACTGTGGCTTACAAATTACAGTGACACAAACAAATCAAGCTTCTTACAATATGAGGTAATAAAAGTGTTATATACCACAGGTAAACAGAGAAACTTCAAAACTGTTTACAATTTGATACATTAACAAATAATCATTGTGCATTAAACTACATACTTTTACCTAATACAGTTGAATTTTTAAATGTGAAGCACAAATGTATAATTTACAATTAAATTTTCAGTTGAAGTTACTCCTTCCTACACCTTCTTTAAAAGAGTGATAAAATTTCCAACAGGTATCTCAATTAAAAATGCCCTAAAACCCTTAACACAACAACACGTACATGACTAAATATATGTACGGTGAAGCCCAACATCAACAGCGCAAAACACATTCAAACTCTTGCCAACATGGGCCGCTTGCCTGTCAAATCATGTTACGACTACAGGAGCTGGCAAACTTACATAGGTAATAACACAGGCCACCTAGCAATCTTGCCAAAATCAGTTTACGCGAAGGAGGAAGAAGGGGAGGGGGGGGGGGGACACAATAAATACCACACGCAATTGCACTTGCCAAACCTACTACTAAAAATACAGTATAAAAGACTCTCAATTAATGACAAATCCGGGAAAGGCCCGGCAATATTGCACCTGAGCGCTAGTAGCCAAAATAAGGATGACAGATACCAAGGTCTGACATCATCTTAGGGCTAACTGGCACAACAAATAAATAAGAGTAAAAGAACAAGCAAATGTCAATGCCCAAGAATTTAAATAGGATTAAGGACACACGAGGCTAAAATCAATTGCTAGCACCTTGGACATCGTCTTAGGCTTAATTGACACTACAAATAAATAAAGATAAAAGAACAGACAAACGCCAATGCCTAGCAATTTAAATAAAAATAAGTAAACACAAGGCTAAAAGCAATTGCTAGCAACTTAACAAGCACACATAAAAGTATCAAACTGCTGTCACATCACAAAACGGAACAGGCGCGCGCGCAGTCCCCAGCAAGCCAGAAAACCAATAACACGCGGTCCAGCAGCCGAGCCAGCCTGACCAGGGCGCGTGAGCACACCGGGTCCACGCAAAACACACACTGCCAAATAATTCCCACCAACAGATACGGCTGCCCCCGGGCGGGAAAACAGGGGCGACGACCGGGTACACACCAGCAGAAAACTCGGCACCCATACTCCGGCTAAAACGGAATCACGCAGAAAACATAAACAACAGCTGAAGTAAGGTGAAGTAAGGTGAAACGAACCCCGCCACGCAGACCGGACAGAGCAAACACACAGAAAGCCTGCCCTGCAGTCCTTACAACTCCTGGGTGCGGAAACCCAAGCGATATCGTGGCACCATTTTCAGAGGCGGAGAACCTCGAGTGATCGCGTGCGGGGATCCATCAGTTGTCCACTACACCACATCATCAACATGCCACACTGTCCAACGGCCAAATCAACGAGGCCCGCCAACAACGAGACCACACCTCCGTGCCGGGGCGGAAGGCAAAATACCACCAGCTCGGTGTGAATCCAACTGCCGAGCCGAACGCGCGCGGCCCCCGCGAAAAACGCTCCAGAGGGCAGCAGCCGCCTCAGCGCCTGCGCAGGCCGAACCAGACGGAAACAGAAATACAAGTCGCTATCGACAGTGCCGGATACGCAACGCGCCAGAGAAATGGCACACTGTGGGCATCTCGAATGAACGGGTACATAATATTTTGCATTAACATTTGGACATGAGATAGCTATCCGCAAGATGGTTTCCGCGATTGCTCACGCTCGACCAAAAACAGAATCGTGTGAAGTGTTGCAAGGATGGTTTGAAGCTGTTCAGGAAGAATCTGCAGGCCTTTAAGCGTCCCTTCGTCACTGTGGATGAAATATGGATACATCGCTATACTCCTGAGACCAAAGAACAATCTAAACAATGGGTTACCAAGAGAGAATCGGCACCAAAAAAGACGACCACCATTCCTTCGTCCGGAAAGGTTATGGCGATTGTCTTTTGGGATTCGGAAGGGATAATCCTCATCGACTATCTGGAAAAGGGTAAAACTTTCACAGGTGCATATTATTCAACGTTATTGGACCTTTTGAAACCTGAGCTGCTAGAGAAACGCCGGCGATTGGACTGCAAAAAAGTCATATTCCATCACGACAATGCACCAGCACACACCTCAGCAGTTGTGGTGGCAAAACTAATGGAAATAGGATTCCAACTCGTTTCACATCCCCCCGACTTGGCTCCCTCGGACTGCTATTTGTTCCCCAATTTGAAGAAATTGCTGGCGGGACAAAGATTTTATTTAAACGAGGAGGTGATTCCAGCAACTATTTTGCAGACTTGGACAATTCCTATTATTCGGAAGGGATCAATAAATTAGAATAGCGTTGGACGAAGTGTATAAGTCTAAAAGGAGACTATGTCGAAAAATAAAAAAGTTTACCCCAAACACATAAGTAGTTTTTATTTTTGCACGGACTTTTCAAACGCCCCTCGTATATACAAATGTCAACTGTATGCTACTAAAAGACAACATTTAACTCCAAAACATACACCGTAAAATAAATAAATCTCTTCTATGTTTTTAATAAATCTTTGTTTCATTTTAATGTCACATGTATTTACTTAAATTAAACACAATTACATTTTCGTTATGAAATCTGTACAATGTTCTCCCAACAATAGGACTAAACAAAACACAGCGCTCTAGTAATTGCTGTCATGCCTTTCCTATGAATAAATGATATCGAGCACCTTGGTACTGTATGTGCAGTCGGTGACAAAATTCATGAGACCGTTCGCCTCATCGTTATGATGAACTGAACAGCACTACTGTCTGTTATCAATGTAAATGTCGTGTGACTAGGGCCTCCCGTCGGGTAGACCGTTCGCAGGGTGCAAGTCTCTCGATTTGACGCCACTGCGGTGACTTGCGCGTCGATGGGGATGAAATGATAATGATTAGCACAACACAACACCCAGTCCCTGAGCGGAGAAAATCTCCGACCCAGCCGGGAATCGAACCCGGGCCCTTAGGATTGGCATTCTGTCGCGCTGACCACTTTTTTTTATTGTCACCTATTATTGCAAATTTGTTTATAGGAGACTTCGAGGAACGTGCCTTAGAATTGGTGGCTTTGAAACCTACGTGTTTTTTCAGACACGTAGACGATACTTTTCTTGTTTGGCCTCATGGCAGTGAGAATCTGGACGACTTTTTAGAACACTTGAATTTCATCCACCCGAATATTCGTTTCACCCTGGAGGTGGATGGCTGCGTTCCGTTCCTTGATGTGTTGGTAGCAGGAAGGCTTACGGTACATTGGGACATTTTTATAGGATGCCTGCTCACTCTGACTTGTATCTTCACCGATAGTTGTCACCACCCAAGTAAGCGTGAAGGGATACTTCATACCTTGATTCATAGAGCCCACGTCATTTCAGACGCTGGGAGTTTGTCAACTGAGTTAACCCACCTTGAGGTCACCTTCCATCAGAATGGATGTAGTGAAAGACAGATGAGAAGTGCGCTGCGCCAACGACTAAGCGTGCACCAGGTGAGTAAAGATAATACCGAGTTCTCGCAAACGTCTACGGCTTTTTTGACTTACGCAAGGGGTATGTCCAACAAAGTGTCGTATTTTGAGGAAATATGAAGTGACATATGTTTCCGAATCTCCATTTAAAGATCAGGGTCCTTTTAGGTCCCATTAAGGATGATATTACAAGGGGAGGTCACGACTTTGGGGTCACGGATTTATTTCAAACTTTGTACAGCTTTAGTAGGCCATTAAGACAACTTAATGTGCAAGCAGTAAAGTGCACTACTCTGGCAATTCCGAGAAATTGCAAAAGAAGTCTATTATGTACCCGATGTACCTGTGAGGTGGCGGCCGTAAGAGGTCATTTGGTCACGTGGTTAGCAAGATGGACGTGGGCGAGGCGACTGTTCGAATCCCGCAACACTTACTTTTAGTCTATATTTGTTATCGCTAGTCTCATTATTTAATTTGTATGACATTAGAGAGGTAATGTAATGCAACAAACACATGCATTTTCACGTAGTGGTAGTGGATTTCATACGTTATTTGACTATTTACTACATTCAGTTAGTTTCAAAGACGAGAGACAGCCTTGGAAAGCCCAAGTCAAACCTCAATACATAATGATGCGACTGACAATATTCAGTAAGATAGTAAGTCACAATTTACCGACCACAAGAGTAACGTACAACTACTCGTCGAATGTGTTCTCGCTCGACATCACATGTTGCAGGATGGTGTATGTGTGAATTCCTAAGGGACCAAACTGCTGAGGCCATCAGTTCCTAGGCTTACACACTACTTAAAGTAACTTATGCTAAGAACAACACATGCACCCATGCCCGAGGGAGGAATCGAACCTCGGGCGGGAGGGGCTACAGGATGGTATTTGTCAGACATGGAACGCATTAATTGAAACAGCATCTACTACATCGGATGAATGCAATTTACCCACATTTGCAGGGAATGTTCTGCGTTTCTAAAGGAAAACATACCTTGTTGACATTTTAAAAAATTCTCCTTCTTCCGACAGTTTGGATGCAAACCACATATGACTAAGGATGACAAAAATATAGACTAAAAATTGAGTTTGAGAGGGGAGTTGAACCGTAGTCTCACACACGTTTGAATTACGATGCTTTTTTTTCTTTGCATTTTGTTCGGTATTGTTCGTTGCGTTGATCGTTGATTCCTTTACTCAGTTTTTTATTACATAGGAGGAGCAGCCCTCTGACCGAACACGCTGAGATACCGTGCCGACTACCACTTGACCATTGTGAACTGAAACGTCTGGTACTACCCACTGATAGATACAGCACGTAAGAGACGCGTAAAACTTCCCTTGCGATTTTCTCGGAACTGCCAGAGTAGTGCACTTTACTACCTGCACATTATGTTGCTTTAATGGCCTATTAAAGGTGTACGAAGTCTGACGTAAATCTGCGGGTTTGTATCGTATTCCTTGCACTTGCGGCTTGTCATATATTGGTCATACTATCAACACTGTGGAGGACCGGTGTACTGAGCATAAGCATCATGCACGCTTACAACAGATTAGACAATCGACTGTTGCAGAACATTGTCTTGGTACCGGTCATGCAATGGAATATAATTCTGTCAGGCACTTCCAGTTGTTTATTAAGAAAGTAGTTGAGATTAAATAAAGATGAAAATTGAGATGAGGTTTTTACTGAAATTCTGCCTGTACTTCTGCTCCATCCCTCGTCAAAAATCAGGGGTAAAGAGCTAATGCTACCTCACCCGTTGTTTAGTAATTTTCACTATCGATAACTTCTGGCCTCGGTCATCTCTGGTTGTGTGATGACGCTAGTGTTTACAGAGAGAGCACGCGTGCGCTCGCGTGTGTATATGTGTGTTTGTGTGTGTGTTTTATCTTTCATGAATTGCTCTGCATATCGACGTCTCAAATTCATTTGCACAGCGCTTACTTCCTGCAGTTTTGCCTTGAAAATGACAGAGTGTGCACCTGTAGAAATATCGGTGCTTGTCGACGGCGTCAGCTGCCTGCATTCACGTAAGTTATTTGAATACTTTACACGCCGTGATAAACTCAGGTCTCTCTTTCAGTCCTGTTTTACATGCGGCGTTTCCTGGTCCTGTCTTCCGATTCATGCCAGATGTTCTCGCTCAGGTTCAATTGGGAGACAGAGGTGCGTGTTTTGGATGTGTGAGATCTGTTGTAGATGATCGTAACCTAGCAACTTCAGAGGTATGCTTAGGATGGTTGTCTTGTTGGAAACAAAAATTATTTCCAAGATTTACGTTTGTGTGCTTCTGTGTAGATGCTCTTGTAGTATAATCCTATAAACATACTTGTTCATGTCACCATCAATGAAACTTGGCTCACCCACATCACTTGACGCCATACATTGCCATTACCATCACGCCGCCAAACACATTGTTCGACGTTAGTCTCCATATTTCTAGGATGCTAATCGGTATTCATCTGCCTGCACACCTAATCCGCCATCCCTTCGGTGTACAAAGAACTTGATTTCTAGATTTAACTTGATTTCTTTTGACAATAACGCATGATCGCGGAACTCAGTTTTCTTCGTTACATACTCATTGACAAATACCGAACGCTCGTTCTCGTTTGCTTTACTTACATACGGCTTTCTTCTTGGCGTTCTAGAATTGCACTCGATACTGTTCAGAACTCTACGAGCTGTTCTTTCATGAAACACCTTCCCAAGATGTTCTTCCAGATATGCTGCAATTTCTGTTACTCTAATCTGGGATTTTGCTTCACTATTTTCATCACTTTGTCCTTTATCTCTGGAAGTAAGTTCCGGTGGAGCACCTATCGTAGGCTGATTCACTATGGTATTCGTCGTGTTATAATGTTGAATGACAAACCACACAGTTGACGGATTTTTTCACCAATTTCTTTATCAGTCTTACAATGTTCAAGCACACGCAAGATGAATGTTCTCTCCTCTAAGACCGAATCTTTTCCTTTCCGCCCCATGTGGGTTGTGGCCACTCGCAGCTGAACTTGCTTGTACTGTGTGGTAGCAGGGGAATGAGGAGCTCCGAAGGTACAAACATATCATCTAGTCTGCACCGTCTACTGTGTCTATATCTGTACCATAGAGCGCGTTTTGAATACTTGTGTCGTAAGGTAACATTCTTATGGGAAAGCCGGCCGAAGTGGCCGTGCGGTTCTAGGCGCTGCAGTCTGGAACCGCGAGACCGCTACGGTCGCAGGTTCGAATCCTGCCCGAGGCATGGATGTGTGTGATGTCCTTAGGTTAGTTAGGTTTAACTAGTTCTATGTTCTAGGGGACTAATGACCTTAGAAGTTGAGTCCCATAGTGCTCAGAGCCATTTGAACCATCTTATGGGAAAATATAATACTTGTTGAATAATACACACCCATTTTTATCGTTCGTGCACTGTGCATGTGTGTGGGGCACACGATAACGGGTCAATGGAATCACGACGTAATGAATAATTCCATATTCTGTGTCGAATAATTGAACATCAAAAAGCTGCATATCCATAGACTCGAATACGTCTGTTCGCCTGTATAGTCCTTGTCTATACGCATATGTTCACCCTCGACATCATATATTTTTCTCAGCGAGGGATGACTTGTTGGACGCTTTGCTTGTATAAATCACTTAGTATGAAGGGGAACAGCAACTGTGACGATACATTGCGACTGATGAAAACCGCAAGAGCTGCGTCAAAATGATTGATTTCTCAAGACCGGTTTCGTGAGATTATATTCACCTCTTCAGTAAAGCAACTGTTGATGTTTCAGTACATACTGTCTTTAAAAGTGTAAATACACGGTCTAGTCACGTTAATGTGACCACCGCCAATGTCCGACGTGAACGTGCAATAACGTCTTGCAGACGGCCGGTAGCAGCAGTTGCACTGGAGGTTATATATAGGGTGAGACAGCTACGTCATAACACCCCTTGTATCTCCCCACCCGTAATAGATACAAAGATGCCGTTTGGACAGTGAATTGCAGGGATAGGGTCTACTTGAATACATCACATTTCATGTTTGTGCTATTTCTTATTACAGAGATATGAGGCCATCTTTGGTTTTCATAAGGGAACCCTATGTTAAATTTTAGCGTAATATGATGAGATTAAAAAGATGGTTTAAAATATGTGTATATCATAATATCTAGGCGAATAGTTTTTGAGACACAGTTATGTTCTCGTATCGTGTTCGTCCTTCGAAGAGGCGTTGTCCAATGCGACCTTTCTTGTTGTGTAGAATACATGGTAAACGTCGCGAGTCCGTCCTTACACGAACACGCCCATTTGTCCGACAATATTAATACATACTGCGATATTCTGCGCAAAAATTAACTGATGATGTCGAGCAAATATTATTCAGTTATTTGACAACTGTGATACCAAAATACTAGACAACATACAGTATTAAAATACTACAAGATGTTAATACATTTTAACTAACAGAAATACAAATTTAAATGAGGAGGCCCTTATTGGTCACAATTATTTCGTACATATTTTTTTTATTTAAAAATATTTACTATTGATCACAATACCAAGCAAATACACACAAAGATGCAAAATACATACTGTACATGATACAAAACTTTACTGAAGCATGTGCTCAAAATGCTTCCCCTCTGCTCCAACGCACACTCTTAGTCGCCGCTGGAATGATTTGTGAACGGCTGCGAGGTGTCATGTAAGTTACCAGCGCACGCTTCGATGATGTGATGCTTCATATCGTCTGGTGTAGTTGGTACTTGAGCATACACTTTATGTTTGATTTCTCCCCACATAAAAAAATCAAGAGGGGTCAGACAGATCAAGAGACTGGGCTGGCCACTTCACTTCAGCAGCTCGTCGTCCTATCCAACAATCCGGGAACTTTTCATTTAACAGCTCTGTAGCCACACGGGAAGAGTGAGTCGGACTGCCGTCTTGTTGGAACCACATGCACTGACGCGTAGTTAGTGGTACCTCTTCCAGCAAAATGGGCAGAACGTTTCGCAGGAACTGCGCATAGTGATTGCCATTTAGTATACCCGGAATGACGTACGGCCCCACAATGACATTTCCGATGATGCCGCACCACACGTTAACACTCCACGGTTGCTGACGCTGTACCTGTAGAGGCCAATGAGGGTTCTCCATTGACCAATAATGCATATTATGCAAATTCACATTACCGTGCTTTGTAAAAGTCGCTTCATCAGTAAAAAGCACCCGCTGAAAAAGCGTTGGATCATCTTGTAGGCGCTGCAGAGCAAACCGGCAAAATTCCTGGCGCCCTTAGAAATCCACACCGAAGAGTGCTTGATATAATTAGAGGTGAAAAAGGTGAAATCTATGCCAGTGCAATATGCATAGAACACTTCTCTGACTTATACCACATTCCGAGGCGATACGCCGCGACGAAACAGTAGGATCGTTATGCGCCAACGCTAGAACGCCCTCTTCATGTACCTCGCCAGTTGCAGTTTTCTACCTTGTCCTCTGTATGGCGTTCCATGATCCCGATTCAAGTAGTTTCTTGCAAATACGTGCAATAAGCTGGCGCCTAGGACGCTCACGATCAGGATACAGCTCTCCATATCGCTTTATTGTTCTAACAGCATTTCTTCTGCTTTCACCATACACTAGAAGCATATCTAACTTTTCTTCGTTGGTGTACATGTCTGCTCCAAGAAACTGTGACGGAAATGCGATGTCTCATTACCCCAGTAGTACATCTATACCCTTCTCTCCAGCTACCTCGTGCGTGACGTTGCGGCGTTATCGAGAAGCAGGAAAACAACGCCATCCCTGTTCCTCAGTAGTCAACAGAAAAGGTCGCACTGGACAACGCCGCTTCGAAGGACGAACACGATACGAGAACATATCTGTGTCTCAAAAACTATTCGTCTAATTATTATGATATACACATATTTGAAACCGCCTTTTTAAGCCCATCATGTTACGCTAAAATTTAACATAGGGTTCCATTTAAAAAAAACCAAAGATGGCGTCATATCTCCGTAATAAAAAATAGCACAAACATGAAATGTGATGTATTCAGGTAGATCCTGTCCCCGAAATTCACTGTCCAAACAGCATCTTTGTATCTTTTACGGTTGGGGAGTTACAATGGGTGTTATGAAGTAGCTGCCTCACCCTGTATAGCTTGTCGGGAGATGGGCGGGACGCGGAAAACAGTGCAGTCGTTGTCGTAATGCGGAAACGGACCGATTTATCTGACTTCCGAAAGAGCAAGACCATTGGCTTTTGGGGCAAGAGTAGAAGGATTTCCGAAAAGGCTAAGTTCGTCATCTGTTGGTGTTCCGCCGTGGCTGAAGTATAGCATGCATGGCAAAATGGCGCTATCCAAAATCCGCTCCGAAGCAGTTGTGGTGAAACACGGGCCATAGATTACAGGGGTGAACGAAGGTTGCAGAGATGTGTACGGGCGAATAGACGAGCAATCGCTGACCCACTGACCGCTGAGATGAACCAAGAAACTGTTAACCGTGCCTCTCCAACGACGGTCCAGCTAACGTTGCTGTGTATGGGCCTCGGCAGCAGGCGCCTGTTTCGTGTGCCCATTCTGACTGCTGTTCATCGACGACGAAAGCCGGAATTTGCACGCCATTAAGGCAACTGGACGACCACTGAGGGCCAACACTTGGCCTTTTCAGATGAATCGCGTTTTATGCTCCCTCTGACAGATGGCCATTGGCTTGTACGGTGTGAATCGGCTGAAAGCAAACGCCCTTGAACAATCGTTGGGAGGGTACAGGCCGGAGGAGGAAACGTCATGATTCAAATGGCTCTGAGCACTATGGGACTTCACATCTGAGGTTATCAGTCCCCTAGATTTAGAACTACTTAAACCTAACTAACCTAAGGACATCACACACATCCATGTCCGAGGCAGGATTCGAACCTGCGACCGCAGCAGCAGCGCGGTTCCGGACTGAAGCGCCTACAACCGCTCGACCACAGCGGCCAGCGAACTTTATGGTCTGGGGAATGTTTTCGTAGAGTTGTCTGGGTGATCTTTTCATTCCGGAAGGCGCAATGGACCAACACAAGTGCGCATTTATCATTCGGGACTATTTTCACCCCTACAAGCCGATTGTTTTTCCTCTGCACGATGGCATCTACCAGGACAGAGCAACGTGGCACCCACCTCGCAGTGTACGTGCACGGTTCGAAGAGCGCCAGGATGAGTTAATAGTACTTCTCTGACCACCAAACTCCCCGAATTTAAGCCCAATTGTGAATCTGTGCAACCACCTTAAGCGAGATGTTTGCGCCATAGAACCTAGCAGAGCCGTCCACAGCGCTGGAGTCGGCGTGCCTCCACATCCCTGTCGCTGCCTTCCAGAGCCTCACGGATTCTCTTTCTGCACGTCTTGCAGCGTTCCTCTTTGCAGAAGGTGGTTATGCAGGCTTCACGTTAATGTGACTGTTGTTGTTGTTGTTGTTGTTGTTGTGGTCTTCAGTCCTGAGACTGGTTTGATGCAGCTCTCCATGCTACTCTATCCTGTGCAAGCTTCTTCATCTCCCAGTACCTACTGCAACCTACATCCTTCTGAATCTGCTTAGTGTATTCATCTCTTGGTCGCCCTCTACAATTTTTACCCTCCACGCTGCCCTCCAATGCTAAATTTGTGATCCCTTGATGCCTCAAAACATGTCCTACCAACCGATCCCTTCTTCTCATCAAGTGGTGCCACAAACTTCTCTTCTCCCCAATCCTATTCAATACCTCCTCATTAGTTACGTGATCTACCCACCTTATCTTCAGCATTCTTCTGTAGCACCACATTTCGAAAGCTTCTATTCTCTTCTTGTCCATACTAGTTATCGTTCATGTTTCACTTCCATACATGGCTACACTCCATACAAATACTTTCAGAAACGACTTCCTGACACTTAAATCTATTCTCGATGTTAACAAATTTCTCTTCTTCAGAAACGCTTTCCTTGCCATTGCCAGTCTACATTTTATATCCTCTCTACTTCGACCATCATCAGTTATTTTACTCCCTAAATAGCAAAACTCCTTTACTACTTTAAGTGTCTCATTTCCTAATCTAATTCCCTCAGCATCACCCGACTTAATTCGACTACATTCCATTATCCTTGTTTTACTTTTGTTGATGTTCATCTTATATCCTCTTTTCAAGACACTTTCCATTCCATTCAACTGTTCTTCCAAGTCCTTTGCTGTCTCTGACAGAATTACAATGTCATCGGCGAACCTCAAAGTTTTTACTTCTTCTCCATGAATTTTAATACCTTCCTTTACTGCTTGCTCAATATACAGATTGAATAACATCGGTGATAGGCTACAACCCTGTCTCACTCCTTTCCCAACCACTGCTTCCCTTTCATGCCCCTCGACTCTCATAACTGCCATCTGGTTTCTGTACAAATTGTAAATAGCCTTTCGCTCCCTGTATTACCCTTGCCACCTTTAGAATGTGGAAGAGAGTATTCCAGTCAACATTGTCAAAAGCTTTCTCTAAGTCTACAAATGCTAGAAACGTAGGTTTGCCTTTTCTTAATCTTTCTAATGTGACTAGATAGCGTAATTACAATAACTGAATAACAACCCTGGCAAAATCATCCTATAAATAATTTAAATCTTAACGAATAAATCTACGATCTGCTAAGCCGTATTCACTCATACACTGGTGCCGCCTTACTTCTATGGAACACAATACCCAGTACGAGTGGTGCCGCTCCTGGGCATGTCCAGGTCTCCTAAAATTTCTGTCAGAGAGAAGTCGTGACTCACAGTCTTTTGCTGACGTGCGGTCGTATTCCCTCCCGCTATTCAATTTCGCCAGTAGGCGAATGCCATATACCTTACCATTAACAGGGTTTGTTTTCTTTGTACGTCCACCCCAGTAGGTGAGTGGTCAGCGCGGCCGTCTGTCACGCCAAGAGGCCCGGGTACGATTCCTGGCTTGGTCGCAGATTTTCTCCGCTCAGGGACTGGTGTTGTGTTGTCCTCATTATCATTTCATCATCACAAGTGGAAGGCAACGGGAAACCACCACTGGAATCACTTCCTTAGCCGCTCATGCGGTGGACCTCTCTAACGAGGCTTCTCCCGTGGCAAGACCTGCCGTAAGGCAGAACACAAAGTTTTTTTTCTTTGTACTAAATCTGTGATGTTTAATTAATTTTTACTCCAGACGTAGGCTTCCCTTCGTTAAGACTGTGCGTTTGTTCTTTTTTAGGATTCCGCACGTCAATTGGTAAAAGTAGGACCTTTATAGGATCACTTTGTTATCCCCCTGTCTGCCTGTCCGACTGTTAAAACCCTTTTTCTCTGGAAAGGGTATACGTATCAAGTTGAAAATTTATGTTGCATACTATAGTGTATAATCCCTTGGCAATATAATAAATGTAAGCTTCGAAATCACTGCAACCAAAAGGTACGGTCATTTATGTCACATATTCTGATAATTGCAAACTCACTTATCAAAATCTGTAGGGGGCTTCCGTTGACCTAGACTCGCGAATTTTTTCAAGAAACAAGACTTCACAGCAGAAGTAAAGGAACAAATCCGATTATTGTCAATTTGTAGTTATATCACACGAAAAAGTATGTTCTTGTCATTCGTTTATCGATTATCTATCTGTCCTTCTGTTAAGACCCCTTTTTCTCAGGAACAGGTTGACTTATCAAGTTCAAATCCATGCCACATAGTAATATCTATGGTCCCTTGGCAGTGTGAAAAAAAACGTCTTAAGTTAATTCAATCAAAAGATACGGCTTCCTATGCCATATATTCTGACTCTCGCAAACTCACTCAACAAAACCCGTTGAATTAGAATCAAGAAATTTTGTGAAAAGCAAGGTTTCACAGTAGAAGTACAGGAAAAAGTCCGAAAATGGTTAATCTGTAATTATATCACGCAAAAAGTTTTTGTCTTTTGTTATCCGACTGTCTGTCTGTCCTGTAAAGACCCAGACCAGTATTGCTAGCTTGCTGTAGCAAACAGAAATCTACTAATACTAGTATCGCTGGCCCCTGTTTTGATCAGGACCGAGGTGCAATCTTCCTACACGTCGGTCAGGAACCTGAAGATGGCGTAGTAAATCGCCGAAACTGGTTGCAAAATAAAATAAGTTTGGTAACTAGACGGCTGGAAGGTGTTTGACACCCTGTATCGAACAGCCGAGTCCCGCAACCATCTTTGAAAAGATGGACATGCAGAGCCTGGTGACCTGTTCCTGACACCTCGGCGCCACGGCCGGTTGGCCACGTAGCCCCAACCACACCCGCTAATTCGTTACCTTGCACCATTTTACTGCATTCGATTCCATATATTGGCGTATTATGGCACATTGCATCGTTTATAGTTGCAAGCTTCCTCTGATGTGCGATTTAGTCACAGCGCTGTAATGAACCACATACAAATTGTATTGTAGGTGTGATGAAGTCCCTTAATGAAGCAATACGCCACCTAGTTCATTACGTTAGTGATTACTGCGTCATTATGTCTTCCAATTAATAGCAGGAAAATTTAGGTTAAATGCAAAACAGAATTCGGAAAACGTTATTTGTATTCAACGAATGATGTCCGTACATGCAAATGTATCTAGAGAGCTTGGTATCAAACGATACACAATTTTATGGATAATAATATGCAACTGTCAGAAGTATATGTTCTCTATACTGAAAATAAACTTTCCATTGGAATTAAATACAGGCTAGGAATCTAATAGATTGTAGTCTGTGTTATTCGGTGTCTTATCTGGCACGTACACTCTTTGACATAAAACTCGACCGGCGGCCGGCCGCTTCAGAGGCTAATTCCGCGCCGATCGCGACATGGGACAAAAAAACTGGCCAACTCGCTAATTCTCTAAGTCCGGTTATCTGCACAATCTGGCAACACTGTAGACTGCGACACTTCCTGGAGGAAAACTTGTCCCAAGATAGAGAGACTCTAGGCTGATTACGCCTGTGGTCTAGCGGTAGCGTGCGTTGTTTCTGTTCATAATGTCAGTGGATCGAGAGCAGCTGGCATTTTTATAGCCTCTTCTGTCTGAATGCTGAAGACGTGAATGTAATGGTAGCGCAGATTCAATCTATTTCGCTTTCTGACACACCGATATCAAAATTTTATCTAGTAACGATTTTGCGGCAGATTTCCTGCAGACTGTCCTCCTCTGGACGCCGTATGCGGCAAAGCTCCGGGATCCATTTGCTGGCTACTGGCAGCGGCCGTGACGACAGTAGCGGCGCTGCACTCCCCCGTTCTTTATCGAAAGCGCCTGCTACCGCTCATCGCTTTTGATGATTTAAAATGCTTTATTATTGAATGTTGCTCCACAGAAAATTTCTACAATTTCCATTCACGCTCAAAAGCAACGGAGACAGACGCCCTGATTAGTAAGCGGGTAATCGGCAAGAGCTGAGTATGGCCCGAAATTAATTTTATAGACTGGGACGAAATTAAACCACCTCACTACATTCGATGAATTTATAAATGCTTCATACCTCGTTTCTTTTCCTTTCAAACTTAATTATTTGTGCAACTTTTGGTCAATGTTTGGATGTTTTTGTCAAGCCAGAGTGAGCGTCTGTGGTGTAAAGTGTTTTACAGTTCTTGTTTCATTCCTTGTGGTAAGTCTATGCGATAAACTGAGTGAATACCTTGCAATGCATGCTCTGTAGCAGTGCAGGCACACTGCACATTTGGAGTTCCATGTATGGGTTCATGAAGCATTTATTGTTGATCGGAAGTGATAGTTAAGGTCATCAGATTTAAACCAGAAAAATTTGTCGTTTTGAAGGTTTCAGAGAACGAAAAGGAATTGCTAACGCCGGTGTTAGAAAACGTCTACAGTTAAATGCTATTGCAAAAATTTAGAAGATGGGAACTATATTAATGAACATGTGCACTTCATAAACAACCTCCCGACATGTTAGACCTATATGACGAACAAAGCTCAAATTTATATCGTTGACAGTCGGTTTGAATCTTTTCAGGACCTATTTTACAGTGAAGCACCTTGGAATTTGCAAAGCAGAAATCCATGATATTAACTTAATTTACTAAGTCGAAATCGGACGAAGATTGATGTTTAAAGGCATTCTTCAGATTTCGCATAAGAAATTTTTACTAGCAGTTTGCAACTCCATTAATTAAAATGGAAAATAAAAGGTTGTAGTCAGCAGCTTCTACCGTGATTCGAACTTATAGTACAAGCACTGCAACGCACAATGGAACCTCTGAGCTAACGACACACTGTCGGCCAGAGGCGGAGTATAGTCACTGCGATGTTGCCTGAGCCTCAAAACGCAACCTTAAACACACAAACAGAGGAGGTGGAGATTACTGTTTTAACGTCCCGTCGACAACGATGTCATTAGAGACGGAGCACAAGCTCGGATTAAGGAAGGATGGGGAAGGAAATCGGCCGTGCCCTTCCTAAGGAACCATCCCGGCATTTGCCTGAAGCGATTTAGGGAAATCATTGAAAACTTAAATCAGGATGGCCGGGCGCGGGATTGCACCGTCGTCCTCCAGAATGCACACACAAACAGGTGTTACTTATGTGAAGAACGCCGTTCTTGGAGTCCAGAAATTAAATATACTTTCTAATTGTGTCATCTTGCAGTGGATTATATCGTACGAGTCTTCGATGTGGAAAACGAATGTCAAGTGAATTTAGCGAGGTAACGCCGACCTACACTCGGAAGTAAATGCACTATCAGAGTGTTGACAAATACTTGCTACGACGCTGCCATTTCTCGGCTCTCTGACGAGGCAGCTCTTCAGCGAAATGCTTGCCGTGATTCTCCGATACGGTTCTTCAGAGTGGAGACGCGCGCGCACGTTTGGTTTTTATGCGGCGTTCTCCCCTGATGGTTTCTGACGTCGCCTTGTGGGCTATGTATACATATGAGACATTCAATTATCATTAATCCAGAATGATACAAGTTTCAGCTTCCGGCGTGGAAGAAGGCTGTTGACGCCGACATTATATCATTTCAACATAGGGAAAGCAAAACGGATCATTCAATGTCTCTCATACAACATAAAGCATGTGAGATAAATTTCCGTAACGTTCATAATCATCTCAAAATACAAACGAAGTAAATATACACCGGAAGCTTATTCGAATTGAATGTAATGTAAGATACCAAACGCTTTGCACCTCGTTTTCGAATTTGTCCACTTGCAATCGTTTGCAGCATGCACATAGAATGTCATGATTACCACGAGAATGAAGAAATATGTTGGCAAGGATGGAAGCAAGAAGAGACGCAGTCAACAAATATTCTATTCCTCATGGCATTCATTTCATTTGACATGTAAGAAGAGGTAAAGCGGGAATTTACTTTCGTTAACACGAAAGATATGCCGCACATATTGATAACGAGGAAGTCTGCGTCTTCATACGTTTCCTCCTTGAAACCTGTATGCTCTATTATATACTAAGTAGCCCGATCATTGTTTCAGTAATGTTACCCTCTTGTTTGACCCCGTAACGATGAACAGATTCCAAATGCATGTCTCTGCGTGAAAGTAGCTGTTCGAACCCTTCCTGGGTTGTTTTTTGTGTTTTATTGCTTGGAATTCCTGAAGCAGACCACTGTGCCTTCCCCCCTCGTGGGTTAGGTCTCAAAACTAAACCGCTTTGTATCCAATGGCATAATTTATTCATACAGCATCAGCATAAGACTCTTGCGAGTGAGAGAATGACAATAACAATCGTAACAAGAACAAGCAAATAATGAATGATGTTTATTCCAACGCAGAACGAGAATGGCTTTAAATATAAAAATCTATATCTATATCCATATCTATTGATCTTTGTGTTGGCACAATGCAAATATATTCTTAGCATTTAGTTACTGAATTTAGTTCTGGATGTTTGCAGAGAAAAGGAAAAGTCGGTACTTCTCGCTAGTGTAATATAATGTGAACCAGCAACTACCCTTTCCTTAGAACACGACTCAAGCAGGTCCTCAAGTAGGCACTGCTGCATTCTGTTCCCTGACATTGCTCTGATGACGGTTAATGCAGATAGTTCCGATTATGAAATACAAAACGTATTGCAGGTTAGTTCCTAGGATAGTAACATTAAATTTGCGTTGTAGACGGCACATGAACGTGACGACTATCCATATTACTCATCAATATAAAAAGACAATATTTTGGGAATTTAGCAGGATTACTCAAAATGAATTCTGAAATTGGGTGACTGACCGCACAGGTGCTAAACGTCGTCAAGAGTATACGATGTCCTAATCGCATTAGGAATATGAAGATCGTCTTCGACGGCTCGCAACTTTCACATTGCTATCTCCACCCTACTCCAGACAGCTCTCGGTGGAGTTGCACTACGTTGCCGATGTTATGGAAGGCCTTCAAACCGACGACAGACCACATATTGAAAAATACAAGCGAATTCTCTTGCAGCGTAAGCTTATTGTAACTAATCTAAAAATTATTGGAGAGGAACATTGTCCTATTCAAAAAAAGTAAAATGTTACACACTGTTGACGTCAAACGGACATTATCTATGTCCTGTCTTGTGTCCTACTCATCTATAATATCAAGTGTACTATGAAAATGATTATATATAATGGATTATAAGGTAATGCATTGATACCAGATGGTGGGGGCCGGCCGATGTGGCCGTGCGGTTCTAGGCGCTTCAGTCTGGAACCGCATGACTGCTACGGTCGCAGGTTCGAATCCTGCCTCGGGCATGGATGTGTGTGATGTCCTTAGGTTAGTTAGGTTTAAGTAGTTCTAAGTTCTAGGGGACTGATGACCTCAGAAGTTAAGTCCCATAGTGCTCAGAGCCATTTGAACCATTTGAACTATTTAACACAAAATGACATTAAAAATTTAAGTTATTCACGAGCAGCTAGTTGAGAATATGTATGAACATTAAATGACACGACGAACCGTCTTGTTCTGCATATGGATTCAAACCCAGCCCATGCAGACTAAGCAAAGATTTCGTGACTGACGGAAACTAACAGTCATTCCTGATTAGGCATACAGAGAGTGATATACCTCGATTTTAGACAGGATCAGTTAGCAAATATCAACTTTAAATTGCATAACGAAAACATTTTTAACAGACGCGAATTCCTACCCAGCATCTGTTGTCCCTGTTAACGAACTACGAGAGATATTAAATATTGCTTCTTCACAAGTAACTTACTTGAAATGCCGTGAGGTAAAGCTGTGTGTTGGACACGGATTCGAACCCGGAACCTAATCGGATTGCTATCGAAGCACAGTCAAATGTGACATATCGGAATTTCGCGGCAGTAGCTAGATGTTTTAACAGAAATGACGAGACGAAACATTAATTTTTTCCTTCCCAGGACTCCAACCCGGCACCTATCGCTGTCATATTCTAGAGAAAACTAACGTTAAATATTGGTTTGTGGCACCAGCAGTGACATGTGAGCATGTTTGAACTGAAATAATATGACGAAGAGTTCAGCGCTCACTGGGAACAGAGCCCCACACATATCGTTGTTGACTACACACAAAGAGACGTCAGCTACCGAATTTTTCTCCACCAGCTGCTCAGAATAGCATCTTGAACTTACAGTCATCTCGCAAATAGTTCTGTGTCTCACTGGGAGTTAAAAACGTCGGATATCGTTAGTGTTGACAGCGAATGAAAATACATTAAAAATCAAAATTATTATCCACCAGCAGATAGGTGTTCTCATGCTAGGGCTTGATAATACATAATTAAATATATAGTGCTGGGCCAGGAGTCGATCCCATTCACGCATAATATGTGAAGGTGTTGAGGAATCTGCAGTTTTGAACAAACAACAAATTGTAGCCGAGCTGTATTGCCACGAAGGGATCAAATTCCGCGTTAAGGGCGGTCTGAGTTGCATTCCCAGTTCAGAACCAATTTTATCGACATACAGAAGCTCAAATAAAAGATGGAATAAGTGTCCTGTGACCATACATAGCGTTTGTGTCGTCACTTGAAATAAATAACTAGTATAAGAAAGGTTACTGGTGATAGAGTTTCTACATGTCGCCACTCCAGACTTTATTGTGGTTCAACCTACCGTCTACTTGGTAAAGAAGGAATATCATCTTTAATGTGAATTTTCAGACCACGCAGCCATTATATCTCCTTCACTTGGTGTAGCCAGGAGAGAATGGAATCTGTCTCTCCCTATCCAAAATCATTGACAGAAGTGGGAATCGAACCCAGACCATAGGTATAACAACCTACCATCCGTCCAACAGACCACGAAATCCTCTTCTCTGCGAGTCATTTTTCTATCGTAACGCAGTTGCGCCACACTGGATGAGAATTCTGACACACAGGCTCCCTGTAGTAATTTGCAGCATGTTCAGTAAATTCATTTACTTGGTTGACCGAATCACCATGAACTAGCTGCCTCGGCTACCCAGTGCATACATTCGACTATTTTGTAATCACAGAAATAAAATCACGTTACTGCCACCTACACACAACTGCCAACATTGTAGGATGCAGAAGTTTAAATAGGAAGTGTTCCTTTCCACTTGAGCTATTCTATTGCGCTATCTGTTACTAGAAAACGTCGTTCAGTCCAAAAGAAAAGCTGTAACTGTTTGTCTCTCAGAAGTCAAGACCTGGCCATATGCATAATCTCACAGTGCTGTGGAATCCACAAGTTCTGGAGGAATAGTTGCCGAGCTCTGGAGCTGTTGTAGCTACGTGTCAGCTTGTAGCATAGATAAGATGTCGCGAGTTCGAATACATTCAGTGCTACATTTTTTAAAACGCAATTCTGCTCTCTGCTGAAGTTATCAATCTAATGGAACTTTGAACATAATTCCCTTCACTTCTCAACCCAAAGTAGTTGCATGTGGAAAAAGGACTAACTACTGTGACATTTTGTTCTATTCAGGTTTAATAGACAGCAGGCAGCAGATGCATCTCGAAGATGTGCAGGGAGAGCGCATCGTGTCATAATATGTCAGAAAAGTATTTTCTACATTAGCCGTTGTGTGGTAGTGATATTTTATTCTTCTTCAAACTTTGATTGACAGCTTTAACTCAGAACAAATTTTCTACATGCATGTAATCAATAAACTGCATGTGCATTGTCAGACTGTCATAGGTAACATCAGAGAATTCGCATATATCGTTGATGATTAATTTATCTCTCATGTTTACTATTGTTTTAACAACACTAAAGGAAACCTTACGAAAATTGTGCACTGTATTATAAGAAATGAAATAAAACTAACCGTGATAACCTTACGACGAAAGTATCTGTACACAAGCATGCCTCTATCAACACGAATTAGTAAAATACTACTAACTTAGATTTTGATTGGGTCTGTGTTTAATTGGTATGCTGTGTCATACTCAAGAGGTATGCAAATGTGGCATTTCATAAATATAGTTACGTATTCCTAGAAACCCAAAATTCGCTTGTCAGCAGCGGAAAGAGGCGTTACCTGTTGTGCAGCATTGTAAGTTTTTCAACATTGCACTATGAGCTGAAAGCATTTTCTTGCGATTTCCGTATTGATGTTTGATCTGACTGCTTGTAGCTCTTTCACAGAAGGGATAAAAACGTTTCGGTCAGTGCGACTGGAACTGCGAACCGTAACAGACGCTGTTTCACAGGTCAGCACGTTTCCACAGAGCTGGCGAGGAGGTGTAGGTCTCAGCTTCCTATTACGACGGCAATAGTCACTAGAACTCGTAAACCGCTATTTAAAGGTCGAGATTAGTTGCGATTTCCACCTGCAACGACTTTCCTGGGCTGAAAACCGTAAATTTTCAATCTTTTGTTACCCTTCAAGCTATAATAACTCAGATTATTCAATGGAAATGACAGGTAAAATCAAGTGAACTTTGAGGCTTAATTCCGTGCACACCAGGAAGTAACTCGTCGATCACAGAGTTACCAAACATACGTTGCCTTGTTGCCAAATCTCAGTTACAGTACCAGCAGGAAGAAGACGAACCGATGTGATCCTACAGCGGTCTGGGAAGTGACCATAGCTGGTGTCTTCAAGTCGCGGCTGCTACGGCCTGGAATACATAATGCGTCTGATTCGCTTTCTGTAACTAGGTTTAGGGACTGGAGCGTAGTTACTAATAATACTCAGAACTGACTGCAAATTGAGCATCATAAATCAGTAACTCTCATTGTTGTTTTTATATTCCTTTCGTAAGTGCACTCAAAACTAAGAAAGTCATTCACAGGCGTTTTCGTGCCTCGCCGATAGTCGAGCACAACATACAAATAAAAATAAAAAAGAATGTGTGTGTGTGTGTATGTGTGTGTGTGTGTGTGTGTGAGAGAGAGAGAGAGAGAGAGAGAGAGAGAGAGAAATAAAAAGCAATGAGAGAGAGTGTAAAAAATTGTTGTAAAGAAATTGAATCATGGTATTTAAAGAAATCTTTCATTAAAATGACACGTTCCACATCATTACGAAATGTCGTATTCATGATCTATGGAACAAGAGTTAATCTAATGTAGTCTAATCTAATCTAATCACATCATATTGATGATTAGCCATGAAGAGTCATGAATTACCGAAAGTTTTGCCAATACCAGTAACCAAATCTAAACTTGAAAATAAAAGACGACAATTTTTGTAATAAACCGTGACTCCTATCAAGACCCTTTCATCCCTGTTATCTAACCACGAAAGATGTCTGATATACCTCCATTCTGAAGTAACAAAGTGTGCATGCATTTAAAGATGAAGTGCATGATGTGAAGTTCTGTGACGGAGATACGAACCCAACACGTAATCCGATTGTTAACTAAGAAAAATCAAATGTTACGTATCGGTGTTTCTTACGAGCCGCTAGGTGTCTGAATCTAAAATAAGGATACAAACTTTTGTGCCTAAGCGACAATCGAACTGCACACCTACCGTGCTTCCACGAATATAGCTTAAGTATCAGTTGCTTACTCATGAACAGTAAGATGCGTGCGTGTTTGACCAGAAATAACGACACCTGTTGCGATTGTTGGCAACACATGAACAGACATTGAAACTGCGCGTTAATTTTCACTAGCAGGTGGGTGTGCACTTGATAAAGCTAGAAATGAAATTATGAATATTTTTGTACTGGATCAGGTTTCAGACCCACATACTTACCTTTGGAGGAGACCTAGAGAAGATTGCAGTCTTGGGAAAAGGAACGAAATGACTGAACTATATTGTTCCGAGAGATTCAGATCCTCGAAAGAGGAGATACGAATTCGAATCACAGTCCAGCACCAAATTTTTAAACGTCTCTAGTTCAATCAAGTACAAGTAAAATAAGAGCCCTGTCCCTTTAAATGGCTATCGGTTCATCAAATAAAATAAAATTTTCTAATGTAAGTAAGTTTACTGGCGACTGTATTTCTGTTTACCATGACTCCCGCTGTGTCATTTCCCAACGTAAACCGGCTCTGCCCAGTTGGTAATGAAGGAACGTGATATTTAATGCGGATTCTGGATTATAACGTCTTTCTCTTGAGGTTACCAGAGGTAAAATAAATCTGTTTGTGCCTCTTAAAAGTAAATGCCTGAACCCACGCATTGCACCTGTGATAGCTCGTTCCACCAGACCATTGTGGCCACATTACCCAGCCCCAGGAGTGTGCTGTAACGGATGATGTGCTTAGCTTACAAAATTAGTCACGGTGGAAAAAATGCCAGTCTATTAAATGGTCAAGTAGAAGCAAGCTTCTGACGCAGAGATCATGCTATTCTCATGTCAGCAGGATGTAAAGACTCTTCTAGGCATCATAGGCTGGATGTGAAGCCATTTTGATTTTTCACAAATTCAGCAAATTTCTTAGTTCGAGAAAATCCACTGTGAAGTGTGAAGTTGCCGGATAATTCGATTATTACTGTTATTATTAATATCATTTTATTCATACCGCTGATGGAACACAACCGTAGTCTTGAGGTAAAACGTGAGACCAGCTAATATGGCGTCTGGCGACCGAAAGCACATATCGACAACATTTTTATCTCCCCATTCCTCTCGGTGCTGAAGCTATGAGTGTAATTCAAGCGAATCTACAATATCATATTAGCTGGTCGCGCGTTTAACCTCAAGGCTACGGTCGTAGTCAAGAGTAATGTACTAAGACTGGAGTCAAGACTTCCTCTGGGAAGTGCCGCAGTCTACATGTTGCTAGATCGAGCATATTGCCAGACATAGAATTCTGAGAGGAGCATGACTGTATTGTCCACCTTACGTGAACGACTCGGCGGTCAAGTTTTTGGTCTGAGACTGTATCTACAACACATATTGCACGCTTAAGACCCAGAAGAATTTTAAAAAAAGTAGTTTATGAGAGCAACGTTAACCATAGCGTTCGAAGTATTCATAGTAATGTATACGTGTGTGTAAACGCCTTCCAATGACCACTCACGAAAGACAAGGATACACAGTCTAGCTTCAATATTATAAATACGCCTCAGTTTGTGGATGAACTCAGACTTAGGTTGATAATAATTTTGAAAATATAGCAGCACTGTACCCATTGGTGTTAAACTCGTTTTCAACCAATGATTCCCACAGCTACAGGGATACTACTTGTGATACCTCTTAGACAAAATACTTAAGCAGTGTTATCAGACGAAAAGATCAACCTGACACAAACGGTGGGAAGTTTGTTTTACAACCTTCGTACCTGGATATTCAGCTTTTTCCTATTTGAGATGTCTGTGAACGTTGCTGCTTAAGACGTTTTAAGCAGAAACTAAATTCCCTCAGCTTGGACAATGTTTAAAGAAATCGTCTTATCGGCACTAAATCGTGGTTTGTGAATTGTTTACCGGCCGTACTCTTCCGTATTTTGCCGGTTGGAAGGCGAAAGCTTAGTGACAAATTTCACACAGAAATTACTGTTACAGTGTACTTATGGAGCCAAATGAGTCAATTGCGTATTTTCCGGTGAGAAAGAGCACTGGCAAACAGTCTTCGCTACATTAGGTTATTTAAACTGGTGTCACTCTGAGCTAAAATTTATGGTCAGCGACTAAGTGTAAGGTCAACGTTTCGGATGCGAGTTTTGCGACTGTGAAATACTTTTATACATTATAGAAGCGAATATAAAATTTGCACTAATATTGCGAAAATTTTGTACTTGGACAGCTTAGAATGAAAATACTTCTGTTTATTGCAAAGGGAAACAATGGATTTTCTAAAACACTGTCTGTCATACACTACTTGAAACAGGTCATGTCGACCAAATCATGTGGAAGAACTAACAGCAACGTATATCGGAAGGCAGTAAGATCTCGTGCCTTTTGGTTCGTCAGTACTCGATAGCCATTTCTAGGCGAAAGTAAATGAAGAAAGGCAGTGCGTTTTTTGTTACCACGTAACGTCTTCGTCAATTACTTTAGTTTTAATGTAATCTACGAGTAATTGCTGGTTTTTGATATTAACATGAAAAGGATTCCGTAGACAGGGAAAGAACCTGTTCTTGGGAAACTACTTCTATAGTGACCAAAAGACACTAAATGATGTTCAAGCACTTGTGTTACAGCAGAAGTATGAATAAAATGATATTAATAATAACAGTAATAATCGAATTATCCGGCAACTTCACACTTCACAGTGGATTTTCTCGAACTAAGAAATTTGCTGAATTTGTGAAAAATCAAAATGGCTTCACATCCAGCCTCTGATGCCTAGAAGAGTCTTTACATCCTGCTGACATGAGAATAGCATAATCTCTGCGTCAGAAGCTTGCTTCTACTTGACCATTTAATAGACTGGCATTTTTTCCACCGTGACTAATTTTGTAAGCTAAGCACATCATCCGTTACAGCACACTCCTGGGGCTGGGTAATGTGGCCACAATGGTCTGGTGGAACGAGCTATCACAGGTGCAATGCGTGGGTTCAGGCATTTACTTTTAAGAGGCACAAACAGATTTATTTTACCTCTGGTAACCTCAAGAGAAAGACGTTATAATCCAGAATCCGCATTAAATATCACGTTCCTTCATTACCAACTGGGCAGAGCCGGTTTACGTTGGGAAATGACACAGCGGGAGTCATGGTAAACAGAAATACAGTCGCCAGTAAACTTACTTACATTAGAAAATTTTATTTTATTTGATGAACCGATAGCCATTTAAAGGGACAGGGCTCTTATTTTACTTGTACTTGATTGAACTAGAGACGTTTAAAAATTTGGTGCTGGACTGTGATTCGAATTCGTATCTCCTCTTTCGAGGATCTGAATCTCTCGGAACAATATAGTTCAGTCATTTCGTTCCTTTTCCCAAGACTGCAATCTTCTCTAGGTCTCCTCCAAAGGTAAGTATGTGGGTCTGAAACCTGATCCAGTACAAAAATATTCATAATTTCATTTCTAGCTTTATCAAGTGCACACCCACCTGCTAGTGAAAATTAACGCGCAGTTTCAATGTCTGTTCATGTGTTGCCAACAATCGCAACAGGTGTCGTTATTTCTGGTCAAACACGCACGCATCTTACTGTTCATGAGTAAGCAACTGATACTTAAGCTATATTCGTGGAAGCACGGTAGGTGTGCAGTTCGATTGTCGCTTAGGCACAAAAGTTTGTATCCTTATTTTAGATTCAGACACCTAGCGGCTCGTAAGAAACACCGATACGTAACATTTGATTTTTCTTAGTTAACAATCGGATTACGTGTTGGGTTCGTATCTCCGTCACAGAACTTCACATCATGCACTTCATCTTTAAATGCATGCACACTTTGTTACTTCAGAATGGAGGTATATCAGACATCTTTCGTGGTTAGATAACAGGGATGAAAGGGTCTTGATAGGAGTCACGGTTTATTACAAAAATTGTCGTCTTTTATTTTCAAGTTTAGATTTGGTTACTGGTATTGGCAAAACTTTCGGTAATTCATGACTCTTCATGGCTAATCATCAATATGATGTGATTAGATTAGATTAGACTACATTAGATTAACTCTTGTTCCATAGATCATGAATACGACATTTCGTAATGATGTGGAACGTGTCATTTTAATGAAAGATTTCTTTAAATACCATGATTCAATTTCTTTACAACAATTTTTTACACTCTCTCTCATTGCTTTTTATTTCTCTCTCTCTCTCTCTCTCTCTCTCTCTCTCTCACACACACACACACACACATACACACACACACACATTCTTTTTTATTTTTATTTGTATGTTGTGCTCGACTATCGGCGAGGCACGAAAACGCCTGTGAATGACTTTCTTAGTTTTGAGTGCACTTACGAAAGGAATATAAAAACAACAATGAGAGTTACTGATTTATGATGCTCAATTTGCAGTCAGTTCTGAGTATTATTAGTAACTACGCTCCAGTCCCTAAACCTAGTTACAGAAAGCGAATCAGACGCATTATGTATTCCAGGCCGTAGCAGCCGCGACTTGAAGACACCAGCTATGGTCACTTCCCAGACCGCTGTAGGATCACATCGGTTCGTCTTCTTCCAGCTGGTACTGTAACTGAGATTTGGCAACAAGGCAACGTATGTTTGGCAACTCTGTGATCGACGAGTTACTTCCTGGTGTGCACGGAATTAAGCCTCAAAGTTCACTTGATTTTACCTGTCATTTCCATTGAATAATCTGAGTTATTATAGCTTGAAGGGTAACAAAAGATTGAAAATTTACGGTTTTCAGCCCAGGAAAGTCGTTGCAGGTGGAAATCGCAACTAATCTCGACCTTTAAATAGCGGTTTACGAGTTCTAGTGACTATTGCCGTCGTAATAGGAAGCTGAGACCTACACCTCCTCGCCAGCTCTGTGGTAACGTGCTGACCTGTGAAACAGCGTCTGTTACGGTTCGCAGTTCCAGTCGCACTGACCGAAACGTTTTTATCCCTTCTGTGAAATAGCTACAAGCAGTCAGATCAAACATCAATACGGAAATCGCAAGAAAATGCTTTCAGCTCATAGTGCAATGTTGAAAAACTTACAATGCTGCACAACAGGTAACGCCTCTTTCCGCTGCTGACAAGCGAATTTTGGGTTTCTAGGAATACGTAACTATATTTATGAAATGCCACATTTGCATACCTCTTGAGTATGACACAGCATACCAATTAAACACAGACCCAATCAAAATCTAAGTTAGTAGTATTTTACTAATTCGTGTTGATAGAGGCATGCTTGTGTACAGATACTTTCGTCGTAAGGTTATCACGGTTAGTTTTATTTCATTTCTTATAATACAGTGCACAATTTTCGTAAGGTTTCCTTTAGTGTTGTTAAAACAATAGTAAACATGAGAGATAAATTAATCATCAACGATATATGCGAATTCTCTGATGTTACCTATGACAGTCTGACAATGCACATGCAGTTTATTGATTACATGCATGTAGAAAATTTGTTCTGAGTTAAAGCTGTCAATCAAAGTTTGAAGAAGAATAAAATATCACTACCACACAACGGCTAATGTAGAAAATACTTTTCTGACATATTATGACACGATGCGCTCTCCCTGCACATCTTCGAGATGCATCTGCTGCCTGCTGTCTATTAAACCTGAATAGAACAAAATGTCACAGTAGTTAGTCCTTTTTCCACATGCAACTACTTTGGGTTGAGAAGTGAAGGGAATTATGTTCAAAGTTCCATTAGATTGATAACTTCAGCAGAGAGCAGAATTGCGTTTTAAAAAATGTAGCACTGAATGTATTCGAACTCGCGACATCTTATCTATGCTACAAGCTGACACGTAGCTACAACAGCTCCAGAGCTCGGCAACTATTCCTCCAGAACTTGTGGATTCCACAGCACTGTGAGATTATGCATATGGCCAGGTCTTGACTTCTGAGAGACAAACAGTTACAGCTTTTCTTTTGGACTGAACGACGTTTTCTAGTAACAGATAGCGCAATAGAATAGCTCAAGTGGAAAGGAACACTTCCTATTTAAACTTCTGCATCCTACAATGTTGGCAGTTGTGTGTAGGTGGCAGTAACGTGATTTTATTTCTGTGATTACAAAATAGTCGAATGTATGCACTGGGTAGCCGAGGCAGCTAGTTCATGGTGATTCGGTCAACCAAGTAAATGAATTTACTGAACATGCTGCAAATTACTACAGGGAGCCTGTGTGTCAGAATTCTCATCCAGTGTGGCGCAACTGCGTTACGATAGAAAAATGACTCGCAGAGAAGAGGATTTCGTGGTCTGTTGGACGGATGGTAGGTTGTTATACCTATGGTCTGGGTTCGATTCCCACTTCTGTCAATGATTTTGGATAGGGAGAGACAGATTCCATTCTCTCCTGGCTACACCAAGTGAAGGAGATATAATGGCTGCGTGGTCTGAAAATTCACATTAAAGATGATATTCCTTCTTTACCAAGTAGACGGTAGGTTGAACCACAATAAAGTCTGGAGTGGCGACATGTAGAAACTCTATCACCAGTAACCTTTCTTATACTAGTTATTTATTTCAAGTGACGACACAAACGCTATGTATGGTCACAGGACACTTATTCCATCTTTTATTTGAGCTTCTGTATGTCGATAAAATTGGTTCTGAACTGGGAATGCAACTCAGACCGCCCTTAACGCGGAATTTGATCCCTTCGTGGCAATACAGCTCGGCTACAATTTGTTGTTTGTTCAAAACTGCAGATTCCTCAACACCTTCACATATTATGCGTGAATGGGATCGACTCCTGGCCCAGCACTATATATTTAATTATGTATTATCAAGCCCTAGCATGAGAACACCTATCTGCTGGTGGATAATAATTTTGATTTTTAATGTATTTTCATTCGCTGTCAACACTAACGATATCCGACGTTTTTAACTCTCAGTGAGACACAGAACTATTTGCGAGATGACTGTAAGTTCAAGATGCTATTCTGAGCAGCTGGTGGAGAAAAATTCGGTAGCTGACGTCTCTTTGTGTGTAGTCAACAACGATATGTGTGGGGCTCTATTCCCAGTGAGCGCTGAACTCTTCGTCATATTATTTCAGTTCAAACATGCTCACATGTCACTGCTGGTGCCACAAACCAATATTTAACGTTAGTTTTCTCTAGAATATGACAGCGATAGGTGCCGGGTTGGAGTCCTGGGAAGGAAAAAATTAATGTTTCGTCTCGTCATTTCTGTTAAAACATCTAGCTACTGCCGCGAAATTCCGATATGTCACATTTGACTGTGCTTAGATAGCAATCCGATTAGGTTCCGGGTTCGAATCCGTGTCCAACACACAGCTTTACCTCACGGCATTTCAAGTAAGTTACTTGTGAAGAAGCAATATTTAATATCTCTCGTAGTTCGTTAACAGGGACAACAGATGCTGGGTAGGAATTCGCGTCTGTTAAAAATGTTTTCGTTATGCAATTTAAAGTTGATATTTGCTAACTGATCCTGTCTAAAATCGAGGTATATCACTCTCTGTATGCCTAATCAGGAATGACTGTTAGTTTCCGTCAGTCACGAAATCTTTGCTTAGTCTGCATGGGCTGGGTTTGAATCCATATGCAGAACAAGACGGTTCGTCGTGTCATTTAATGTTCATACATATTCTCAACTAGCTGCTCGTGAATAACTTAAATTTTTAATGTCATTTTGTGTTAAATAGTTCAAATGGTTCAAATGGCTCTGAGCACTATGGGACTTAACTTCTGAGGTCATCAGTCCCCTAGAACTTAGAACTACTTAAACCTAACTAACCTAAGGACATCACACACATCCATGCCCGAGGCAGGATTCGAACCTGCGACCGTAGCGGTCATGCGGTTCCAGACTGAAGCGCCTAGAACCGCACGGCCACATCGGCCGGCCCCCACCATCTGGTATCAATGCATTACCTTATAATCCATTATATATAATCATTTTCATAGTACACTTGATATTATAGATGAGTAGGACACAAGACAGGACATAGATAATGTCCGTTTGACGTCAACAGTATGTAACATTTTACTTTTTTTGAATAGGACAATGTTCCTCTCCAATTATTTTTAGATTAGTTACAATAAGCTTACGCTGCAAGAGAATTCGCTTGTATTTTTCAATATGTGGTCTGTCGTCGGTTTGAAGGCCTTCCATAACATCGGCAACGTAGTGCAACTCCACCGAGAGCTGTCTGGAGTAGGGTGGAGATAGCAATGTGAAAGTTGCGAGCCGTCGAAGACGATCTTCATATTCCTAATGCGATTAGGACATCGTATACTCTTGACGACGTTTAGCACCTGTGCGGTCAGTCACCCAATTTCAGAATTCATTTTGAGTAATCCTGCTAAATTCCCAAAATATTGTCTTTTTATATTGATGAGTAATATGGATAGTCGTCACGTTCATGTGCCGTCTACAACGCAAATTTAATGTTACTATCCTAGGAACTAACCTGCAATACGTTTTGTATTTCATAAACGGAACTATCTGCATTAACCGTCATCAGAGCAATGTCAGGGAACAGAATGCAGCAGTGCCTACTTGAGGACCTGCTTGAGTCGTGTTCTAAGGAAAGGGTAGTTGCTGGTTCACATTATATTACACTAGCGAGAAGTACCGACTTTTCCTTTTCTCTGCAAACATCCAGAACTAAATTCAGTAACTAAATGCTAAGAATATATTTGCATTGTGCCAACACAAAGATCAATAGATATGGATATAGATATAGATTTTTATATTTAAAGCCATTCTCGTTCTGCGTTGGAATAAACATCATTCATTATTTGCTTGTTCTTGTTACGATTGTTATTGTCATTCTCTCACTCGCAAGAGTCTAATGCTGATGCTGTATGAATAAATTATGCCATTGGATACAAAGCGGTTTAGTTTTGAGACCTAACCCACGAGGGGGGAAGGCACAGTGGTCTGCTTCAGGAATTCCAAGCAATAAAACACAAAAAACAACCCAGGAAGGGTTCGAACAGCTACTTTCACGCAGAGACATGCATTTGGAATCTGTTCATCGTTACGGGGTCAAACAAGAGGGTAACATTACTGAAACAATGATCGGGCTACTTAGTATATAATAGAGCATACAGGTTTCAAGGAGGAAACGTATGAAGACGCAGACTTCCTCGTTATCAATATGTGCGGCATATCTTTCGTGTTAACGAAAGTAAATTCCCGCTTTACCTCTTCTTACATGTCAAATGAAATGAATGCCATGAGGAATAGAATATTTGTTGACTGCGTCTCTTCTTGCTTCCATCCTTGCCAACATATTTCTTCATTCTCGTGGTAATCATGACATTCTATGTGCATGCTGCAAACGATTGCAAGTGGACGAATTCGACAACGAGGTGCAAAGCGTTTGGTATCTTACATTATATTCAATTCGAATAAGCTTCCGGTGTATATTTACTTCGTTTGTATTTTGAGATGATTATGAACGTTACGGAAATTTATCTCACAAGCTTTATTTTGAATGAGAAACATTGAATGATCCGTTTTGCTTTCCCTACGTTGAAATGATATAATGTCGGCGTCAACAGCCTTCTTCCACGCCGGAAGCTGAAACTTGTATCATTCTGGATTAATGATAATTGAATGTCTCATATGTATACATAGCCCACAAGGCGACGTCAGAAACCATCAGGGGAGAACGCCGCATAAAAACCAAACGTGCGCGCGCGTCTCCACTCTGAAGAACCGTATCGGAGAATCACGGCAAGCATTTCGCTGAAGAGCTGCCTCGTCAGAGAGCCGAGAAATGGCAGCGTCGTAGCAAGTATTTGTCAACACTCTGATAGTGCATTTACTTCCGGGTGTAGGTCGGCGTTCCCTCGCTAAATTCACTTAACATTCGTTTTCCACATCGAAGACTCGTACGATATAATCCACTGCAAGATGACACAATTAGAAAGTATATTTAATTTCTGGACTCCAAGAACGGCGTTCTTCACATAAGTAACACCTGTTTGTGTGTGCATTCTGGAGGACGACGGTGCAATCCCGCGGCCGGCCATCCTGATTTAGGTTTTCAATGATTTCCCTAAATCGCTTCAGGCAAATGCCGGGATGGTTCCTTAGGAAGGGCACGGCCGATTTCCTTCCCCATCCTTCCCTAATCCGAGCTTGTGCTCCGTCTCTAATGACATCGTTGTCGACGGGACGTTAAAACAGTAATCTCCACCTCCTCTGTTTGTGTGTTTAAGGTTGCGTTTTGAGGCTCAGGCAACATCGCAGTGACTATACTCCGCCTCTGGCCGACAGTGTGTCGTTAGCTCAGAGGTTCCCTTGTGCGTTGCAGTGCTTGTACTATAAGTTCGAATCACGGTAGAAGCCGCTGACTACAACCTTTTATTTTCCATTTTAATTAATGGAGTTGCAAACCGCTAGTAAAAATTTCTTATGCGAAATCTGAAGAATGCCTTTAAACATCAATCTTCGTCCGATTTCGACTTAGTAAATTAAGTTAATATCATGGATTTCTGCTTTGCAAATTCCAAGGTGCTTCACTGTAAAATAGGTCCTGAAAAGATTCAAACCGACTGTCAACGATATAAATTTGAGCTTTGTTCGTCATATAGGTCTAACATGTCGGAAGGGTGTTTATGAAGTGCACATGTTCATTAATATAGTTCCCATCTTCTAAATTTTTGCAATAGCATTTAACTGTAGACGTTTTCTAACACCGGCGTTAGCAATTCCTTTCCGTTCTCTGAAACCTTCAAAACGACAAATTTTTCTGGTTTAAATCTGATGACCTTAACTATCACTTCCGATCAACAATAAATACTTCATGAACCCATACATGGAACTCCAAATGTGCAGTGTGCCTGCACTGCTACAGAGCATGCATTGCAAGGTATTCACTCAGTTTATCGCATAGACTTACCACAAGGAATGAAACACTTTACACCACAGACGCTCACTCTGGCTTGACAAAAACATCCAAACATTGACCAAAAGTTGCACAAATAATTAAGTTTGAAAGGAAAAGAAACGAGATATGAAGCATTTATAAATTCATCGAATGTAGTGAGGTGGTTTAATTTCGTCCCAGTCTATAAAATTAATTTCGGGCCATACTCAGCTCTTGCCGATTACCCGCTTACTAATCAGGGCGTCTGTCTCCGTTGCTTTTGAGCGTGAATGGAAATTGTAGAAATTTTCTGTGGAGCAACATTTAATAATAAAGCGTTTTAAATCATCAAAAGCGATGAGCGGTAGCAGGCGCTTTCGATAAAGAACGGGGGAGTGCAGCGCCGCTGCTGTCGTCACGGCCGCTGCCAGTAGCCAGCAAATGGATCCCGGAGCTTTGCCGCATACGGCGTCCAGAGGAGGACAGTCTGCAGGAAATCTGCCGCAAAATCGTTACTAGATAAAATTTTGATATCGGTGTGTCAGAAAGCGAAATAGATTGAATCTGCGCTACCATCACATTCACGTCTTCAGCATTCAGACAGAAGAGGCTATAAAAATGCCAGCTGCTCTCGATCCACTGACATTATGAACAGAAACAACGCACGCTACCGCTAGACCACAGGCGTAATCAGCCTAGAGTCTCTCTATCTTGGGACAAGTTTTCCTCCAGGAAGTGCCGCAGTCTACAGTGTTGCCAGATTGTGCAGATAACCGGACTTAGAGAATTAGCGAGTTGGCCAGTTTTTTTGTCCCATGTCGCGATCGGCGCGGACTTAGCCTCTGAAGCGGCCGGCCGCCGGTCGAGTTTTATGTCAAAGAGTGTACATACGAGGGCGTGCCGAAAAGTAATGCCTCCGAATTTTCTGTGTGAAAACTCCTAAAGCTTTTTAAATAAAACAAACGTCATTTGCATTCTATATCTATATTCTGCGTGTGTACATATTTGCAGCCCTATCTGTAACGTAACAGCGTGCTGTAATCGAGTTTCGAATGCCATGAAATCGTCCACGCATGGTCGACCCTATCCTTTAGCATGACAATGCCTGACTGTAGCGCTGCGACATCTACAACAATCAGACGCCTTGGATTTACTGTCATCGATCATTCCCCCTGTTGTCCCGACTTGGCCCCATTCGATTTTCATTTCTGTTTCCAAAATTTAAAGAACACCGCCGAGGACTTCACTTTTATAGTTATGAGCACATGACAGGTTGTGGTTCCGTCCAAAAAGTCAAACATTCTAAAGAGACCGTCTCAACAGACTAGTCTCTCGTTGGCAGAAATGTGTTCGTCACCAGGCTGACTATGTTGAGAAATAAATGTGTAGATATGAAGAATAAAGAAGCATAGTGGTAATAAAATTAGTTTCATTTAAAAATCTTTAAGAGTTTTCGCATAAAAAATTCGGACGCATTACTTTTCAGCATGCCATCGTGCAATCGATACTTGTATGTGTGAGTAATATCACACGGACAATGGATTTCCCTGTTATTTACTTTGTCAGGCAAGAGAATATCTTCATTCAGAGAGAACATCTTTCTTTCCATTAAATTACAACAGTGGCAGCCCTCAACCATCATGTTATATACACAACACCGCACTCGAAAGCGAAACTTTCAAACTGCAGATTAATTGCTATTTTGAGGCAGGTTAGTGCTACGCGCCGGACTGAGACTCAAATAACGATCGTCACCTGTTGCTCGGAAAGTTCTTCCAATAGGTCTCAGGGCGAACCTCTCGCCTCGGACGAAATCATTTCCGAATTCTTCACACGTTCTGCTACACGCAGATAAGCTGAAAGTTCAGCCGTCGGCACAAGTACTGTGCATTCGAATGTCAACGTTGAGCGTGCACTTTGGGAAGTCTTTCCGAATGAGCAGAGCAAGCAATATCTAGCATGTCAGATACTCTGAATGTGCGTTTGAACGTAGACCAATTGGATGGAAGAACGCCACCTACGTCACGTAACCCCATCTCTCTCCAGCACAGAGTCGAGAGACGCCGTAATGGTTTTCAGTTGAAGCCCATATTTGGTGGGTTTTATATGTATGTAAGCCGTTTCCAAGCACCAGCAAATTGAGGATCTCTCCAAAGCCCGTCGTTAATTGTGTGAGTTGTTGTAATAAAATTACGAGAAACGTCATATTAGTGGTTACAGAATTATTCTAATTTCAAGGAAACGGCACTTAGAGGACCCATTAAAAACGCTCTGTTCTTGGTAAAATTTGTTTTATTTTAAAAATCAGTAATAACATATATATGATTAGAGCCTTCTGGAGACAATAAGACACACAATATGGTCTTACTTCATTCATGGTCGGGGTAATGTAATTAATTGATTTGCAGAGTTGTAAGGTAACGGGTGATGTGTGGCTTATACGCGTGTCACGAAATCTAATTTTCCAATAGGTTCCGATACTTTCTAATTAATTTATGCAAGTATATTCTGTAACTCCTGATGTTGTGTAAATATAACTGCACTCTCTCTGGGGATTGAGTTTGTTCGACTGGCTTTATCTACAACTTGCACTACTTGCAACAATATATTTTGCACTTTTCTTCTTTTAAGTCTTCTATTTCACATGCTGTAATGATCCTGCTACTGAAAAGGAACAGTGAGCAGTTAAGAATGACCTTAGGGTTTTACTAAAAAGTGAGAACGGTGAAATAATTCTTGTCTTATGTGGAGAACTACTGCAAATTTGTATCGCACTATTTGTAATGGAACTTTTATAGGACAACGTCCTCACTGACTGGACATGATACTTTCCTTTTTGCCTTATAACATGTTCATGGATATTAAAAGTTTTATTTATGTGTACTACATGCAGAACAACGTAATTAGCATATGCAAAAGGCAGGAAATGTGCGTTTCAGTAGAGATAATGTTGGAATTTTACTCCCGTCCATTTCGTAAACAGTGTGATACGCGAGCCAGATACAACCGACAACTGCCGCTGGAGCACTCTGTCACTGCGTACGCCACGTTGAAGCAAACGTATCGTATCCACAAGTCGCATCGTTTCTTATAGTTCAGCAGCACGGTGAAACTGGCGCGCTCAACATTGATGTACGAAAGCACCGTTAATGTGCCGACGGATTTATCCAACGCCAGAGTTGTGTTCCACCAAAATTACGGTTGGTGATTTTGGTACAAAACATAAATAACATAGTAAATGGTAGGATCAGTGGTAGTATTGGTAGCACCGATAGCGAAAGAAATTTAAATGAATGTATGTGAGAGTAACTGACAACTACCATTTTTTGTTTGTTTGCGCATAATTAGAACCACAATTCGTTTAGTGTAGTCCACTGTATATCTATATCCTTACAGAATATAATTTGCATTTTACGAGGTATAAAAATTAGTTGATCGCGTAACTTCTGCGCCTTTATTTAACCGAAGCAATTACTTCCCATGCAAGCACAGTTTACAGGTGCGAACACAAAAATCTGTATAATGACTGTTGTTTTGTACTCAGTAGAACGTTCTTCGTCATGAGCAAAGGCAACGGTTCCCTGTTATTACAGCTGAGTGTGAAAGTTGTTTATGAATAACAGAATGGTGTTTCACGTAAGCTCAATGAAGTATTGATATTTGTAATGTTTTTGTTTGAATGTTTTTTTTTATTTTCTTTCTTTTGAGGAAATTGCGTTTTGTGGCGTTATGTGATACATTTGGATTCTTTTTCATTTTTACTATAACATCCCTCTGTTTAACGTTAAAAATCAGTTTTCGAATAAAACCCCAGTTAAACATTGACAATTTCAGTTTTGATATATATACTGTTTATTTTAAGTAATAGACAAGAGGATAACCATGTAGACCAAAAATCTTCCATAGGTTACGTGGCCCTTTATACAGGATGTTCGGAAATTCCCGTTACAAGCTTTTAGGATTTGTAGAGGGGAGAGAGTGTAACGTATAGGAACCTATGTCTGGAAACGTACCATTGCCGCTTTACAACAGTTTCAATTCATATGTTTAACTCACCCACTTTTCCTTGATGAAGTGAATTGGGCGTGACGCAATACAGTTATTAGGTAACAATTCGAAGGGAAACACTACGAAATATCCATTTATCACTTAAGCACATTTGTTCGTATTGACACTTCAACATTATGTTCTGTACAGTACGCTGGGATCTTTTTTGTTTTCGAATAATCAAAACACATAATGTTTAAGAGTTAATACAAACAAATATATTTATTTTTGTATTCTTACCTAATAATTGTGTGCATCACATTTAATTGAATTCTAAAAGAGAAGTGGATGAGTTAAACATCTGAATTGAAACGTGGCAGAACGGAAATAATACATTCCCGAACATGGGTTCCTATTCAAACTATTATGTAATCACACCCTTTACAAGTCCTAGAAGTTTTTAACGGGGATTTCTGAACACCCTGTACATACCTACATAGTTTCTAAATGGTTCACTTCTTCTAGTCTCTAGGGGACCGTAGCGATAACATATCAGTAACAAAGCGATTGAAATGAAACGCCTGGTAAATATGCAAACGACCTAATATACAGGTAATGCGTTTACGATCTTCACTGGCCGAGGCTACTAGGCAACTACTGAAATCTAAGCTTACTTAGGACAGTCTGCAACATCATATGATAGTTTTACAACTCCATCGAGCGCATATTGGCCTCTGTCTCGCTCTCGCTCTCCCTCTCCCTCTCCCTCTCCCTCTCCCACTCCCTCTCTCTCTCCCACTCCTCTCTCTCTCTCTCTCTCTCTCTCTCTCTCTCTCTCTCTCTGCAGCCTGGAAAAGTAGAGTAAGTGTTCACATGGACTGAAGATCTGAGTCGGGAACTGTTGGGTCTGGCTGGCTTGCCAACAAAAGCTTGGCGATGAAGAGAGCCCACAACTTTCTTCAGGTGTTCCATCAGAGGCCACTAACTAGAACCTATAGAGCTACCACATTGCGGGCATGTTGCCTGCTACGTGTCATCCATTATCCCAAATAGCCGCACACTTTTTTCTGTGAGATTAACATTCAGTGAATTAGGGATTAAGTGTTGTTAGCACCAGGAATGTAAACGAGCAGAACTGTGAACACCGCTGCTGCCATCTTGAAAGGAGTGTCAACAGGATATTCACCATGCATGTGTACAGGGTCTCTCAAATATGTTGTGACACACTTCTAGGTGAGATGTGGCGCATCGTAAAACTGCATAGCAACTCGTGGCGGCAAACGTAGTCGCATTCTCCTAAGTGGTGCTGTACACGAGAGTACTGGAGGGAAACGCCGCTATGTGGTGCTGTACATGAGGTTACTGGTGGGGCACGTGAGGATTTCTTCATTCGAGCGCTAGCCAGCGTAAGGGGACCCTGGAATGGTATAAGAACGGTGAGCTTGCACACTGCACATTGTGTGTGTAAAACCTGATTGCAATGAATGAGCCGGCCGGTGTAGCCGAGCGGTTCTAGGCGCTTCAGTCTGGAACCGCGCGACCGCTACGGTCGCAGGTTCGAATCCTGCCTCGGGCATGGATGTGTGTGATGTCCTTAGGTTAGTTAGGTTTAAGTAGTTCTAAGTTCTAGGGGACTGATGACCTCAGATGTTAAGTCCCATAGTGCTCAGAGCCATTTGAACCATTTGCAATGAATGAGCCGCTGTACGCATCTACCGAGAATACTTACCAGACAACAACTGCGGCACAGTTTTTTTGCACGTCAGGATCTAAATTCATGCGAGTACAGGTCATTAAGAAGTGGCAGGGCTAATGAGGGCAGACCACGATCTGTGTATCTGGTCGTCAGGGAAGAAAGGTGTTGGGCGCCGTGGAGACTAAGCCAAGCACCACCACATGTGCTGTTGGGGCATATTTAAGAATTCATCTACAAAGCTTGCAGGTATTGCACCACGATGACCATCCTGCACGTGTGCGTTTCACATAGTGGTTTCTGCAAGGAAGTGCCAAGATGTGCATTTCCCAGCTGATGTGTAGTACAAAGATGAGGCCACATTCACTAGGGACGGCATATCCAATAACCACAATTAGCATTTATAGGCACCAGAAAACCCCAATGGTGTGCGACACTACGTGGCAGAACATCGTTTCACAGTTAGTATGTGGGTGGGCGTGGTCGGCGACTGCCTAGTCGGACCGCACATTTCAACATATCGCTTGACTGCCGCGGATTATCATCAGACCTTTCTGGAACATCTTCTACCTGGCTAGCTTGAAGATGCTCCACAAAATGCGAGGCGCTCCATTTGGTCCCAACGTGATGGGGCGACAGCTCATTTTGGACTGGCTGTTCGTAGACATTTGAGCAGCTCATTCCACCATCGATGGAATTGGACGTTGTGAACCGCTTCCCTGGCCCCCTCCTCACCGGATTTATCGAGTATTGATTTCTTTCTTTGGATAATCAAGGAATCAATCATGTACGCGATCCTGTGGAGTCTGAAATGGATCTCGTCGCAATAATCGCCTGCACAGTTGCTACAATCGAAGCGTGTCAGGGCAGTTACTGCTCCGTCAGTATCAGGGGTTGGGTTGGGTTGTTTGGGGAAGGAGACCAGACAGCGAGGTCATCGGTCTCATCGGATTAAAGAAGGACGGGGAAGGAAGTGGGCCGTGCCCTTTGAAAGGAACCATCCCGGGTTGCCTGGAGCGATTTAGGGAAATCATGGAAAACCTAAATTAGGATGGCCGGACGTGGGACTGAACCGTCGTCCTCCCGAATGCGAATCCAGTGACAACCACTGCGCCACCTCGCTCGTTTCAGTATCAGGCATCCGCGGCATCTGATGGTGCAAACTTTGCGCATCTGTTGTAACGTTAAAGCTGTATTCATGTCACCCACCATGTCTACATCCACATCTATATTCCGCAAACCTCCGTGAAGTGCATGGCAGAGAGTACGTCCCATTCTACAAGTTATTAGGATTCATTCCCAGTCCATTCACGCTCGGGGCTCTAATTATTCTAATCTTGTCCTCACGATCCTTACGTCAGCTATACGTAGGGGGCTGTAGTATATTCCTAGAGTAATCTTTTAAAGCCGGTTCTCCGAACTTTGTTAGCCGACTTTCTCTGGATAGTTTACGTCTACCTACAAGAGTCTTCCAGTTCAGTTTCTTCCGCATCTTAGTGACACTCTCCCACAGATCAAACAAATCTGTGGCCATTCGTGCTGCCCTTTTCTGTATACGTTCAATAACCTCTGTTACTCCTATTTGGTATTGCAAACAAGGAAAACCCCAACAATGGTCGCATGAATTTGAAACCTTTTTTTATTACTGTATATCTGTTTCAGTGACAGGGTGATCATCTTCACTGCTAAAATAAAATAAAAACACACGATGTCAAACCAAAATGATCAATGCACAAACATGTGCGTCAACTTACAATAGAGAGCATGGAGTTTTACAAGGTAAAATACATACCGAGACTAAGTTCAGTGGGCTCATTTAATCATGCACAAAATAAAACTTCAAATATAGGTATTTATAGTGAATGGCATACCAACTAGCAGGTCAGATTCAAACTGAGCCAGCTCCTTACGAAAACCTACGCAGCTAAGCTCCATGTTTGTGGTGGACGTCATCAGCGCTCTCTTTATTCAATACATTTGCGCTAGAGAGTACTTATTTGTGCAGAAGAAGACAATAAGTTGTACAGAGATTTATATTAAATAAAATATAGAATTAAAAATATATTGCCATAAAAACATAGTGCACGAAAATATGGACTAGGCTGTTGAATGGAATTGCAAGCACTTTCGAATTGATTACGTACCAATAGAATTGTGTTTTTTAGAAATATATGTTAATAAAACCATGATCTCATCAATAAAACTATAGCAGACATCTAAAATACATATATTTATTATCAAAGTATATTGTCCACCTGGAAATTAAAGCCTGAACAATATTAGATAGCTATGCCCTCTGGTGTGTCAAATTCAAATGAATCCATCTCAAGATCATTTTGTAAATTATTTACACGATACTGTAGAAAATTAAAGATGCAAGAGTTTTTATTCTGTCAGTAAACCAATATTTATATTACAGACTGACCTTTTTAAAAGTAACATTTCAGACAAACTGTTTTTGATGTATTTGTATGTAAATGCTGACCACTAGATGTATTGATACAGCGTGCTTTTCGTGATGTTAATAACAGCTTTTGTAATAACAACTTGCAATCCGAAAAAATGGTAGCGTAGTTTGATGTTACGAATTATTAAGCATACAGTGAGGACCCTATGAGAAAAGAAATGTGTAGAGATAAACTGTACGAAAAGCGTTCGCGTGTTGTAAGCAACCATCATGCCACTATATAATCACCAGTAATACTGGGTTCTGGAAAAGGCTTTAAAATTCAGACGTTGTAGAACACGATAATTATGATAAGTTCCTAAGTTTTGGGAAAAAGTAGAATATTTGTAACGGAGAATAAGTGCTTTCAGATAAGTTGTTAAGCCCAAAACAAACAGTTAGTCATAGGGGCAAATTTTAAACTGAATGTGGTTTTAGCGATTCATAAATTTTGAACAGTTCTTTAAATAAAATTTTTCTATTTGAAGCAATTACTACGTTATCAGCAAGCTGTACACTGTATAATGAATGTTAACGTTATGATAACCTCAGGTGAGATAAGAACTTGAATAATTCATAACCTATGATCTAAAAATAATGCATAGTACGCTTTACTGCCACTCAGTAGAAACACTTTTATTTATTACAAACTGAAGAAATGAAAATATATCAATGAATTGAGAAATAAATATATCACCCACATCGTACGAGGCATGTATTGTATATTAAAATAAACTCAAATTGCGTATATGCAATTGCATGTGTCACATGTTACAGTAAGAAACCTGTATCAGGTACTTCCATAACCATTATTATGAGGTACTTCAGTTATATAAATTCACCTATCGCTCCACCTGGCCCCATCCACCTACTTATATCTCCACCTGAAGTGATTATTTACTATGCTGAAGACGCTTTCTCACTGTGTACAACACCTGAACAGAGGAACAGGGAATGCTCCAGTCCGACTTGTCGAAACTCACCCTGCTTGTTTTATGCGCGAAGGATACAACGAGAGAAATGCACTGTAAAAATGTAGCTGCTAAAGCGCGCCGCAAGTATTTTTTTTTTAAATTGTTGAAGTTTTCCGTTTTCGCTGCTCGAGGAATTGCTTATGACAGCAGTTTTTACAGTCCTTCTTGCCTAGAGGGCAACATGGCGTCATAAGAGAGTGTAGCACCGTGTAGCGCAAATATCTAGAGTGACACACGAATACAGAGCGCCTAAACCACATAAAAATGTCATGTATCACTAATTTTTTCAGTAAGAGGCAGTTCATAGCAGCAGATAAACTGTTGCAGATGTAATTCTTACAAAGGTAACTAGCAGAGGAAAACAAATCAAAACCACATTTAATGTTACATTGCAAATGACTTCCATCAATTGGGACTGTAATCTTATGAAATGTAATATTTCTTACACATCCCCCTTTTAACATCAATTGCTGTAGTACAGATCTATGATAAATTTTGAATAATGCGTAGTTTACTAACAATGAAACAGTTTCTTGCTTATTCCCAATAGTCGTTACAATAAAGCGAGCTGTCATTTGATTAACGAAAACAAACATTTACCTTACATCAGGAACACATAACGAAAGAAAAATTCATGCATTCAGGCACTTCAAAGTAGTTACTCGTTTTATGTAGACAGAATTGCGGTGGAGTAAGAAACGGTGCTGGTCTTGCTCTCATTGTTGTGCTGCATACCAGGCATACTTAAGGAAATGCTAAGGACATGATGCAAACTAATAGTGCACAGATGACAGAAATTTAAGAATGTTGTTCCGCTGATAAACTGGAAATGACATGGAGATATCAAAAATTGTATTGATCAACAGTTTTCACAAAAATACTTTCTACAGTCGAAAATATCCTTAATCGAGAGACTGTCACGCATTAGTTGTTGCGGATGGAATCTAAATTATATCAAAAGTCTTCTCTTCGTCTTCCTCTTGACGTTATGTCCAAGCCAATAGCAGCCGGACGGAGTGGCCGAGCGGTTCTAGGCGCTACAGTCTGGAACCGCGCGACCGCTACGGTCGCAGGTTCGAATCCTGCCTCGGGCATGGATGTGTGTGATGTCCTTAGGTTAGTTAGGTTTAAGTAGTTCTAAGTTGTAGGGGACTGATGACCTCAGCAGTTAAGCCCCATTGTGCTCAGAGCCATTTGAATCAAACAGCCAGGCCAGTAGCCCAACAAAAGCAATGAATTAATTGTACAATGGGTTAAAAACCGTTTCGAATGAAATGTTAAAAATATTCATTCATGTCTTTCCAGATGTTGATACATCGGATATAAGATTTCTGCCACTAAATAGTCCTCTTTTTATTTTTGGTCCTAATTTTCCGTGAGGTCCTTGTAGACAGATAGAAAGTTGTTGAAACAGTAATCCACTCATACTTATCTGTAGCATTGCTGTATACAAATGCGTCATAGCATTAATCGGTTGCACAACCGATTCTGTCTTTTTTCCATCTCGAAATGGTGAAGTGTAGCTTGCTCGTAGTTCTTTCACGAAACGTTACTGATCGGCGTTAAACACAGCAGATTTTGGGATAACAGGAAGCTTCGTCTTCACCTCGGCTACGAATTAACGGCGTCAGTTCTACACATTTACTGTAAGTAAAGTGTGTAGTTGTGAGACTTTCCATACTGTATTATTCCTTGAATCTGCTTAATCAGGTCGAAGAAGTCTTGAAATGAGCAATATTATCTGAGAATGAGATTTTCACTCTGCAGCGGAGTGGGCGCTGATATGAAACTTCCTGGCAGATTAAAACTGTGTGCCGGACCGAGACTCGAACTCGGGACCTTTGCCTTTCGCGTGCAAGTGCTCTACCATCTGAGCTACCCAAGCACGACTCATAGCTTTACTTCTGCCAGTAGCTGTGAGGACGGGGCGTCAGTCGTGCTTGGGTAGCTCAGATTGTAGAGCACTTGCCCGCGAAAGGCAAAGGTCCCGAGTTCGAGTCTCGGTCCGGCACACAGTTTTAATCTGCCAGGAAGTTTCAATGCTGATCTCACAATTCAGTGAGCCTAGTCTCGCAGATCTCTATCGGTAACAGTACAATGCCTCTCACGAGCGGCTCTGTGGTAAATCTTTCAGATACCATTGTTTTCCTATTATTTTGTGTAAAGTCTTTTCAATTTATATAGCTCACTGTCCGATTTTACAAATAAAAAGTTTGCACACTGGTTAACATTAAGCGTTTTCAGTTTTATCTCTATGGTTAACACTTACGATACCACTACAGCAACTTTCAATTGTTATGGGTGTTAAACCAGTTGCTAACTTGAGCGAACAGAAACTACGGAAAAGTGTTTCACAGAAACTATCAATAGAAACTGAAATCTCCTTTCCAAATTATGATCGTGCTGTGTCGTGTTATCTGTTTACCGACGCGCCGTCGGCCAAGGATATGTGCCTGCCTTGTTGCACATGTGCAGCCCGCTATTGCTCAGGTAGGGTGTACATTTTTCCAGCCGCGAGGTCAGCTACGAATTTGTCAACTTTCAATATTTTTTTAAGAAATACTCGCAGTGCGTCCGGCGTATTCTTAATGCCTAAAAAATTTCATGGCGTTTTTCACGTGTCGGATTGGACCATGTCCTTGTAAGTTTTTTGATGCAACACTCTGCATTGTTTTGGTTAGAGAGGATAAACCCAGTTATCAACAAGATCTCTTGTACTATATTATTTGAACTTGTCTAGAAGAACGCTGTGGACTGTACAGTCAAATGACTTTGATAGGTCTCACAAAGTACGGAATGGCATTTTTTGTCATTTACAATGAAGAGCAAAAGAAATGGATGCATCCGCCTCGTATCGTGTAGGGACCCCGCGAGAACTCAGAAGTGCCGCAACACGACGTGGCATAGACTCGACTGAAGTAGTGCTGAAAGGAACTGACACCATGAATGCTGCAGGGCTGTCCATAAATCCGCAAGAGTACGAGGGGGTGGAGATCTCTTCAGAACAGCACGTTGCAAGGCTTCCTAGATATGCTAAATAATGTTCTTGTGTGTGGAGTTTGGTGGCCAGCCGAAGCGTTTAAACTTAGAAGAGTGTTCCTGGAACCACCATGTAGCAATGCTGGACGTGTGGGTGTCGCATTGTCCTGCTACAATTGCACAGTGAACATTAATGGATGGAGGTGATCAGACACGATACTTACGTACGTGTCACCTGTCATATTCGTATGTAGACGTATCAAGGATCCCTCATCACTCCAACTGCACACTCCCCACACCACTACAGACCCTCCAACAGCTTCAACAGTCCCCTACTGACATTTTGGGTTTATGGATTCATGAGGTTGTCTCCATACCTGTATAAGTCCATCCGCTCGATTCAATTCAGACAAGACTCGTCCGACCAGGCAACATGTTTCCAGTCATCAAGAGTCCAATGTCGGTGTTGACGGGCCCAGGCGAGACGTAAAGCTTTTTGTCGTGCAGTCATCAAGGGTAGACGAGTGGGCATTCGGCTCCGAAAGCCCACTGATACTTGTTGATGGCCCAGCAATGAAGGGTTGCACTTCTGTCACGTTGAATGATTTTCAGTGTCGTTGGTCCCGTTCTTGCAGGATCTTTCTCCGGCCGCAGCGATGGCGGAGATTTGATGTTTTACTGGATTCCTTATATTGACTGTGAAATGGTCGTACAGTAAAATCCTCACTACATCGCTACTTCGGAGATGCTGCATCCCATCGATCGTGCACCGACTATAACACCACGTTCAAACTCACTTAATTCTTGATATCCTACCGTTGTAGCAGCAGTAACCGATCTACCAACTGCGACAGACACTTGTCTTATGCAGGGTGGTCCACTGATTGTGACCGGGCCTAATATCTCAAGAAATAAGCGTCAAACGAAAAAACTACAAAGAACGCCCAACGGGCGTGTGCTATGTATGCTGCTCGGTATCCTGGACGACATCATTCAAGCGTCCGGACCGTTCGCCGGATAGTTACGTTATTTAAGGAAACAGGAAGTGTTCAGCCACATGTGAAACGTCAACCACAACCTGCAACAAATAATGATGCCCAAGTAGGTGTTTTAGCTGCATCAGTAGCAGACAAACTGCGCGAGAATCGGGAATCTCAAAAACGTTGGTGTTCAGAATGCTACATCAACATCGACTGCACCCATACCATATATCTATGCACCAGGAATTGCTTGGAGACGACTCTGAACGTCGTGTACAGCTCTGCCACTGGGCACAAGAGAAATTACGGGACGATGACAGATTTTTTACACGCGTTCTATTTAGCGACGAAGCGTCGTTCCCCAACAGCGGTAACGTAAACCGGTGTAATATGCACTATTGGGCAACGGAAAATCCACGATGGCTGCGATAAGTGGAACATCAGCGGCCTTGGCGGGTTAATGTATGGTGTGGCATTATGGGAGGAAGGATAATTGGCCCCCATTTTATCGACGACAATCTAAATGGTGCAATGTATGCTGATTTCCTACGTAATGTTCCACCGATGTTGCTACAAGATGTTTCACTGCATGACAGAATGATGATGTACTTCCAACATGATGGATGTCCGGCACATAGCTCGCGTGCGGTTGAAGCGGTATTGAATCATGACAGGTGGATTGGTCGTCGAAACACCATACCATGGTCCGTTCACCGGATCTGACGTCTCCGGATTTTTTTATTTTTTTTGGGGGGGGGGGGAGTTGAAGGATATTTGCTATCATGATCCACCGACAACGCCTGACAACATCCGTCAGCGCATTGTCAATGCATGTGCGAACATTACGGAAGGCGAACTACTCGCTATTGAGAGGAATGTCGTTACACGTATTGCCAAATGCATTGAGGTTGACAGACATTGTTTTGAGCATTTATTGCATTAATGTGGTATTTACAGGTGATCACGCTGTAACAGCAAGCGTTCTCAGAAACGATAAGTTCACAAAGTTACATATATCAGAACCGAAATACAATGTTGAAACGTACCTACGTTCTGTGCTTTAATTTTGAAAAACTTACCTGTTACCAACTGTTCGTCTAATATTGTGAGCCATATGTTTGTGACTACCACAGCGCCATCTATCACAAAGCGAAAACAGTGGTCCAACTAAAACATTCATATTTCTTTACGTACTACACGAATATGTAATAAAAAATGGGGGTTCCTGTTTTAAAAAAGGAGTTGATATCCGTTTGACCTATGGCAGCGCCATCTAGCGGGCCAACCATAACTAGACGAGTTTCGTTCCTTGTAGTTTTATCGTTTGATGCTTATTTCGTGAGATATTTGGCCTGGTCACTGTCAATGGACCACCCTGTATAGGCGTTGCCGACCGCAGCGCTGTGTTCTGCCTGTGTACATATCTCTGTTCTTGAATAGGCATACCTATACCTGTTTCTTTGGCGCTTCAGTGTAATTTGTGAATTGTAAGTTAGCTCGTTCTGTGGAGAGATCGTTTTAAAAATGCACACTGTGGGACGCGGCGGCTGTTGCAGGGCCAAGGTGCTGGAGTGCTCGGCGCGGGACGACTACAACGTGCGCGACGTGTTCCGCACGCTGCTGACGCTGTCGCGCATCCTGCCGGTGAGCGGCGACGAGGTGACGAGCGGCCTGAAGCGGCGCTCCAGCGCGTACGTGAGCGCCAGCAAGGCGGCGCACAGGCGCGGCGGCAGCCCGGCCACCACGGCGCCGCCGCCCTGCTCCTCCAGCGCGGAGGCGGCGGGCCCGGCCAGCGGGGGGGCGGCGGGGGCGGCGTCCCTCGAGCCGGGGGGCGCGCGCGCCAAGCCGCGCAGCCGCAGCCTCATCCGGCGTTCCAGCCGCAAGGCCAAGCAGCAGATGCGCGACGCGCACGGCGCCGACGACTGCAACGTCTCTTAGGCGCACACCTTCTCTCTCGCCAAGGTGCCATTTCCATTTCTACGCGAATCTTCTCACGGCTGTGACTGCCTTTACCGTCTGTAAAACCTGTACTGTCGCTCGAGCTGTGATCTCTTCCACAACTACTTGCTGTTTTCTTCGCTACAGCGATGCCCTGCACACCTCGGAGTCTTTGATCAACGTCCTAAATCGAACAAGTGAACGAGTGATCAGGCCCTACTTATAAATACTACACGAAGGTACTGGATGGTGATGTTCAGTCGTCGGCTGCTGAACCCTGTACGGTGCAATTGTCTCAGTGCAGACCTGGTAAAAATCCGTTGCTAGTGCCCCAAATTCGAGTCCGTGATGAGCTGACTTGCAGCAGACCGTCAATCGCCACTTGTGTTGCTGTGGACGTCCGTTCATCAAATCCTTACATACTTACTACGGAGATTAAGCTACTGATTCATTATCTACCTTTATTTTGTTTGTATATTTTTGCGACACAATCACAAGAACATTTCAAATGCTACAACCGGTTTCGACCGGCCAGTATTTATCTCCAAACTCTCAGTAGATATAAAGAGGACACAAAGAACCATCCATAAAATCTGTCGAGTAGGTATGGATGAAATGATGAGAGAAAAATAGAATTTCACTTAAAGACGCACGCTATTTTTTTTCTTTTTTTACTCGTTTGAGCTACTGAGGACAACGTGGAATAACTTGCTTCTTTCTTTTGTATTGCACCCTTGCCTTTCCAGTGGTTCCTTAGCTTTCGTGACGACATTTTATGCACAAGTTTTTCTTGCCGTATTTATTTATTTATTTGCTGGTAGTGAGTAAGTTACGCAACGATCTTGCTTCCCCGTTTTGCCATTATCAAGTGCACCTGTGAACATCGTTTGGTAGGCATATCAGTGTTCCTTACGTCTGCGTTAGTCTATGTCTAAATATGGCAACCTGTACTTACGTCTTTGCTGGTATGACGTGGTGCACATGTTGGTTGTCTTTTTCTTATGACGTAATCACGTTATTTACATATTTTCTTTTTATTTGCGTGATATTGTACACTTATCTTTGACGACTATTTTGTCAGCTTCGGCTTAGCTCGGCTGTATGTTTACAATGGAATTTCTATTTCCTGGAAAGTCAGTGATTATGTTTAATTTTTCAGATATAGTATTTTTGTGTTTTTACGTAAATGATAAATGTTCTATTGGTTTGTGTTTATCGCGATGATTTACCCGTGATTTTAATGTCTATAAAATTTTCGAGGTATTTTTTATATTTCAAATCTGTTTTATGTTGAGGATGTTTTCTGGGTATATTTCTGTACCAGTGTAAATTACTATTTCCTATTATATCATCTTCACAGATACATTTGATAATGGCAAAACGCCGAAACGAGCTCATCGTGTAAGTTGTATCACTACGAGTACATAAATAAATAGGACAGCAAAATTAAAATACGTAGTTTTACTTCTTTCTTTTCCTCTTTCTTTCTTTCGTGTAGTTTCTCAATCTCTGCCTGTGTTGTTTCCTTCATTCTTCTGTCCATATTGTGTCTGTATTTTTCTTTGTTTTGTCCTGGAAGCTCTTGAAATTTTTGTTTTTGCTCTGAATTTTTCTCTTATTTCCTATTTGTTACTCCGTTACTTCCATTGCTCACAGGTTGCTTTAACTTCTCTGATCTACGTTATTGATGTTTTGGGTTTCTGTCAAAAAAGTTACAAATTCTTTTTGTTATTCAATTCTCACCTAGCCTTTTCAGGCGTCAATAGGTCTTCTCTTCCTCTTTGTGTCCAATATTTCTCCTATTCATTCACAAACTTCGTTGTTTCTTCTTAATTTCCATTTCCCATTGTCATATTTCGGTCCCGACATTTTTCTGACTGTTTTGATCTCCTTCTTTTCTGTTTCACGTAACTAGGCTGTATTTAACGAGAGGCATTCTGAAGCATAAAGGCGTTCCGGTCAAATGGCAGTGTTGTAGTACCGACGTTTTGCATCTACGCATAAGGATTTCTTGTTACTCAAGTTTTTTGTTAGTTCAGAACCCACTTCCTTTTTCCTTATTCTCGCTTCTTTGTCAGAAGCATTAGTTCGCATTATTTCACCTAGATATTTGAATTTTTTTAGCCTTTTTATCCTTCCATAATCAGCGATTTTATTCTTCTTCATCACTGGATGGTGTATGGATTCTACAATGATTTTTTGCATCTTTTTTTATCTACTGACAGTCTGAAGATAATCACTGGCTGGTCGAAACTTGAGTGCATTGTAAAGTAACACAGGATATGGTTGCGGTTTGTCGTGTCTGTTATACTGAACATCTATCCTAGACATTGTCCAACACGGAAACTAAAATTCTTATCCAAGCTCAGATATGCCGAGGCCCGTGCATCTAGCACAGGCTACCAAGCCATATTCGAAGTCGGTTGACTCAAGACATAGCTGCTTCACTACACACCTGCCTCTAACAAACTGTTCAGATATCGCGTTGAGACTAGGGCCATACGCCGCAGCTAACCGCAACTTTCGGGTGTCGTACATGGCAAATCACCAAATTGGACAATCCTTCCCGTCATTTTTGGACACTCAGTTTACTTGAGCCACCTTTTTCGCTTCCAGACGATACCGAGAAGATCACGATGACTTTTACGACGAGGTCTTACGCCTACTATCCCTATACGATATTTGCGATGGGTGCATACAGCTAGTCTAAATTTACCAACCATGGTTTCGTGAGGATAACATCGCCTGTTTTGCAAATATTACCATATAACCTCCCCGAGCACCTCTGTCACACTTCCACGTGGGCTATATACTTCAACATTAAAATACATTGTACAATAAAATGTATTGCTGCAGTTAATTAATCTGCGTCATAACCTTTGTCACTACACAGAATGCACCCCACACAGAAGGATGGACTATAGCAATGCAATAAAAATTTGTTTTGAGCTAACGCAATTTTTTCGTCTTTTTAGGAAGGCATGTTTCGCTGAAGTTACCACATGGTCAGCGGTTTTTTCCCTTCTTCCTATTGAACAACAGGGAAGTTACTGTTTACTATCTGTACACACAGAAATTTCAGTTTGTAAGGAAAGTATTCACAGATATGGAAACAGACAATTGTTTTTTATGTGTGCCTTTTTATCATGTGCTGCAATTTTTGCGATTTTCCCTATTTTGCTTTACACATGTCTCTCGTTCATAGTTTGTCATCTGCAGTCATAGAGAACTTATTGTAGAATATTATCCACTTGTGATACTTTTCTTCAAAACTGAAATTTCTGTAGGCGCAGACAGTGAAGAGTGATTTTCCTGCTTTTTAATAGAAGGAGAATAAAAATTCCACTACTGATAGTGAAATTTCAGCGAAACTTGTATGGGTAAAAAGAAGAAAAATGTATATGCTCAAGGCGGAACCTGTCATAAAATACATTTATTTTTTAAAAAAATATATGGACACAAGAGTGAGATTTACCCTCAATATGAACTCAGCAACGGGATTTACAGTTAATTGTATACTGAATATTACTACTGACGGCAGTAGCACAAAAAACATTTTATTTTGTTTGACTCCACAGTGAGAATGTTGCCGTACATTCCATGATACCTGACGATGGACAGATGATAGCAATAGATAGTTAATAAAGATTTATTTCTATCAGAAGTTCTTGACAGTCCTGAAATTAGACTTTGTTCCTCTATCGACCTCTTACGATCAGAGCAGAGCGCATTTGAACTCCTTGCAACGTTGTCGCACTTGCTTCAGAAGACTCTAAACATTGCAGCAATACTCTAGAGTGAGTCGTTATTACCGTTTTCAGTTTCTCTAACATATGCGGTGTACTTTTCCAAAATACTCCTAGCGGATTTAAGGCTTAGATCCTCCTTCCTCATTACCTTTTTCAATTAGTCGTTCCTTTAGATATTACTTTTCGTTATTATCCTTTAGGAATTCCAACGTTGACATGACCCAGAAATTTCCAAACAATCTCATAAGCTCCACTTTACTCATGCACTGTTCCTAACAATAGGAGAAGAACCGGAGTTTGACGTTTCGTGAGAAACGCCTGTAATGGATGGAAATAACACACAAAATTAAGAAAAGCTTTTCTGTTTCATGTTGTCAGTTCTTTTTTGAAATAGTATATGCACACTTTGGGGTGTATTTCTACGTGGTAATTACCAGTTTTCACATAAACCCGTATGTAAATGTAGAATGGCTGGAATGTATCCCTGTGATTGTTAATGCACTGTTCTTTTACGAGATTTTAGTGATGACGCTGATACGTTGTTTACCTAAAAATGTCAACCGATCACATGTCTAGCGTCACACCTAGCTTTTAAATTGGACAACTAGAGCACTTATTATTTTGTGCTACCGTATATATTGGTCAGTTTACATTAATATTTAATAACGACACCTGATCGCTCCTCCGCTCGTTCGTTTGGGTTGTATTTCCAGCTACAGATACGGCTTTTGCCCCACAAAAATGTAAAAAGTAGCAAACGTCACAATTAGAAGACAAAATGCAACTTAAAGAAACAATATTTGAGTAAATTAGAAGTGCATATATGTAGAACACCACTTACATGATTTTTTTCCAATATGGAGTATGAATATCATTTCAGTTTGGTTTTAGGAACCTGCTACCAATTTTCATTTTGTTTTACGTTTTATTAATTCAAAACTTAATTAGGTAATATGTCTTACAAATTCATTTTCAGCTGATTGTACATCCGATTTTTGCAGTGAATTGCCATTTACTATCTTATTGACCTTGTGGACTAATGATAGAGTAACCACCCCGACTTTATCCGTAAGTCAGACGTACAATCAAATGAAAGCAATTGATTCATCACAAAAAACTAGCTATGTTTCGAATAAATAAATAAAGTAGAGTGAACTGATTGCCTAAAATCAAAACTAGAAACAGTGGCAGAAAGGACTTAAACCAATTTAAGGCCGAAAAATTTCAGTCTACTACCATACATTTATTCATATCGTTGCTCCGCGTAAACGATTACTATTACTACAACTGTTTTCAAAAGACGAAAAAATATTATTAGTATTAAAAATATAATGTGGGTCTTGGAGGTGGAAGAAATCACAACGTTCTGTGACTCCAATAAATTCGAATTGTTGCATATTGTCACATCTACAAAGCTGAATGGAGTGCACAAAAGAAAAGAGGCAGCCATAGGCCATAAAATTTTCCGAGAAGTGGAAATGGCTTCTTTAAGTCCATAATTAAACGAGCTGCTCATCTTCTTATTCATTTTTACAGAGGATCTTGTATCTTATCAGATGACGGCAGACTCAAGGGCTATTTTCGTCACAGAACTTACATGTCCAGTGGTAATTTCTCACCTTCTCTGTTGTGGGATCAAATTTAACACTGTCACGAACTATTTAGGTTGATTATATAGTCACAGAAATTTTAAGATCGTATTTAGCCGAAAGTCTGGGCTAATAATTTCAGGATCACAGACTCAAAGCTCCATGATACCTTTTGTAAAGCACTTGCCAAGCAGTTTAATATTCTTAAACTTCCTAAATAACATGGAAATTTATTGCTTTCCCTTCCACATATTTCCCGTCTCTCCATCCACCTCATCACCCAACACCCCAAACCGATAACCCTGCCCAAGAAAAAAGTCAGTCACCTGTTTCATATGCTTAACTGACTTGTGTGGCTATTGTATTTTTTGAAACAGTTAGTTACTTCTTATATGAACGGCCATTCCACGAATCCTTCTCGACTTTTTCAATCTTGTGATAAAGCCATTGACTACTATTGATTGACCACTGCTGATGTCAGTGAATGGGAATAGTGGTAATTATTGTACTTTTCTTGTTGGACCACCATGTATGATGCTTATTGCTGTATTTGTCTAAATGTTTAAGAGCTAAAGTATGTGATAACAAGTAGTTAGAAGTATTTTCGACCAAAAGAGAGCACTGTGATTTTATTTTTTTATTTTTTATTCATGTTACACAACCAAAGTTGACAGTTTAGTATGAAATTAACCTTTGTTATAGTTCTTAACGACACTGTCAGTCAGTAACACGATCATCTTTTTAATTATGACACATTAAGAAAAGTAATTTTTGGGTATATTAGTTTCAGCTCATACGTTATTTGCATACCTGTCCCAGTTACTCTACTGTGTTTATGTTCAGAATGTTTCTCTGGTACCAAATCCTTGAGCAAAGACGCTTTGAAATTTCCCACAGGGGACATCCAGTAAATCACATGTTGGGTGCTTCATTTGTTGGTCATCGTTTTTTTATGAGAACGTCATATCTGAAGATATTTTGAGATAATTGTATGATTTCCTGAGCACTCCATCACGAGCTGAAATAGAATATGGCCTTTCGGCACTGCTTACAAAACAAAGATAGCCATCAATCATCAATACATTTATGATGAAAATGAGTTGCTTCTGTGGGAAATTACAAAGAGTTGCAGTTTATGGGCTCTGACTATTGTGATATGCGGAGCCTTTAGTGTATTTCGGCACTGAAAAAGCATTCCTCGATGTACGATCATAATTTTTACATTGTTTATTGAGATGTTTCATAGCGCAGATACATAAGGAACCAATTTCGTAAATGAAGCTGAAAAAGAGTGTGCACATTTTGCTGTCAAATATTTATGTAATCACATTAGCAACAGCATAAATGACTCAGTATTTTTGAAGTCGTTTCAGACATCTCTATATCATGTTTATATAGCATTAAGAATGTAGGCGGACAGAAAGACTAGGTTAGCTATGTTTAATACTGAAATGAGTATTTTGTAAGTTTTTAACCTGAGGTATGGGTGTTTGTTACAGAGAATTAGATTGGGCTCCTAACGGGACAAAATAATTTGTCATCCGTCCAGCCCAAGTTGTTAAGCAAGTTATTATCACTCGGCAGGTTTTTCTATCACAAGGATCTCCGAATCAATTTGTAATATGAATTTCACACATTTACAGATCTTTTCACAATTATTCGCCATCTGTTGTTTCCTCAGTACGTAATCCTATTGTCGAGTTAACAAAGATTTATGCAAAATGAATCTTAGTGTCAAGTTCTGTCTTCTATGATCCATTGAATATATAAATGCTGCATAGCGTTAATTCAAGGTGTGATTAACTTCATCTGTCACGTAAAAGCATAGCACCTGTAATTTTTCCGCCACGAGGAAATTACACTTTAACTTATACTCATATCAACACCGTAAGTTTACAAAATTTAGATGCTGAAATGTGAATTAGCACAAGCTTTCAGAGTCAGCACTTTGCCTGGACGTTTTATAAGGCTGACCTCGCCTTAGTGTACCGCTAGTAAACAGTGTTATATTCCCTTTCTGTATATACTTCAGGCTGGTTTCTTTGGTCCAGAACGAAGATCTTCTTTGCGTGAACTGAACCGCGCCTAGAGTCTTCGGTAAGTGTGTATCCCTCTGACCACCAAACCAGTTATGACCCTTAGTGACTACCTGGAAACTTAGACATCCGAAGGAAATCACGGTTGCCCATGTACTTTGCAAGTATGTAGCAGTAAGCTGGGTGAATTCGTGGGGCATCCAGGCAGCAGACCCACTACACATATCGTAATCACATGGAAAGTTATGTAGGTGGGCCGTGCATGATATTTGCTTCCACGTTATATCCTGGTAAACTGCATTAGTGTCCCTTAGTGAAAAGTGTATTTGTATTAGTTTAATCTGCTGTCCAAACAGTATGTTTCAGTCACATAGAATAGCATTTTGGTGTAAAGAATTATGAAAATTTCAGTAACTATAAATGTGTATTGTCACTTGTATAAGGACCCTGTTATCCTTTTGTATGTTTTTGTATCTTCAAAGAAGAAATGATAACATATTTGTAATGAAAGTAACAGACTTCGACTGATGTATTATCTGTGTGTATATGTGTATATACTATACATGTTCGTACCCTTTTCAAGGAACTAATCATTATATTCGGTGAATATCCACCTATAAAACATGTGTTAGAGTTATATGTACAATGTTGTATAATAGTATTCACTTTATTACAGACTCCTTTACAGACAGTCAAATGTCAGTATACCCTATTAATGTTGCGTGAAATATCCCAAAACGGCTACTGTGAAAGGAGTTCATGTTCCATTCAACAAAGTAATACATGTATTTACTTTGCACACTGACTACTCTATAGCATGCGTTCACAGCAGTTTAAAGATAAAACGTGGATGCCCTTATATTTAATTCTGCTAATTGTGTAGTTGCTTATGTCCTTCAGTCAAGCTGGGGTTTTCTTCTGAAAGGAACATATATATTGAATAATGCGCACTTATTTTATTTCCTTTTATGAACATTCATAAAATTTGTTGAGCAAAGAAATACTGCACAGCAGTTGTATCCGATAACATATTTTCTAAAATTTTCTAAATTCACAAAAAGTGAAGCTGACTAATTTTTATGCATGTTGCTGTTTTAATAAACTCTATTCACCGCAGGAGTGTTTGAAAGTGAGCCAAAATTTATTTATGCATAGGACAGGGCTTGTACGGTTCATTGTTAGCTTATCAGCCTAATTTATTGCTAATAAAACTGTTAAACTGTCTAAAAATTACTGATTCGGTATTGCAAATACTCCATCATGCAACAAATTTCTAATGTTGAGTTTGATATCATCTGGCATTTTTGACCCACAACAGCTGTAGGGGTACAAAACTCCTCTTACACCCAATAGGCTGTACCGCCATTACAATTGCTTTCCTTCTATTCTGGGAACTCAGTCAACAATGTTTCACGAAATGCGGACAGCCTCCCGTTTCGCTAGTGTAATGCGACTGTTTTCCGCTCGCTTGTTGTGCTATAGTAAGACTACAGGAACAAACAACACGTCCTGTCACGACGATCTTCTCTCAGTTGTTCTCGTGTGGCATTTCGTAATGTTACCGATCCACAGAAAATGATAAGTTTAACTATTAGGTGTCCTGTGTAGTATATCCCTTATAATAAAGTCCGAACCATGTCTATTTATATGAGGTTCAATTACGCGGTACAGTTAGTGCATAATGTTACAAGTCCAAATAATAATTTGTCATTGCCTGCAATATCGCTGTTCGCTTTGCACTCCCACTTGTTAAGTCACAACACCACGATATGCTGAGTGGTAAGTAACTCGATAAACACTTTTACAATGTCCTAAGCCTCTGAGTAATTGCTAGCATCTTTGCTTCCATGGCCTTATCATCTTCATGTTGTTATGTAGACCAGTGTTCTGGCCACTGTTGCAACTGAGGAAACTTTTGTCGTTTGACAGAGTCGAGTTCATTAAACTATCAGAAGTGCATCCGCAAGACAGAATAATATGTGCGAAAGGGTAAAATGATGAGGATGGCGCTGGATGTGCACACTCATTCTAAGATCCAGTGTGACAGTATGAAGCCAAAACCAAACTGAGCTTATTACCGTCGTGGAAGCTATAAAACAGCCCACTTATTAAGTAATATAACATCATCATTCTGTCTGACTCGAAATCTACTGTAACCTCATCTAAAAACTGGAGGAAGAGGTACTCAAACCGTCCAGTAGCCTATTTGTTGGTGACCAGAATGTGCGGCTGATTAGGCATAACACTTCACTTGGGTAAAAGCAAATATCAAAATACCAGGTAATGTAATAGGTGACGGTCTTGCGAAGAAAGCTGTTTACGATGGCAACGAAGGAACACAGACTAGTACCGCCGGGAGATTTCATTCACAGCACAAGGCACCTCGTTAGAAAAGAGGGGGACAAAGGGTGGACAGCCTCGAAGGCAACAACGAGCCGTGTTACGGACTTCAACATGCGACAACGATGTGACTAGATTTACTGAGAACTGTATGTGACATTTTGTATCGTTGTAACTGTAGTTAGATGTCCTTTGCTTTTCGTTTTAACTAGAGTACTCCCCATTCACCCGTACCGCGATCTTGTGAAAGAGCTTTGGTGATCAAGCCGTTTAGCGCCCAGCAGTTTTAAATCCATCCATCCATCGCAGCATGATAACACTAGCAAGGCCATGTTACTAAGGGCTGCACTGCTGACATCCTGTCACGGTCGATTCATATGGCACCGCCATCGCATCAACATCGTACCATTACCTCTGAGTGCGTCTGGTAAAGACGAGGACCTGAACGACATTTTCTTCGGATGTATAAACCGGAAGACCTTGTCAAGATAATTGCTAAGAAACATTGGCCCCCTGCAACCTCAGTCCCTTTACTGTTATCGTCGAAAGACATTTTAATGCATACAACTTCTTTATCGCAATAAACGTTACCTTTTAGGGACACTCATGAAATAAAAAGCAGTTATTTTAATGTCCATGGTGATTTTAGTTGTATGGACATTAGGCTACAGTCTAAGGCATGTTTCTGAGCTAACGTTTAGTTTCGTAATGGTGAGGACATGAACAGAGGCTGACAACACTTCATTTGTTGATTTTTGTATCAAAAAAGCCAGTGATGATGTCTGCAGCATTAGGAGACGGAACATTACGCGCCGAAACATGCCTTAGATGGCGGTTTAACCTCCATACCACTTACGATCACCGACGATGTTAATACAGGCCTTGAACTGCTGTATTGGCTGACTTTAATTTTGAAATCTGATTATCTCATCTGCTCTATTTTTCTACAGATTTTCAAGCTACTGTAATTAAATATTTGTCTATTATCAATCATCTTTTTTTTTCTTCATGTCTACTTTGTACGTTGGTATTAGACATTGTGATAACCAGAAGAGCTTCTTTGAAGAACCTAACATATTTGGTTCATTATACCGAATTACTGTGATCTATTCAACCTATGTAAAAGGACTGTAGACCGCACAAGCGTCTCTCAGGTCAATTGCCAATCGTGGGTGGCAGTGACGAAGTATCCACTGCCTCGTACTCGACCTACTAGTCTATTCGAACCTGCTACAGGAGTGTCATCCCCCCCCCCCCCCCCCCCGTTTCTCCTAATGGTTCCCTGTATACAACTCGCTTACAGTAACCCATTTCAGTTATTCTGAGATCTCCTTAATTGTGTTTCAACACTAAATTATTTTCGTTTAACTGGTTAATGTTCGCAACAGAGACAGATTTTTATCGTGGTCAGGTTAATCAGTAGAAAAATGTATTTGACAACAATGTAAAACATGTACGTACATCACATATGAACAAAATAAAAATGCAATTACTGTTAATAACACGTCTAGTCATCTGCAGCGTCGATAATTGCTTGGCATCTCCGAGGGTTACTCGAAACCAAGTTTTCCGCTTATTCACGTGGAACAGACTGCCAAATGCGTCGAATTTGCTTTGACAGTTTTTTCAAAGTGAATATTGTTTGTGCTTGACGCAATGTTAAGAACGGGTTTCCCGAAAAAAGGTTAAAATGATATTCTTCAGTTTTGGATTCACTTTACCAATCGAGCCACCTTCTTCAGAGTCATCTACGTTTTTAACCAATTCATACCGTGTTATCTACTTTTGTACAACTGACTTTGATTTTCCCATATATTTAGACACTGCGGCATGATTCATTTTCGGACCTTCGGGGTGGCTACAGAGAAATGCGGCCTCAAAACGCGACGCGTACGCTGCACTCATGTCTCTTCTTGTGTATCTCATTCAGGAATTCAAAGTAAACTATTGCTTTATGAACATTGCATGAAGGACAAAGGTTCCCTCCACCAGGGGTGTGAAAGAACTAAGGCGATAACTTTTACCATCTGCGTGCAATGCCGACCACGCTCTTGCGTAACAGACTGTATGTATTTGTTCTGCGATATCTTTTTCCTACTAGATGTTTTATGAGTACGGTTACTGTGCTCACTCACCTGCTATTGTAGCAGCTCCCTGCCACGATTAATACACGCCGGATCAGAACGCTGCCCTGTCCTATTCCGACACATAAGCGGCGGATTGTTATCGACTGTCGTGTCGACCACGGGGTTCACCGGATTGCGGGTACACGGTATCTGGCAGCTCAGGGCCCTGTCTGCACACGTGTACGACCGGTTCGGTATAAAGCAAACATCACAATAGCAAATTCGTCACCTAATAAGCCAACAGGCTTACGAATAGCCAACACTGCATTCCTAACAAAGCTTGCGTGAAGTCTGCAGCCGAAGTGATGTCGCTGCTTTTAGCCGCCAGCACTGTACTCTCCACTGAGTACACTGGGCCATACTCGGAATAGTTGGTACCTATTAAACGAATTATTACTGCGGTAGTTATCTACAGCAGTAAGAGCGATTTGACCCGAAGTCAAATCACTTCCTATCCGAAACAGTAAACAGATTTGACGGTTATGGGTTTTCGATAACACGGGGACCGTAATCTCACCTCCAACAGCAGCATCGAAATCTGATGTAATCATCATCAAAAAAAAAAAAAATTTGAACGACTGTATAAGTTTCTTTATAGTATGCGCTATTTTAGTTTAGTGCTAAATCGTAAAACAGAAATATCATACATAGGTACAGTAATAGGGACTCAGCATTGACCACGAACCTTACGTAGTGTAAAACATGCGCTGTAGGCTTGGAAATCGTTTAACGCGAATGGAAAACTTGATAGTAAAGTAAATCTACCTCGTTTTCAGCAGCGTTTCTACTTCTTCAATGTACATTTGGAAATCACAGGTTCATCTTGAGGGCTTCAGTTCTTTACAGCAACTGGAGTCCTGATGATGATGTAGCCGTGATTTCGAAACGTACATTAGCGAAGTAGAACGCAGTCGAAATCGCCAAATATTTAGTTTATTATCGTGTTTTTCAAGTTATCAAGTTTAACAGTTTCAAAACCTGCTTCACATATTTTACATTATGTATGGTTGGTGTTCAACGCTGAACTCTTTGCAACGTTACCTACGTTTGATATTTCTGTGGGACGATTTCGTACTAAACGAAAATAGCGCATACTATAAATAATCTTGTACAGTTGATGAAATATGTGTTTTCTGATAATGACTACCCGCAGACTTCCATCCTGTGCATGGAGGCGAGATTACAGTCCCTGTATTATCAAAGACACGTAATAGTGAAATCTCTTTGCTATATCGTCTAGGAAGCAGTGTGGCTTCGGATCAAATTGCTCCTAGTGCTAATGACCACAGTATTATCAAATATTCCAGTCATTTCAGTGTTTTGATTTTGCCAAGAACAGCCAGCATGGCAACAAGGAAAGATCTATAACGTGATTTTAAAGAGACAGGAACGACAATACTTTAAACAAATTATTACTTTAGGTAGTTTTTTCTTGCTGTCCCGTGCGTGGTACTAACAGGATAGTCTATATGCTTTGCATCACTTTTGGCTGCGGGTTACTAGCTCTGCAGTATTCTGAGCACTTCCAGAGTCAAACAAACGACAAAACACGACACAGTCAGTGAAGCGCTTCCCAGTATTGCCAGTCAGAGACGTTAGATGAAAATGAGGGAGGGGAACGTTGTGCTACTCGTTGCTCACCGATTTTCCCGCCCATTCTGAGTATCCTGAGATAGAATGTTCCCCTCTCATACGACATTACGTCGTTGTTTCTCCGCTAACTGCAGCAGCGCAGAACTCGTTAAAGCGCTATAAATTTAAAATGTATCTACGATTGGAGTAATAAATGAAAAAAATAATTGACATACACGTAATTCGAAAACAATTGATATGGTTATCTAGAAGATGGTTACATATTCCTTCAGCCTTCAATGGCAATAAAGGACATCTGAAAGTAGAAAAAAAATTCTAATTACTTCTGGTTGATCAAAATCAAAGAATGGAACATGAACACCCACAGTAGCACAGTAGTGTGTTCTAGAAGCTCTTTCTTAGCTGTAAGCAACAGTCCTTTGGCAGTAGAGAAATTCGTCTCCCACTTGCATTATTTGTCCATTACATGTTACTAGAGTGAAAAATCGTCCATGAGGATACAGAAGAGGGACAAGCACCTTAATTTTGTTAACTATGTTATGCAGTGAAATACCAACTTGCTCGTTAGTGGCTCTTTAGTAGTCCACGTCCCAAACTGGGAGCAAAATAAACTTCAAGCGCCGTCCTCTCGAAATTACTGTGTCCTGTGGAGCGGGACAGAAATGCTTCACTCTCGGATGAAACACTGAATATAAATAAGATAGTCAGAAATCACATCTTTCATTAAGTACGAAGTATGCATTGCAAATAACATGCACACTTTCTTGATCGTGTTGTTATATTAACGTAGTTCCTTACACACACACACAACACAGAATCGCATGCACGCACAAATGCAAGCTCTCATATTTGTGTAAATAATGTTAATAGGCACTAGGAAACTAAAGAAAATTTTGCTCTAGCTTACGTACTAGGGTAGACAACGGGTTCCGGTTTCGCAAACTGATAATGGCCATATTAATTGTTTTCTTTACTGTCGTAGCCTCATATGATTATTAATGAAACTGATTAGCGCTATTTATAAATATGAGTTAGATAATTGGTCCTTAATTTCTATTATGCATATGAAAAACATAAGTAAACAGCTTATGTAGACGCATATTTAGCTGCAGAGAGTGAGTTGATGATGGACAGGAGAGGGGATGGGGGGGAGGGACCAGACAGATTTCGCACTGATGTCAGGTTTACGTCTACACCCACAGCTGGTAGAATGCTACATAATCCGTTAAATTTGACTTCGTTGTACTCAATTATTGTAGTTATCGTGCTGAAATTTGTTACATTTTCACTGATTTATGGCTAACACTGGTTTAAGTGACGGATTGCTTGGGGAGTGTTATAATGAAGAATAGCCAAGTTATCCGCACCCTTCTACCAGTCACTGATGCAAACATGAAGAGACCGACAACCGTTGAAAACACTCCCGTCCTGTCGCGGCACTCATCACTCCAGAAACCCACAGTGATTTCTTTACGTTCGATATACAATTATGTGGATACGTACGTCATACACCAAACCATATGCGCTGTATTGCAGGATAGATTGTAGATGATGAACAAAAAAACCCGAAACGCGTCATAAAAACAATGTGCAAGTTTGAATTTGTGACTTGCAGCTGCTAAGTACACTCCGTCATTTACTGACATTAAATTAGTACATATTAATCGACTTCGCTAGCTGATCGGCTGTATTCAGAGAATATCTGGCGATGCTATCTAGAATTACTTTGTGGATTCGTAATGTACCAGAAACAGACTTACTATAACCAGCAGTTAGGTATGTTGTGCGTCTACATGTGTATTAGGAAACCCACCTTACGATGTATGGAAGAGGATATTCCGAGTCCCACTTATAAACTTTAATTGTGAGTTCTCACAGTATAAGCATGGAAAATCTACCACAGTTCATTTATAACAGAGAGCAAACTGCACCAACCTTGAAACTTGCTCGGAACTATTGTATGAACCGCCAAATTGACGCTACTTAACGTTTGCCCTGAAACAATACGACTTTTGTGGCAAATAGGTGTCAGACTTGGGTCTTATTTCAAATTGGGAAAGTTTCTATTGTACCAGTGGAGATTGCCTCAGTTACCTGTCAGATAAATGGCGGACCATTGCCAACCTGGAGCGAGCCTTCCCATTTGACGCCACTTAGGCAGGTTGCTTGTCAGTTTCTCTGCTTCTTTATTCAAGCAGTTTCTCATTTAGCCGCTAGAGTCTGAGTATACTGTGTTCCACACCTTTCCACCACAAAAATGTCTGACGTGGTTTACCGGGAATCGAAGCCGGAACCTCCAAGTCACTCACCAATAAAGCAAACCGTTCTCCCACGGAGAGTTCTCTGCAATTTACTTTAAATTACCATAATGAAAACTAAACAATATTCATACATCATCATCTGTAAAATAAATCGGTCAGTATATCAAATATTAATATTGCAGGTTAAACACTGAATACATCAAGGATCAACAATAATATCTTCCCAATTTTCGAAAACACTTGATGAAAAGACTTTATTTTATTGTATTCTAGTGTAACAGAGGAAAAGATTCACTCAATACGATTCGCTATTTAACAAGTATTCACTTTTCTGTTGTACATGGAGTCATACCATTAAGATATTATTATAACGCACAATTCAAGTTGTATTGAGTAACCTTCCCCAAAAGCCAGTTCCGACCAGTGGCCATCATCAAATTTTAGTGCTATACCCGGATGCGAAGTATCGCTTTAAAGTGCACTTCATGATCGCCTACTTCTATCTAGATTTTGTGTCTTCAATTGACAATATTGGATGTCGCAGATAGATCTGTAATCTTGCCAATCACGATCCTAGTTATGTGTGAAACCACATGTCTCTAACCCGCTATCCAAAGGACTGCTTTTTGACTGTCATCTCGTTGTAGTCTCCTGCAAACAGCGCTGGTATAACAACAAAACCTCTCCATTCGTTGCAATGTTTTCCTATGAAGACACAAGTGGAAGCCTAACTTTAAATTTCTGTCGTGATTGATATTTGAACGCCGAAAACCAGGACTTACTCTGATAATCACAATTGTTTCAATCTCACAGACCCCGTTTCCGCGATATCTGCGCTTATCTCTTCTCCTGCAGTGAACCAGCGTTACTTCAGTAGTAGCTTCATGTGAGGAAATGTGTAAGGCAAAGGTGAGTTGAATATCACGGATTATCCTTGTCTCTACCTGTTTACTCTGTTGACGAAAATATATAGAATTTTCGCCACATATTTCTCAAACAAAGTCACTGATCGCTCAAGTCATACTTGTTACAAAACACTCACTTTACATAAACTGTGATTTCCAGACTGGCTAAAAACGATAAAAAAAATAACCATTCATATCAGAACTCTGCAAATTTCTCGAATCACATCCTTCCTTGCATAGTGTAGCGTTATCCTAAACGTTTCTTTTTATCTCGAATATGTATCACCTTAGTGGGAATACAATGCAAAGTATTAACGTGTTTTTTTAGTTTAGTATGTATTCGTCATCTAACAGGTTCCTATGCAACAGATAACGAACATAAAGTTGAATTTGGCATCAGAAAATGTAAAATAGCGGTACTGATATAACACACACATCAAAAAACTCACAGCTAAGAAGGAATTTTGTGAGGTAAGCTTTAGGTGTTGCTATTGCTTTTTGCAGACGTGTGTGGTAAACAGAGATTAACAGTTTCGTTTACGTAAGCCAGAAATCTACAAAAAAAGCACTATTAATTGTATTCGACTGATATTTTCGATTGCTTTATATATTGATTAATACACTTGTATCACAAACAGTAATGAGGATAGTTGAAACAGGCGATAGACGCCCACACTTCTATTTGAGTCCGAACTTCATCGAAAAAACAATGAAAAATTAATGATTGCGTTTAGACCAATCAACATTACAGAATTTTGTCAGCAATTCCTGCGCCCTAGAAGTAGCCTGCAGGGTGGTAAATAGATTTGGTGCTCCAGTATTGCTTCAGCAGGGGCTCTGCTCTTGTCCACGATCACTCAAGCAACTCTCTATTTCTTACAAGAATGCAAACAATACATTGGCAATATCCGCGCTGCTACGGACGATTACTTCTTCTGCCAGCCAGTTTACTTCAAAGAAGGGGCAAGCAGTAGCACCTCTTCAAAATGACGCTTCTTGCTAATAACGAAGCCCACCTCCCTGCAGTTTTACCTTCTCACGCGCCAAAGTTTACCTCTTCTTTAGCTTTGTTGGACAATACGTCCAACACATCATCTTTCCTCCGCTATACTTCCGTCAATGTAAATACACGTGATTACTTCAGTAGTATTGCTCTTGACTGAAGTTTGCTTCAGTGTGAACGTTCTAATTTATGTGAGCTTTCAGTCACATTTTTAGTGTTTGCTGTTAGCACGGTAAATGTGAACTGTGTCAGTGTCATAAGTTGCGCTGTTACTTCTCATGTACCAAAAAATGCTAACGAACACTTTCATTTCAGCAACTTTAAATCTTCACAATAGTCTCAATCGGTGGTCGTTGATGACATCAGCGGAGTTCTAGATCCTAATGACAGAAAATTACGAGGGAAAGACTAACATATTGCAATGCTTCGAAAACGTTCGTGGATTGTAATAGAATCTGAAGCATTTTCCTCCTTAATATCACTCACACACCCAAAAGCCATGACGACAATGTAATATTCAGATAATAATTCCACAACTATAACTTCATTTATTACAGTAACTTAGTTACCAATAGAACTCGCGTTCAGCCCAAAAAACTTCTTTGTTTCCGTACAATACCTTTTGAACCTTGTGAATTCACCTTCCTTCCATGTTTATAATGGAAAAATGAGTCTACGTTTATTTCTGGCTGCAATTTACTGCAAATATTTATAGCGCCCTTTTCGTGTTTGGCTACTACAGACATATATATCACGCCTAATGACAAATATACATAGTAAACGAACCGACTTAGAGGTATGTTGTATCTAAAATTGACCACGTCCTAAAATAATTGCGTAGGGATATGAAAACATTTTTGTTATCGAATAGAGCGTTTATTTATCAATAAACTGATATCCTAAACTTGCTTATAAATAACAAAAACGAAATGGTTCCAGAAAGTTTGCTTCACTCCTAATTCATAAAAGGTAAGAAATGTAAAAGCATAAGCGCATTTATAGAAACTACAAATTTTATAACTGTTGATGACTTTAAATGAATGCGAGGCTCTAGTATCTCCCGAGCTGACAGAATCATTTGAAATTAGATTCCGTATTAATCAAAAAAAGAATTATACATTTGTATATAAGTTTTGGAAACACAAGAAGAGCGGAGTGGAAATATCAACTGCTTGTGGCAGCCAGTTCTAACGCACATAATATGCAGGTGCAAGTGGGAGATGAAGTGTCAAACTTACAATGAATGTTTATTTTTTAAGAGTGTAAATAATCCCTGTTGCTTATGTAATATTCCTTTGTACGTTGCTGTAACATTAGTTATTAGTATTATTGTGAATAAGATGTATACGTAGATCAAGAAACGCAAGTTAAGAATTTTGACGGGTAATATGTACATAATTTTTGTATGTGTATACATGTTCCAATCCCTCTGTGTAATTCCGCAGTGAGATATCTACAAAACTGTTATAATTCCTTATTGTTGTTTCTATCGCTGTTGTTGTCTAGCTTAGCTATTTCTGAAACTTATTCTGTATTAATCGTCTTGTCTGTGTAATCTCATCCTCCAGAAACACTAATGCCAATATGTGTCTACGTGTTTGTTAGATAACTTCCAACATATAAATGTGCGTTTTAGATGCATGTGGCTTCTTAACTACTTTCCTATATTAAGCTGTTACTTATTTATTTATTTATTGCAAAATATGGAGGAAATAAAATCTGTTGTTTTCTTTTCATTGCAGTAGTCCTTTCCACATTTTATTATATGTTTCATTTCAGAATAGTCAAGTGTTAGGAAAAAGCAATTGCTATATATTACTAGCTTTCTCTGATTTTTTTACTCATTTAACCTTTGTACTTTGATTGTGCCGAAATGTCAGTTTCATTGGTTATCTGGAGCACCATGGCTTCAGTTGCAATGTGTATTTGAAATTCAAATGTTGCGAATCGAATCCTAAAAACGGAAACCTGAAAACTGTTGATTCATGTATCCATATTAATAACAAATAAATTTTATAAAATCACTGTCTTCATTCATCATTGTAGCCCACCCAGACACCAGTTAATCGAACAGTTGTTCTTTATTGGTAAGAAAATGACTGCAAATCAGTATATAAGAAGCTTTACCAAGAAGCAACTCACAAGATTAGTTATGCAACATATGACTACAACATTGGTTGCTCCAGTAGTTATATATTCTCGAACAGAAACAGCATAATTATAAACCACAGATATTGATATAGTAGCAGCACGATCTAACGTGTCGAATCAACTCACAAAATTAGTTATGCAACATATGACTACAACGTTGGTTGCTCCAATAGTTATATATTCTCGAACAAAACACCATAATTATAAACCACATAGTAGCAGCACGATCTACCGTGTCACGACACTCCGTCTCGTTTTTGTTACCCACAAAGATAGCAGCGCCCCGAATGGCCGGCAAGCGACACTTCTGAAATACGATATCGTACGAGTATGAATCTGTCAATTAAGACCAAACTTAAAGCAAACAATGCCACGATAGTGCAAGTATTGTTGTATGGGACAGAAGCCCTAAGCACATCAAAGAAGGATGAAGAAAACTTGTTGGTCTTCGAAAGAAAAATTGTGAAGGATCTTTGGACCTGTCCAGGAACGGAGCTCGTGGACACGTAGAGAAAACCAAGAATTGTATGAGCTGATGAGGCAACCGAACATCATTCAAAAACTGAAAGCGCGGAGAATAAGCTTGGCAGGCCACATTGCTAGGAGACCAGACACCTCTCGGGCAAAAGCCGTACTTACGGGAAGACCGGATGGTAGGCGTCCAATCGGAAGACACAGGAAGCGATGGGAGGAGGAGTTACAGGAAGACCTCTGCCCACTAGGTGTCCGTGATAGCTGGATCCAAAGTGCACAAGATCGCCGTCTATGGAGGAGCATTGGTAGGTCGGCGCGTGATCTGCAGGATCCTCGATCGCCGATTTGACGATGATGATGATGATAATGATGATGACAAGTGTGAATACTATCGTTTATACTGATATTTAATATAGTTTTTAAAACACGGAGCCTATGTAGTGCCATAAAATCGGCAATAACTAAATAATGACGCCACATTTGTCATTCTTTAGTTTCCTAAGGACGCTGGGAGGTAAGAGACAGGAGAATTTATTTACTATTCTCTTCTAACGTACAGATAGTTACTGAATGATGTCGTTTTTTTTAATAACAAACAATTGCCACTAAACACCAGAAGACCTGACATTTTGCGTAAAGGCGTCATACGAGGTGCATTCAAGTTCTAAGGCCTCCGATTTTTTTTCTAATTAACTATTCACCCGAAATCGATGAAACTGGCGTTACTTCTCGACGTAATCACCCTGCAGACGTACACATTTTTCACAACGCTGACGCCATGATTCCATGGCAGCGGCGAAGGCTTCTTCAGGAGTCTGTTTTGACCACTGGAAAATCGCTGAGGCAATAGCAGCACGGCTGGTGAATGTGCGGCCACGGAGAGTGTCTTTCATTGTTGGAAAAAGCCAAAAGTCACTAGGAGCCAGGTCAGGTGAGTAGAGAGCATGAGGAATCACTTCAAAGTTGTTATCACGAAGAAACTGTTGCGTAACGTTAGCTCGATGTGCGGGTGAAACAGCACACGTGCAGCCCTTCCCGGCCTTTTTGTTGCAGTGCAGGAAGGAATTTGTTCTTCAAAACATTTTGTAGGATGCACCTGTTACTGTAGTGCCCTTTGGAACGCAATGGGTAAGGATTACGCCCTCGCTATCCCAGAACATGGACACCATCATTTTTTCGGCACTGGCGGTTACCCGAAATTTTTTTGGTGGCGGTGAATCTGTGTGCTTCCATTGAGCTGACTGGCGCTTTGTTTCTGGATTGAAAAATGGCATCCACGTCCCATCCATTGTCACAACCAACGAAAAGAAAGTCCCATTCATGCTGTCATTGCGTGTCAACATTGCTTGGCAACATGCCACACGGGCAGCCATGTGGTCGTCCGTCAGCATTCGTGGCACCCACCTGGATGACACTTTTCGCATTTTCAGGTCTTCATGCAGGATTGTGTGCACAGAACCCACAGAAATGCCAACTCTGGAGGCGATCTGTTCAACAGTCATTCGGCGATCCCCCAAAACAATTCACTCCACTTTCTCGATCATGTCGTCAGACCGGCTTGTGCGAGCCCAAGGTTGTTTCGGTTTGTTGTCACACGATGTTCTGCCTTCATTAAACTGTCACACCCACGAACGCACTTTCGACACATCCATAACTCCATCACAATATGTCTCCTTCAACTGTCGATGAATTTCAATTGGTTTCACATCACGGAAATTCAGAAAACGAATGATTGCACGCTGTTCAAGTAAGGAAAACGCCGCCATTTTAAGTATTTAAAACAGTTCTCATTCTCGCCGCTGGCGGTAAAATTCCATCTGCCGTACGGTGCTGCCATCTCTGGGACGTATTGATAATGAACGCGGCCTCATTTTAAAACAATGCGCATGTTTCTATCTCTTTCCAGTCCGGAGAAAAAAAATCGAAGGCCTTAGAACTTGAATGCACCTCGTATAAAATGGCTCTGAGCACTATGGGACTTAACTGCTACGGTCATCAGTCCCCTAGAACTTAGAACTACTTAAACCTAACTAACCTAAGGACAGCACACAACACCCAGCCATCACGAGGCAGAGAAAATCACTGACCCCGCCGGGAATCGAACCCGGGAACCCGGGCGTGGGAAGCGAGAACGCTACCGCACGACCACGAGATGCGGGCCACCTCGTATATCCACTCAACAAAGCGGTATTACATTCGCTACACTTTCAGCCAAATCCGTGAATGTGGAACATAGGAAACCTATAAGGAATATAATCCCAACATTACTTAACGTACCAAATAAGCCACCACGCCTGTAGCTTAAGAAAAAACCGTACAGATGTGATAATAAATCGTCAAAGCAATAAAACAGTTTCCTAACACAGAAAAAAACAGTTCTGCAATTGTCGCTATGTCTGAGCCGCAAATGGCAAGGATCTTCAACACATTCGCTTCTGAAGCAAAGGTAAGTACATTTACAAAAATGTTAGTGTGTTAGAAAGTCGAGAGAAGTGTAAGAATGAGCGAATCATTACATTCCATACATTTTCTGATAACTTTTCGTGACTGCATGTGTTAGATTATGGAAGCAGTTAAATACGAGGGTGAGTCAAATGAAAACCTTAAATTTGCAATAACAAATCGAAATTTCGCGCCGTTATCCTGTAAGTTGGTAAGAGTGCTACAAACAGTGCGCAGAATGGCCTGTAGTTGGCAACATAGTGCAGATGCACACATACCGTCGCAGTATCAGTATAAAGTTGGCCACCCCCCTGGCGACTTGCACCAGGAAAGAACAGTGTTCTGTTATTCGGTTTTTGCTTACTGAAGGTGTGAAACCTATTGAAATTCATCGATGAATGAAGGTTCAGTACGGTGATGCATGTTTGTTACAGCAACAAGTCTACAAATGGAGTAGGAAGTTCGCAAATGGTGTGACTTCAGTGGAAGATGCTCCTCGTCCAGGTCAGCCACAACGAGTTGTGACTCCACAGAAAACTGCAGCATACCACATTGTGCATGATGTGCTCCAGTGTCACAAAGTGTCTGCAAGATGAGTGCCACGGCAGCTGACTCCTGAAATGAGAGAATGACGTGTTGATGCTTGTGAAGAACAACTTCGGCGCTTTGAACGAGAAGGTGATGGCTTCCTTGCAAGAATCGTTACTGGGGACGAAACCTGGGTTCACTTCCACCAATCGGAAACGAAGAGAGCGAGCAAGGAATGGCGCCATTCCTCATCACCAAAACCAAAGAAGTTTCGAACAGAACCATCAGCAGGGAAGGTTATGCCGACTCTCTTTTGGGACGAGAAAGGCGTCATTTTGGAGCATTACATGCCTAGAGGGACCACTGTCACCAGTGCACCATACACAGATCTCCTAACATATCATCTGCGGCCTGTAATTAAATCAAAGCAACGTGGATTGCTGTCAGCAGGTGTACTTTTGCAATATGAAAATGCAAGGCCTCACACTGCCCGTACAACAGTTGCTACAATCACAGACCTGCATTTTTGAGCCGGCCGGAGTGGCCGTGTGGTTCTAGGCGCTACAGCTTGGAGCCGCGAGACCGCTACGGTCGCAGGTTCGAATCCTGCCTCGGGCATGGATGTGTGTGATGTCCTTAGGTTAGTTAGGTTTAATTAGTGCTAAGTTCTAGGGGACTGATGACCTCAGAAGTTGAGTCCCATAGTGCTCAGAGCCATTTGAACCATTTTTGCATTTTTGAGTGTCTTCCTCATTCACCATACTCACCAGACCTTGCCCCAAGTGATTTCCATATGTTTATGACCAATCAAAGACGCAATGGGAGGAAAGAAGTTCCGTTCTGATGAAGAGGTACGCCACACGGTGCATGAGTGGTTGTGCGGACTACCAAAAGAATTTTTTTTTCTAAAGGAATTTATACACTTTGCAGGTGTTGAAGGACTTGCAGTGAGCGTGGGGAGATTATGTTGAAAAATAATACAGCTTTGTACCACTTCTGCACAATAAGTAATATTTTTCAAAATTATTTAAGGTTTTCGTTTGACTCACCCTCGTACTAAGCTGTTTCTAGGAATGTCAATCACTTCAGCTCGCACAGCACTAAAAGTTTTAAACATGACATCGTTTCAGAAAGCACAGAGGCTGTGTCATAAGTAATCGCGAAAACTGACGTTGATGAGAGTATACTATAACAGAAGTAAAAACGTTATAGATAACATAGTTCCGAAAAGGAGAGGCTTGCGAGATAATTTCGAATGTGTGGTTACGAGTCGCCACTGACTTTGCTCTGGTTAGTACAAAAGTATTTGAAATTTAAACTTTTCGATGAAGTTCCCATTCTAATTGGCTCAAATTTCACTCGTGGCCCGTGATTGGGGGATATGGTAGATGTATCATGGTGCACCGGTGTGTTTTGCTGCTGATGTAAGATAACATTTAATGCGCTAAAGTGGTCCAAGTGTGAATATGTCGAGCGGAGTGAGTATCTTGACCTCCAAAGTCATCTAATATAAATCCTCTCGATTTTTCCTTGCAAGACCATGTCAAAAGTGAAGTGTATAACACTCCTGTTGATATGTCTGAAGACCTGGAGCAACGGATTTTACAGCCTTGTCAAGGTTTATAAGATAATCTGTGCGGGCGAAGGGGGGGGGGGGATCTGAAATAATTCGCACTCATTGCAGAGACAAGTGTTGTACTGCATCCAAATCCAAAAGGAGACATGTAACAGCTCCTTTAACAATACGAGTGTACAGTAAACTCTGACATGTGAAGTCCTAAAATAGTATTGTATTTCTTGCTAAGATAGGTCACGTTATAAAATTTCATCCCTTTTAGATGAAGGCTTAATCGAAAAAAGATAGCATATCACATACATTTTTAGGCCTACTAACTGGGAACTAAAGTCAGTGACGATACGTAACCACATATCCGAAATTATCTTCCAAATAGATCGTTTGCGGACCCACGTTTATTGGAACGTCTGTTCTTCTTTTATGGTATATTATCATACCTATCATTTTTCCGTATTAATTATGATACATCCTATGTATTTCAAATTTATGGCCGCAGCTATAGACCAGACATTGTTAATTTTTTATTTAATTAATCGTTTTTAATCAAATTTAATTTTCTGTCAATGTCACAAAGTCACAAATACCGTCGTAACATATATAAAACTAGATAGAAAGGAACCAAAGACATTGCTAGAAATGTAAGTATGAAATTCCAGTGTGAAAATAATAAACATACAATCCATACATATTATAAAAATGGATGTATGTACGTGTGTGTGTGTGTGTGTGTGTGTGTGTGTGTGTGTGTGTGTGTGTGCGTGTATACATGCATGTATATATGTGTGTTCCGCACCCATTTCAACCAAACTTCGTACACATATCCCCTATTGCTAGGTAACAATCACTGATGTGTTAAGAACCATGACATCATAAACAATGAGATGCGTGGAAAAACTAGCATCATGCATGACAATTAAATTTATTACTTCTGTGCTACTGATTGTATTCGCAATGATTTTCGACGCCGGTATCCACATATGCCACTGAAATTATCTACAAAATTATATCATTGTATCGCACATATGACATCAGAAATACGGAGATGCGTCAAAAACTGTCGCATTACCTGTGACGTTTAAATGTATTGCTTCTTTGCTGCTAACTGTATTCGCAACATATTTCGCTGACAGTACCCAAATAAGCTGCTGAATGTACCGCTACATAGTTCAAGAGATACAATAAGGTAGGCTACGGGAATAAATGCTGCATCACGTATGAATTTTCAATCCATTTATTCTTTATTACTAGGACAATCCTACAGTCGAGTCAACGTAAGGAAATCCGTGACATAGGGCAGTGTTTTTTGACAGCTTTCAACTGCTAAATGCAAACAGCTGTAGAAGAAAACGATAGCCGCCTTTTGAGCTATGAAGAGACGTTGCAATAGAGAAGTTTACAAAATAATAAAATCACTTTGTACTCATGGGAAGCAGCAGCGCCAGGGTTACAGAAGCTTACAGTCCGTGGTCAAATTTCTTAATTTGGACACTGTAAATACACATTTGTACTTCATGTATATTTCTTTGTTCGACTGTTTCATAATTTCAAAGACGTTTTCACGAATAAATGGGAATGAAATTTTTTTCGAAACTTCACTACGAACATAGATCATTTTTTGTTTTCGTTCCTAACAGAAAATAGACAATGGCGGGTTTGTCAGCTAGTAAAAATAATAAACTTGAAACATCAGGAGTTACTTCATTTTCAAAAATCTGAACGTCGGTCTGGGAGATTGATATACCTCGGCTATTGTCCGCCATGAGAACCGCACAGGCGTTGGTCTGGAATTATTTAGGTAAACCACACGAAACCCATGTAAGTATGGTTGTATCTGCATCATTTTAGATGAAAATCATTTGCAGAGAATATTAATTAATTTTTAAACGAAAGAACGAGGAGTTTCCCCACAGAATCGACGAGAACAGAAGTATGTGGAAACCATTGACAAGCAGATGATTGAGAAATAGTTGCTCCTGTCACGAAAACTGACAACGGCCGGGAGAGTGTTGTGCTACCCCTCCATATCCGCATCCAGTGACGCCCATCGACTAAAGGTAACGCGGTGAACGGTCGCTACTGTTGGGCCTTCCGAAGCTTGTTCGGACGGAGAGAGCGAGAGTGAGACAGAAGGGACAGAATGACTGGATACGCGTTCATATATCAAGGATACTACACTGCTATTGAAATTACTTTACAGCCAACGTTTCAGTGGGGCGAGCGGTAGGAGCCAGGCGTCAGCCAATCGCAGCTGTTTCTCTGACTCCACGTGCTTGCTGCGTTGCCTGTTCTGCGGGCTCACACTTGACCATTTGACGTGGCCAGCAGAAATTGGGAGGACGCCAGGCAGGACTGGTCGCAAGAGCTGGAGAGAAAGTAAGGGACGAAAACACATAGTGATTTGTGCAGCTTCTGATGCTCTACGACAAAATATTTTTATGCACGTAACGCAAATGTATAACAGCATCTGAAGTTATTGATAAACGTTTAGGTTTCTGCACAGAAATATTAAAATGAAAAATGTCAGTTTCACAATATTTTCATACGATCATAAATAAACTATTTGGTTAAAAGCTACGATTCTTTCACAACTTACAGTCTCACATCATAGCTTGCCTTCAGTGGTCACAGTTATTTTTTGAAATTTATGAACCTACAGCAGTTAATTCGGAGTCCTTGAAGTGAAAAAATGTCGTCGCTTTACGTTCAAGAGAATTTACACTGAGGTGGCGAAAGTCATGGGATACCTCCTAATATGGTGTCGGATCTCCTTTTGCCCCGTGCAGTGCACCAACTCGACGTAGCATGTGTTCAACAAATCCGTGGGAGCCTCTGCAGAAATATTGAGCCTTGTTACCCCTGTAGCCGTCCATAACTGCGAAAATGTTTTCGGTGCAGGATTTTCCGCACGAACTGACTTCTCGATTACGTCCCATAAATATTCAGTGAGACTCATGTAGGGCTACCTGTGTGGCCAAATCATTCGCTCTAACTGTCCCGAATGTTGTTCAAACTTGTTGCCTCTTTGACATGGGACATTAGCATTGTTTGGGAACATCTACATCTACATGGATAATCTGCAAATCACATTCAAGTGCCTGGCAGAGGGTTCATCGAACCACCTTCACAATTGTCTATTATTCCAATCTCGTATAGAGCGCTGAAAGAATGAACACCTATATCTTTTTCGTACGAGCTCTGATTTCCCTTATTTTATCGTGGTGATCGTTCCTCCCTATGTAGGTCAATGTCAACAAAATACTTTCGCATTCGGAGGAGAAGGTTGATGATTGGAATTTCGTGAGAAGATTCCGTCGCAACGAAAAACGCCTTTCTTTTAATGATGTCCAGTCCAAATCCTGTATCATTTCAGTGACACTCTCTCTTATATTTCGCGATAATACGAAACGTGCTGCCTTTCTTTGAACTTTTTGGATGTACTCCATCAGTCCTATCTGGTAAGGATCCCACACCGCGCAGCAGTATTCTAAAACAGGACGGACAAGCGTAGTGTAGGCAGTCTCCTTAGTAAGTCTGATTTCCCTTATTTTATCGTGGTGATCGTTCCTCCCTATGTAGGTCAATGTCAACAAAATACTTTCGCATTCGGAGGAGAAGGTTGATGATTGGAATTTCGTGAGAAGATTCCGTCGCAACGAAAAACGCCTTTCTTTTAATGATGTCCAGTCCAAATCCTGTATCATTTCAGTGACACTCTCTCTTATATTTCGCGATAATACGAAACGTGCTGCCTTTCTTTGAACTTTTTGGATGTACTCCATCAGTCCTATCTGGTAAGGATCCCACACCGCGCAGCAGTATTCTAAAACAGGACGGACAAGCGTAGTGTAGGCAGTCTCCTTAGTAAGTCTGATTTCCCTTATTTTATCGTGGTGATCGTTCCTCCCTATGTAGGTCAATGTCAACAAAATACTTTCGCATTCGGAGGAGAAGGTTGATGATTGGAATTTCGTGAGAAGATTCCGTCGCAACGAAAAACGCCTTTCTTTTAATGATGTCCAGTCCAAATCCTGTATCATTTCAGTGACACTCTCTCTTATATTTCGCGATAATACGAAACGTGCTGCCTTTCTTTGAACTTTTTGGATATACTCCATCAGTCCTATCTGGTAAGGATCCCACACCGCGCAGCAGTATTCTAAAACAGGACGGACAAGCGTAGTGTAGGCAGTCTCCTTAGTAAGTCTGTTACATTTTCTAAGTGTCCTGCCAATAAAACGCAATCTTTGGTTAGCCTTCCCCACAACATTTCTATGTGTTCCTCCCAGTTTAAGTTGTTCGTAATTGCAACACCTAGGTATTTACTTGAGTTTACGGCTTTTAGATAAGACTGATTCATCGTGTAACCGAAGTTTAACCAGTTCCTTTTAGCACTCATGTGGATGACCTCACACTTTTCGTTATTTAGGGTCAACTGCCAGTTTTCGCACCATTCAGCTATCTTTTCTAAATCGTTTTCCAGTTTGTTTAGATCTTTTTATGACTTTATTAGTCGATAAACGACAGCGCCATCTGCAAACAACCGAAGACGGCTGTACAGGTTATCTCCCAAATCGTTAATATAGATAAGGAACAGCAAAGG